>NC_062287.1:36900699-37203729 GCF_902655055.1 Lutra lutra | reverse complement strand
TACAACAAAGCTGTGATCACCAAGACAGCATGGTACTGGCATAAAAACAGACACATAGACCAGTGGAACAGAGTAGAGAGCCCAGATATGGACCCTCAACTCTATGGTCAAATAATCTTCAACAAAGCAGGAAAAAATATACAGTGGAAAAAAGACAGTCTCTTCAATAAATGGTGCTGGGAAAATTGGACAGCTATATGTAGAAGAATGAAACTGGACCATTCTCTTACACCGTACAGAAAGATAAACTCGAAATGGATAAAAGACCTCAACACGAGACAGGAATCCATCAGAATCCTAGAGGGGAACATAGGCAGTAACCTCTTCGATATCAGCCACAGCAACTTCTTTCTAGATATGTCTCCAAAGGCAAAGGAAACAAAAGTGAAAATGAACTTTTGGGACTTCATCAAGATCAAAAGCTTCTGCACAGCAAAGGAAACAGTCAACAAAACAAAGAGGCAACCCACAGAATGGGAGAAGATATTTGCAAATGACAGTACAGACAAAAGGCTGATATCCAGGATCTATAAAGAACTTCTCAAACTCAACACACACAAAACAGATAATCATGTCAAAAAATGGGCAGAAGATATGAACAGACACTTCTCCAATGAAGACATACGAATGGCTATCAGACACATGAAAAAATGTTCATCATCACTAGCCATCAGGGAGATTCAAATTAAAACCACATTGAGATATCACCTTACACCAGTTAGAATGGCCAAAATTAGCAAGACAGGAAACAACGTGTGTTGGAGGGGATGTGGAGAAAGGGGAACCCTCTTACACTGTTGGTGGGAATGCAAGTTGGTGCAGCCACTTTGGAGAACAGTGTGGAGATTCCTCAAAAAATTAAAAATAGAGCTTCCCTACGACCCTGCAATTGCACTCCTGGGTATTTACCCCAAAGATACAGATGTAGTGAAAAGAAGGGCCATCTGTACCCCAATGTTTATAGCAGCAATGGTCATGGTCGCCAAACTGTGGCATCAAGGTTTTTAAAAGGTGCCAAGTAGTTCTAATGGGCAGCCAAGGTTGAAAATCACTGAGAACAGAAGAGAGGTTATGAGAATAAAGAAGAGGTTTTGAAAAGTTTAAATATGGTTTTCAAAATTAAACAAAAAAAATCAGCAGAATAATTGAAATGAAAAGGAGTAAAAAAAAAAAAAAAAAAAACAATGCCCTAGAGAGTAGGACAGGGGGCACCTGAGTGGCTCAGTCAGTTAAGCTTCTGCCTTTGGCTCAGGTCACAATCCCAGGGTCTTGGGATTGAGTCCCGCATTGGGCTCCCTGCTCAGCGGGAAGCCTGCTTCTTCCTCTCCCTCTGCTGCTCCCCCTGCCTGTGTTCCCTCTCTTGCTGTGTCTCTCTGTCAAATAAATAAATAAAATCTTTAAAATTAAAAAAAAAAGAAAATAGAACAAAAAGAGACCAAAACATGAAGAAGAAAAAAAAAAAAAGATGGAAGGGTAATCTACCAACCAGCTGGAATTCCAAACAGAGAGAACAGAGGAAATAGAGGGAGAAATTTTTATCAGAACTGAAGGCCGTGATTCACCAAACACTCACTGAGAATCAAATCAAATAAAATAGTAGTGGACTCATAGCTGAGTCTACTCAGTCATATCATTAGGGAATTATGAAACAGCCACAGTGAGTGAGAGAGAATATCCCAAAAGACCTCAGACATTAATAACAAAATACTAGGACATATATAAAGGAACATAAAGGATATTGACATCAGTTTTCTGAATTTAGAAAAAAATGGACCAAAGATTTTAGATTCTAAGAGAAATTTATTTTACGCGCCCATAGTCACAGGGCACTTAGGTGGCTCTGTCAGTTAAGTGTCTGCCTTCAGCTCAGGTCATGATCCCAGGGTCCTGGGATAGAGCCCTGCTTCAGGCTCCCTGCTTCTCATGGAGCCTACTTTTCTCTTTCCCTCTGCCTTCTGCTCTCCCTGCTTGTGCTCTCTTCCTCTCTCTTTGTCAAATAAATAAATAAAATCTTAAAAAAAAAACCCCATACTCAGGGAAGCCATCAATGGTGTTCAGGCGTTGGCAGAAGGGGCAGGGTGTGCGGAGTGGGTGGGTGGGGGTGGGATGGGTCTGGGTTGGTAGTTGAGGTGGGGAGGGTTGGGTCAGTGGGTGTGGGTTGGGTGGGATGGGTCAGTGGGTGGGTGGGTAAACTAAGTCTAGATGTAGACATACAAGGACTCACCTGTGTTACCTCTCCTTCATCTTTCCCTAGGAAGTTACTGCAGGGTATATTCTGTGAGGTGAAATGAACAAATCAAGGAGAAAGACATGGGACACTGAAAATGGGACATTCTAAGTGGGAGAGCATTAACGGCAGTCATACAATTAGACTCATGCGGGGACCACTCCACCTGGAAGAGAGAAAAGAGAGAACTTGACTGCTAATCTGATATAGTGAAATCACTTTTTTTTTTTAAATGAAGATACGTGAAGATACTAACAGAGAAGAGAAAGGTAATCAGAAGCTCTGAGAAAATAAAGAAGCTGTCTAAACAAGGGAATTTAATCATAATACTGGCATTTTTAATTCTTTGACCTCTGAAATCTTCTAATGTAATCAATTTCTCTTTTATTTTTCTTCTGTATTTTCTGCTTTTGATATCATGCTTAGAAAGGCCATCCCTTGGGGTGCCTGAGTGTTGTTCTCAGTGGGTTAAGCGTCTGACTCTTGATTTCGGCTCAGGTCAAGATCTTGGGGTTGTGAGATTGAGCCCCCTGTGGCTCTTATGTGGAGCCCTGCAGGGAGCCCTGGCTAGGGCTTGGAGCCTGCCTAGTGTTCTTTCTCCATTCTTCTGCACACAGCCCACACCTGAGCCCATGCGCTCTCTCCTAAAAAAAAAAAAAAGAAAAAAAGAGAGAGAGAGAGAAAAGAAAAAAGAGAGGCCGTCTCAGCTCAGAATTAAACATACATTTACCTATGTTTTTCCCTAGTACATTTATTTGTTGATTTCCTTCAAATCTTTAAACCACAGAGAAATTCCTCCGGAGGACTAGTGGCGGTGCTGTTGGGGACCTGCTCTGTGCAGGGCACGCAGGACCTCACATGCACCTGCACAGGCCACCTGGGGCCAGCAGGACTTGAATTTGAACTCAACAGATGCGAATCTTGGCAGAATGCCTTGGGATCTTGCTGGCATGTGGGAAAATGGGAGACATGAGAGGAGCTGCTCCTGGCTTCACTGGCTCCCAAGGATTCTGCCAGAGACAGCTTTCCATGGCCTCCTGGTTCTGATGAGTTTTGAGGCTCTCTGCCTCCCTCCCTGGGTGCAGAAGAATGGAGAAAGAACACTAGGCAGGCTCCAAGCCCTAGCCAGGGCTCCCTGCAGGGCTCCACATAGGAGTCACAGGGGGCTCAATCTCACAACCCCAAGATCTTGACCTGAGCTGAAATCAAGAGTCTGAAGTCAAAAGGTAGTTAAAGCCCCACTCCTTCCTCAGACTCCGGCACAGAGAGACGGCAGAGTTCCTGGGAAGCTGCTTCCAATTAGCCTGGGGCCTTTAGGACCATTTCTCTGACTCTTCCTCAGAAGGGAGGCTGCTTGAAAATGTGGTTAAATGAAAGAGTCCCCCCAGGAAAGGGAACCTGGCAGATGCCTCTCTCGGGGGTGTGAACGCCACGGATTTCTTGCTCTTCCCCTTCCCCCTCCTAAGATTGCTGACATCTAGGCCAGGCGAGAGCAGGACATTTTCCAACAGAAAGACAAAAAACACCTAAAAGCTTCAGTATAAAAAGATTCCAATTGCTCGGATGTAGTGGGGCCTCTGGGGGAGTGTTGAGTTAGAGATAGGACAGAGAGCCACAGCCCCACAATACCACAGACACAACAGCACCCAGTGTTTGTTGAAGGAGGATCCCAAGGCTGGTGCAGGGTCTTCCGTTCTGCAGCCCTCAGACCCCAAGAAGAGTGGTTGGCTTCCCATGCGGGCGGAGGAGGACCGGCTGTGCTCCTCTCCCTTTCTGTGGCTCCAGCCTCTCCTCAGAGTGGCTCAGTGGAGGTAGGCCTCTGGAGCAGGTGTCTCAAGGACAAGCCCCACTCTGCTCCCTGGGGCTGGTGTTTCCGGACCCGGCAGGACACAGACCCAGCAGGGAAGCCAGGAGCATGAAGGAATGACCTCTTAGTACTTCGGTGCGGAAATCAAGGCTTGCGGAAGAAGTGGGGCAGATGAATTGACAGAAGCAGAATTGGAGCTGGGCAAAAAAGGTGCCTTTTTAATTAGATAAACCTCGATTTCGTTTGAGTTTCTGGTAACTAGGTTTCTAATCCTAGCCACCAAGCGAAAGCAATCTTCATGTCTATTGCCCAGCCCAAGCTCTGAGGGGTTAGGAAATATCGATTCAAAATGAGACCATTATGATAGAATGAAACAACAGAATGTCTTAGCCGACCCTTGCTATATGCTGGTATAAAGAACACATAAGACATCTCTACTATGTGCCTGCCAGATACATACACCTTACAGTATTCCTCAGTTCCCACTAAACTCCATTATGATTATCTTATTGCTCTGGTTTGGTAGGTGAGCAAAGTCAGGGCAAAGGAACATGAAGTGGCGGTGACGCCTAGCAATTAAGAGGATGGGCTTGAGAATAGACAGTCGTGGGTTTGAAGCTGGACCCTACCCCCTTAAAGGTTTCTGACTTTGCTTTTAAGCTTCTTACTAACTTCGGTTTCCTTGTCCATAAATCAGGGAAAATAATGTCCACCTTTTACAGGGAGTGGTGAAATAATGGTGTACCAGTGTCAGGTAAGTGGTAAGCCTTTCAGATGCTGAAAAAGGAAAAGCTTCCTGGTTAAGTGTGGCCACCTGTTTTCCTCAAGACTTTACCCAGAATCCCAAGAACTAGTTTTGGAAGTCTGTCACATCTGGAAGCACATTTTCATGGAGTTTGAGCACTGGTACATGTCCCATCATGCATTAGCCTTGATCCGGACATTTGGCCCAAGTTTCATTGTCCTTAACTTGGAAGCACCTAGGACATCCTAACTATGCAACAGCGGTGCTATTTAGAAGATTGAAAAGGAATGTAGAGGCACTTTATGAACTGTAAAGCTGGAGTGTAATTAAATAATTACTTAATTTAGTAGACCTCACACCCAGCATGGAGTCCAACCTGGGGCTTAAACTCACAACCTTGGGATCAAGACCTGAGCTGAGATGGAGAGTCACAGGCTTAACCGACTGAGCCACTCACGTGCCCCAAGGAGATATTTAAAAAATAACATCCTAAATATTACAAAATTTTGTGTAAATGGATCAACTGGAAAAAATACAGAGCATGAATGTGGAGTCAAGATCTGGGCCTCACGTCCAGCTTTACTCCTGACTCAGGCTCCACAGAACCTGCATCCCAGCTTCCACTGGGAAAATGCTGTAATGAATAAGCTCTTAAAGAGGGCTTGAAGAAACAACCACTGATAAAGGCATGTTCTTCTTGCTTGCAAAGTTTTATCTTTACCCTTATCAAGCTCAGTATCTATTACAAATGAGGGATCCTATGACTGAGTCTCTGTAAATGGTTCAATTTCTGGTCCTAATTTTTCTACCCAAGTGACACCCTCCAATCATAGTCCAGGCTTAGGAAAACTTCATTTCCCAGCTACCGAGAGATACTCCCACTTCCCACATACATATCCTCCAAGACAACAAACAAACAAACTCCTATTTCCAAAAGTTTTATTTCATGTATTATTTGATGTTAAACTTTCCTAGGCTCTGCATCTCACGTTTGTCAGTGGGCAAACTCTTATTAAGAAGAAACACGGCAGTTGAGGATCCAGAATATAGGTTAAATGCCACATGCTTCCTAGCCATGCTTAAGGAGCAGTTTCCGGCCAAGAGAAAAAGAAAGGAGCACTTGCAGAAGTGAAGGATACACCACATGTCCTCAGACACACACTCAGAGAGCAGAGAGGTTGATGACTCTCTTTCATACGAACATGTGGGCCAAAATAGAATGCCCTTCATCCTCCATCACATTCTTAAAAAGACACGGTGAAGATATCACACATTAACTGACCTTAAATTAATGTCAAAGAAATGAGAGGAAGTTAACACACAAAGAAATACAATTCACAAAAGAAAATATGCAACGTTTTATAAGCTGCATACATTTCAACAAAAAAGTTGGGGACACAGACTTAGTTATTTCGATTTTTGAAAATATTTATTACAAGATTCCCTTTCCCATATTAAAAGGAAAACATATGACTGGAGATATTCTGAGGAAACTAGGTTAAACCAATTCCCAAGTCCTCCTCAAATAAGGTATCAATAAAGGACAGGTTATTTTGGAACTTAAAATGAGGGAAGCCTATACACAATTTAGATGGGGAAAGAGAAAAACAGAAGAAAAAGTGAAAATGATCGTTTACATTTTACAGTCTTTAATGAAGCACATAAAACTGTACTATTTAATATATTTCTCCATGAACTTTTTGTGAAATTCAGATCGCAGCGTATCATTTACAAATCTTTTGTCTTTCTTCTGATCATCTACACCTTTTGCACAGTTCTTGAAAACAACATCATCATCCCACCTAAAGGGAAGAAAAAACAGAAGGCTTACATGTCTGATCCAGGAGATAAGAACAAGTGAATTGCAAAGCCTAGTCATTACCCAGAACGATGCTCAACATGTACTTTATCTGCTGCAGCAATTACACCCGAAAGAACAAAGTCATCCTTAATAGGTTGTAATCGTGCTTTATTACAGCAGGAAGGGCAATTCTTATTTAGAACATACATTCTTATTACTTCTCCTGTATAAGGAACTTTGAGTCAAGAAGCAGGAATACATAGGCTTAATTACATCAATATTTAATGTTTTCAGGTCTAAAACAAAGAGGCAACAGCCCGATTAGCATAGATACTTCTAGATGATAATAACTGACCACTTTACTGTAGTTTAGATTGTATGGTTTTAAGGCTTTTATACTCTCTCATCAGTTGCCATTTAGTAATCATCCACTGTAGTATTTACATTTTATGGCAACAAAGGAGAAGAAAGTACTGGGGTAGAATCATTACGGTTCACAGACTGGCCCAGATCTCCATTTCAGTCTGGAGGAAAGACTGCACTGGGTGACCCCTCACAGGAGTGACAGAGTATAAGGAAGCATAGCTTTCTTCTTTTTAAAGTCCTGGGATCGAGTCCCGCATCGGGCTCCTTGTTCTGTGGGGAGCCTGCTTCTCCCTCTGCCTCTGCCTGCCGCTCTGTCTGCCTGTGCTTGCTCTCTCTCTCTCTCTCTGACAAATAAATAAATAAAATCTTAAAAAAAAAATAAAATAAAATAAAAAAATAAAATGTAAGCTTCGGAGAGCCAAAGGCTCAATGCACTGCTCTACCCCTAGTGCTTAGAAGAGTACCTAGTACACAGCTGTTATAAATATCTACCGAAAATAAGTACATTTTCCTTCATTCTCCTCCTTCATTATTCCCGTATCTGACGGAGAAGAGTATTAGCGAAAAGGGGGCTTTCAGAGGCCTTACATACTATAGTTTAGTATGAAATGCACAGTCTGCAATATATACCCAACTCGTTAGTGTAAAGTACCTTCTTTTAACTTTGAAGTTGGCCTGAGGCTGAGATGGGCCAGTGAGATTAAGGAGAGGGTTTCCACTCAAAATGTTCTCCATACGTATTCTTTCTTCTTCAGCTTTCTGTTCTTGTTCCTGTCAATGACAGAGGAGGACTCGTTTACTTACATTAATTCTGGGGTCAATCTTCTTACATAACCCTTGTTTTAAAAGACTGAGGATTTTATGAGGGAGAAAGAATGAGCATCAAGGTAGGAGTTTGTTTAAGATATAAGATATACCAGAGAAGTCTCACCTATCAAAATAATTTGGTCTTCTTTTTTTTTTTTTTTAATATTTTATTTATTTGAGAGCGAGAGAGAGACAGTGAGAGAGAGCATGAGCGAGGAGAAGGTCAGAAGGAGAAGCAGACTCCCCGTGGAGCTGGGAGCCTGATGCGGGACTCGATCCCAGGACTCCAGGATCATGACCTGAGCTGAAGGCAGTCGCTTAACCAACTGAGCCACCCAGGCACCCATAATTTGGTCTTCTTATTACAAGTATTTCATGCTTGTCATCATACATTCATTAGTCTGACTCAGAAATTCTATGAATGCATATTTAAATCTATTTTCTTTCTTAAGGTACATGTAAAATTAATTGCCCATTTTAAGAGTACATGAATAAATATATTCTAGTAATAAGACTATATTAAACACCAAAGAGACATTCAGCAAAGCTATTACTTGATTTTTAAAGATGACCTATATAGAACTATGATTAAAAATAATTTTATCTTGAATTATTAACAATGTAAATTTGTAGCTCCAGGACTAGTGACAATTTATTATTGGCCAAGAAGTAGCTCCTAAGATAAACTATCATGTAACATATATTCCATTAACATGCATTTCTACTAATTGACCCTAGATCTATCCATTTTGTTATGATTTGTTGTTACCAACTTTCCATTTTTATGTCATTCATCCTTCATCAGTTACAAGCTTGTCTTTCTTCACTTTTAATTTAGCTTTAAACTCAAATCACCCTCAGCTTCATTCTTAGAAATAAAAAATGCCTGGAATTCTTAGCCATTAACTGCTGGATCTACCTGTTAATGCTATCTTAAAACAAAAATAAATTCCATTTTATTGTATTTGAGGAAGGACAAAAATTGATGACTTAATGGATCAAGGAAAAAGAGACTTTCAATTTAAAATGAACCTAACAGTGGCACCTCGGTGGCTCAGTGGGTTAAGCAGCCAACTCCTGACTTTGGCTCAGGTCATGATCTCAGAGTTGTGAGATCACGCCCCACATCAGGCTCCACCCTCAGCATGGCGTTTACTTTGGATTTTCTCCCTCTCCCCCTGTCTCTCTCCCTCACCCTGCTCACACTCTCTCTCTGAAATAAATAAATCTTAAAATAAATAAATAAAATGAACCTAAGAAAGTTTTAGACCACTTGGAAAAATAACCCAATTTTCCATATAACTAATGATATTTTAATATCCAAATGTGAACAACAGATTTCTTTTTTTTTTTTAATTTTTTTCTGGACCCCAGATAACTCTTTTTTTTTTTTTTTTTAAGATTTATTCATTTATTTGACAGACAGAGATTACCAGTAGGCAGAGAGAGAAAGAGGAGGAAGCAGGCTCCCTGCTGAGTAGAGAGCCCAATGCGGTGCTCGATCCCAGGACCCTGGGATCATGACCTGAGCTGAAGACAGAGGCTTTAACCCACTGAGCCACCCAGGCGCCCCAAAAGATTTCATTTTTAAGAGACCAAATAACTGGGATGGGAGAAGATGCAATACTCAGGGAAATTCCTTTGAGGTTACCGCTCAGACCTTAAGCAAACAAAATCAGGAATATCCACTATAGATTAAGAATAGGTAGCTTTCTAAAAACTATGTATTTTTAACAATTTATACTGATGTTGAAAGTGAAAAGACATTTCTCTGAGATGCTAGAAAAATAAAAGCTCAAATATACAATGTATCCAACTTATAATAACATGTGATGTAATAAAGTTCTGGCCATTTTATATTTGCAATGTATTTCCTTTAGAATGCTGGCTGCTTACCACACACAACCCTGGAAAAAAAAGGTGCCAACTCTTTCCATATTCAAGTACCAGGCATATTATGGTTCACAAATATAGGCTAATAATCAGCATGCAGATCAAATCCAAACCACCCCATTTTTGTTAATTATGTTTTACTGGAACAGACGGTCATACTCATTCATTTCTACATTGTCTACAGCTATTTCCATGCTACAGCGAGCAGAGCTGATGAGCAGCATGAGAGACAGCACGCTCGGCAAGCCTGACATATCCTGAAATATTTGCCATCTGGGCCTTTACAGAAAGCTTCGTAGCCCCTGACATAGGCTGACTGGTTCGAAGATATTTTGGGACACCTCAAGACTTAGCTACCAGAAAAGCAGACAGACAACAGGAATAAAAGCAAAACTGTCTTTCAACCCCTGGAAATACCAACGTGTTTTTGTACAAAGAGAGTAGAGGAATCTTACAAAATTCCAAGACCTTCTGTCTAAAATGCTTATTCTCCCTAAGGGTCAACCAAATGCACTTGAACTGCCTGTCTCTTTATGTATCCAGAACTGTCAGGCAAGACAAAAGAATCAGGAATAGAACAACTGCCCTCTAGTGGTATGCAAGTGATATTAGGAAAGTTCTTAGAATTCTTTGATTATTAAAAATTAGATGAAGACAATTAGAAGGTATTATGGGAATTGTGCTATCCTAGCCAAACTTTGATGGGAATTATATTTAAAATATTCTTCTTCCAATTTGAATTCCAGCAATCTTCTACTTCCTGAGACTCCTCACATGAACCCAAGTCAGTGGGTTCCCCCTCTTTAAACAGAACAATTCTTGGTTCAAATGAAAACTTAAAAACAGAAGCTCATTAAAAAAAAGATGAGCTGTTCTGTTTGAAAGTGGACAGACATCTCCATCTGAATGTCTCATAATGTGTCAAATTCAACATGTTCCAAACAGAGCTCATCATCCCTTTTCTCTCCATCTAAACATAGGCATCCTTCTGTCATCCCCCCTATTAGTGAATGTCAGCTGGAAACTAGAGGTCATCTTTGCTGCCACATCTAATCAGTCACTTTATCTGGTCAATTTTACCTCTCTGACAGCTCTATCAGCCTCTATTTACTTCTCTCAATTCCAATTCCTTTTATGCAAAATTACCTTAATTGCATGTGAGGATTATTGGAATATCTTTCTCAATCAGTTCTCCCAATCCAACCTCCATACTTCTGTCAGAGTAATCTTTCTAAAATGCATATCCAAGTAAATGACTATTAAATTTATTACTCATATTTTTCTGTATTACTGAAACATTTCCTAATAAAAACAAAATAATAAAATGCATACCCAGTCTTACCATACTCCTGCTGAAACCAACTAGCTCTTCTTGGCCTTAAAGACAGAGTCCAAACTCCTTTAGCATGGGCTTATGAACCTCTACTGTTCTGACCTGCTCTTGCTCACCTGTTTCATCTCTTTTTGTTATGACTATGACAAACTCATCTAAAGTTTGAAGGTATGTACTATGGATCCTATGTAATTCTTTTTGAGATAGACATTCTTTTCTTTCATTGTATAAATGGAGATTAATTAGGTAAACTGCCCTAGGTTATAGGAAATCTATAGACAGACTGCACAAAAAAATGCCTGGAAAGAAGGCTGGAAGCAGAAGACAAAGACATAAGATGGCCTCATTATATCCATGGATTCTTTGTAGACCATGATTATATCGAATCCATCTTTAATTCTTCTGACACTTAATGGACAATGATTAAATGTCTGTTGAACAAATGAACAAGTGAATGAAAAACAAACTGATGAACATTATGAAGCATGCCTGAACTATTTGGAAATAATTTCTAACATAACTAGAAAAATTAGGATGTTGCAAAAAAAAAATAAGATTTCTAGATCTATAGGGGTCTAGTATCTAGACATGGCAAGGGCAATTTCTAATGTAAGAAGATATTACTTAAATTAAAATATATTCGTAGTTTAGAATGAAAGAGAAAGTGCAAGTACGTAATATTCTGATTTTTACCTTCCTGGCCTGCTCTTCAGCTCTTTCTTTTTTAATTTTTTCTAGTTCTGCAAGAAGAGCTGCAGTATCATCATCATCACTCTCCTCTTCAAAATCTTCATCTTCGTCTTCCTCCTAAAAAAGTATGATGATAGCCCATGAGAAAATACATGTTATTCCTTACTTTTCCCATAAAAATTACACTCATCAAATCTTTGGGGAAAGATTAATCTTTCTATATGGACAGATAAATGCACCTAAATATGATTAAAGTCAACCATCAATCAAAACATAAAATGCAGCCCTACAAACAAGCTTACAGAATTCTTACTAAAATGTCCCTGAGATGCTATAGAGATTGTAACAGCAAAAGTGTAACAAAGTATTCTTCAAGTTTACATGGTCAAAGGGGATTTACATATGAAAATATTTCTAAAATCAGACATGGAACACTTTACACTGATACATACTGTACAGACGTACATGGTGTATCATCCTGAGAGTCAAGCAATTTTACTAGCTCAAAAAAAAACAACTTTTAAGCAAGGAAATAAGGATAATCAAAAGTACAAAAAATGGTGCTACATTCTCAGAATACTTTCAAACAATTATTAAATCCAATTTAAAACTGGGTTCCCTTTAATTACTGAGTCAATTATTTAATTCAATCTGTCAACTCTGGAATTAATTGCTGATACATGTACTTAGATGCATCCAATGAAAGGCCAGTCATGTTTTCCCACTCTATGTACAAAACTGCAAACTATAGAATTTAATGTTAATTGAAGCACTAATCCTAAAAAGAACTTCCACTTAGATCACTTCCCTTCCTAAGAAGAGGGAGCCATTAAGTTCCACTGAGTTGCACACCTAGAGGGGGGACCTTTGGTATCTAATGTGGAAAGGTCTCTAAGTTCGACTCTTGGGGGTGCTATTACTGATAAGAGACCCTAGAATAAAGAATGCCCTCTGGAGGTAGAGAACATGGTCAACTTCCAGGGTTTAGTATGGGGAATTATTTTTGGGAGAAGCTTTTCCTTTAATAGATCACTTTTTTATTTGGTTGTCCAGAGATCAAACTTTATCTTAAAGTTTAATTACTCTTGTGATGAATAATACTTTTTCTTTAAAAAATCAACCATAAAGCTTAGCATTGAAGTCAGGACTACATTTGAATAATAGTAAGTAAAAATAAATATAGGCCACTTCTTAAAGCTAAAAAATAAAACAAGCATTTCAGAAAACGTAATAAATGAATTACTATGTGGAGATCAACAGAAGAAGTAAAACATACATCCGTTAGAGGATCATCTGCATCAAGGTTGGCAGCCGGAATCTGGTCTAATCGAGGTTTCTTTGATACTGAAGAGGAGGTTGTATGTTCTGGGGGAAAACAAATATCACTTAGCTTACTAAAATAAATACTGTGTTTTTTGTAACATTTTAGGGACCTGTGGGAACAAAGAGCTTAGATTATAACCAAGACAGCACAGACAGGAACCACAGTGCCTGACATGTGCCCTTGGTCAACATTTGTTGAATGAATTAATGAAAGTATCGATTTTAATATGGGAACCATAGCCTCTCTGAGGAAATATAGGAAAAGAGTTTACATATGCTGAAAATATAAAAAAGATACTATAACTTATACCTCTAGATGTGTTCCAAAAGCCAGTGACAAATATAGGAGACCCTCTGAGACAGAAAACACAGGGTCTCAACAAGTCTGGTTGCTGTCAACAGTCCAAACCTTTAGAGGTACCTGGGTGGCTCAGTCAGTTAAGCGTCTGCTATTGATTCTGGGTTAGGTCATGATCTCAGGGTCCTGGGAACAAGACCCACAGAGCAGCATCAGGCCTCCGGCTGGGTGTGGGTCTGCTTGAGATTCTCCCTCTGCTCTCTGTCCCTCCCCCTGCTCATATGTGTATGTGCGCTCATGCTCTTAAATAAATAAATCAATCTTAAAAACAAAACAAAACAAAACAAAACCACCTTTATGTAAACTGAAACAGCAGCTGCCAACTATTCCCAAATCATCCTGTTCTTTCTACTACAGCAGCACAAAGAGATGGAACTGGAATCAACCTTATTATCACTTCTAATCCAATCAATTAAGAAAGTGTTAACAATATCTTAAAGCAAATAATACTTAAAATTTACACCAACATTTTATTTTTTGATTTTTTAAAGATTTTATTTATTTGATGGAGATCACAAGTAGGCAGAGAGCCCGATGCGGGACTCAATCCCAGGACCCTGAGATCGTGACCTGAGCCTAAGACAGAGGCTTAATTCACTGAGCCACCCAGGTGCCCCTACACCAACATTTTAAAGCAAGCAAACAAAAATATTAATCAGTTCCAATTAATAAATGAAAGAAAAACTGTTTTCAACATAATTTCATGAGACAAATGTCTGGGGGCAGTGTTGGTACCTCGTGTTGGACGATCTCTATTTTTTTCTCTTGCAGCAGCTCGCTCTCTCTCTTCCAGCTCTCTCCTAAAGTCACGGTTGCGAACCTCTTCAGGGGCATCCTGAGTAGTTTGTCTCAAGTAGAAACAAATCAGCAAAAATGTTACTAAGAAAACACATGGCTGTAGCAATGGAAGACAATTCACAAAAAGCAACTCTGTTCTTTAGTCTCTCAAGTTTCAAGGTACTAAACAAGCCCATTCCCCTAAGGGGAAGGTTACAACAGGCATCCTTGTAATGTTTCCAATATTTCAGATAACCCAAACTGGGTCACATATTTTCCCATAAGGCTGCAGATTAATTCAAATGTCTTTATTTTTTATTGGTGTATCAACTCAGGGCTCATTACTGTGACACTTTTAATCTCATATTGACTAGTGCTAATAGTGCACTGGCCCTCTGAGGTCATTGTTATTATGCCATATACATATGGAAATTCCCAGTTAACAGGATTTTCTGCATAAGTAATATACAATAACTTTTATAAAGAGCATAATTTTAATGTCAAACACTCTATTGCATTCTACTCCTATGAAAATAGATAATTTAGGTGATATACCCCAAACACGCTACAATGTCACGAGCATGCCATTTAATAGATTTAGTCTTGTCTTCTGAACAAGAGAATAAAAAGTCTTCATTACCTATATTTTATCTTTGTATGAGAAGGTAGGTCTCTACTCGAATACTGCTTTGAGAGTTGGCTCAAATCACCTTCTCCTTTTCCTCTCCCACCTCTCGCAGGTTCAAACGTTGGCCTAGCTGCTGTTGTCATCTTTTATGCTTTAAAGGAAAACTGTATCAAGTTATTTCCAAAATGAAAAACCCTCATTTCATAAAGTATTAATAAATATTCATTCTTGTGAAATAATTCCCAAAACTCACTCCCCCCAAATTACTTAGATAATCTCAAACAAAAGTACTGAAGAAAACAAATAACGAAGCTCAGGGTACAGAAGGAATACTCATGAAGATCTGAGTTTGTGTTCCTGTTCTCCTTCTGTCTCTGTGGCCCTGGGCAAGTGATCGAGATTAAGTTTCTGTGGAATGGGCAATGTCCCTCACAGGATTATTATGAGAATGGAAATGTCAAAGCCATGTAAAATTTGGTACTGCCACGACTGGGTTTTTGAAAAATTCTCAACCCTACTCCACCAGACGTCTCAAGGTTTGCATTTTATCTAAACCTCAATTCTCTGAAAACAGAAAACAGGCTAGTAACTACAAAAGCAAAAGTTGTTTTAAAGTCACTGACAAATACTGAGTGTCCTGGAGAAAACTGTGCTAAACTTTAATGACACTTACATGTGCAAAAATTCCCCAAAAATCTTTCGTTCGTCCAATTTTCTTCTATAGCAACCACTATAATATAAATCAGATCTTTTGTAGGTTATAATGCTCAAGACAGGAAACTCACCCCCAAAGGATTCTGATAAGCAAAACTCAGGGACCTATTCCTTATTTTACTTTTGATCTGGGGCTGCCAGGTACAGTGCCTAGCAGATGTGGCGACTGAAGTCCCGTTAAGCGTCCAAACGGTGAGCGTGCAGGGAAGCTGGGGGAACCCGTACACTTCTCTAGATTTTTCAAAAAGGAAAAAGGGGTCTATGCGGAGGGAGAAACTGCGTTTCCTGCCGCTGGGGGCGCCGCCGCCCGCCCACACACTCCCGGGTTTTATCACTCCCGCCTCCCGGGGGCTCGCCTTCCGGCTGTTACCAGAAATTCGCTGACTCTTCACCCAAAGGCCCGACTCGTAGGGGGCTCGGGGGATGGAGGGGTGTGGACGCTGTTTAGCGCCGTCCGCAAAGCTGCCCTCGCGCTCAGCGCTCCGCGGCCGGCCGGAGACTCGCTGGGCTCTACCACCGCCCAATGCTCCGGGGCTTCCACCGCCCGCGCCCGGTTCTCTGTTGCCGACTCCGACCCCGACCTCCCGTCTCCGCCCCACTAGGACGAGAGAATCAATCTGCCACCCTCTTGCAGCTCACGTCGGCCGAGGTCTAAGGCGACAGCCTCCGGAAATCATACAGACACCATTACGACTCATACCTCCCAGAAGCCTCTGCGTCCAGGGCCAGGGCCCAGGACCCGGAAGCAAACCCCAAGCTCTTTCACCGCACTTCAGAGGCAGAGACGGAGACCAATCCGCAGCAGGCAAGGTGGAAGTGGGCGTGACGACAACAAGGGGCGGGGCTGAAACGGCCCAGGGGGCGGGCATTTGAAATCACTGCTTTAGAGTAGACCCTAAACATCATTTTATACCTTCAGGAACCAATTACTTAATGTGTCTTCCGTCTTTCCCTTCCCCGACCCCCTCCCAGACTCCTTCATTCCGGTGCTGCGTGGACGGAAAGCCCCGGGTAGCCGACACCAGGTTCCCGGCTAGCGAGAGAGAGCGTAGAGAAGGATTACACCAAACTGTGTAAATCCTACGGCTCCTGCTTCCTCTCTCCTGAGCTAGACCCAACAAGCCTAGAGAGCTGGGCTACGGAAAAACTAGTGTTTTCATTTAATTGGATATGAAGAAAGAACAAATATGTACGGGGGCAACCACGATCTTTACAAAGGTACCATTCCTGCAAAAATATTAGTCCTCAAAGCAAAGGTTGTATTCGTATTGTTTGTTAAAATTTCTATTTTTTAAAAAGCCTAAGTTCTAGTGGGAGGGGAGATGTCACTATTTAGAGATTCATTTATTAACCCGATTATGAGCGTTTAGAACGCTGGGCCCAACTGCCAGAAGCACGAGATGCAGTTATTACAAGATGGCTACTCAAGCTTTAGGTGAACTTTTAATAAGACAACGAACAGGGGGGAAAGAAATCACCGGTCATCCTTCCTCCCTTTCCCAAAAAGCACTAGGAGCAGGGCTCTTGTTTAGTCAATCTCCTTATCTCATGGTTTTTGACCACAGTAGATGCTCAATAAATATTTATTAAACAAATGAAAATTCAGCTCTTCCAATTTGGTTTCAAATGTAAAGAGCTCATAAAATTGAATTAAAAGCTTTATTTCCAGAACGCTTTGAAACTTATAATTTTTTTTTTTTTTAAAGTAGAGCCCTTACCCTTATAAAGTTCAAGAGGAAGATCTTAATTTTGTTAAGGAAGGTATTTCTCCCCTGGTTTTATACATCTCAGTAAAGGACACTACCATGTACCAGTTAGTAAACCAAAACCCCAAGGCTCCTAATTAAATTCCTTTTTCTTTACTCTTCACATCTGGTTTATTTGCAAGACTTGCCAATTTTACTCTCATTACCCTAAATTTCATTCCACTGCCACTACCCTAGTTCAGGCCACCAAGATTTTTCACCTGGATTGCAATTGCTCCCTAATGGATCTTCCTGCTTCCACTTTGGCCCACATACAGTTAATTTTGCATGTAACAATGAGGGTGATCTTTGAAAATTATGAATTAGGGAGTGTTACTCTCCTGCATAAAAGCCCACTGCACTTAGAATAAAAGACAGATTCCTTAATGTGCCCTGAGACCCTATGGGGTCTGGTTCCTGCCTATCTCCCTGACTTCATTTTTATTCAGACACTCTCTTACGTATTAAACTCTAGCTACAGCCAACAAGGTGTTTCTGTTTCACAAACAAGGATAAGATTTCTTTGCACCAGGTTTTCTCTGTTGCCTGTGCCTCAAGATAACTGTGGTAATCTCCTTCAAGCCTCAGCTCAAATGTCACCTGGTCAGTGAGGCTTTCCCTGACCTCTTCATCCCTCCTGCGCAAACCCCGCCCCCACCACCCTGCACCCCTGACATGCAAATACCATCATGTGGCCCTGGGTTTTGTTTTGTTTTGTTTTTTGTAGTACTGAACTCTACCAAAATATATTCTGTTTATTGTTTCTCGCCTTGTTTCTTCTCCAAGACACAGAACAAGAGTCATTTAAGAGAAAGGGATCTATAGCCTGACTTGGTACTAAATTCCAGGTGTGCCTTTTCCTGACTGTTCAACCTTGCCAGAAAGAGAAAGTTATTTTCCCTTTTTGTGCCCTCAAGTGTCCATTGCATAAAATGGGGATAATTCTAGTCTTTACCTCTTATTGTTATGATAAGGCTTAAATGAATGAATACTTGTAAAGTGCTCAAAACAGTCTCAGCAAAGAGTAGTTGCAAAATTAATGTTAGCTATTACTATTATTAATATTATTTTATTATTATTGTCTATCTTCCTATTCTATTAGAACATAAGTTCCAGGAAAGCAGGAACCTTGTCTCTCTTGTTCACTGGTGTATCCTCTGCATATAGAACAGTGCCTGGCACATAATAGGTGCTGAGTAAGTATTTGTTGAATGAATGAGTGAATGAATGATTGATGCACTCTGAGGTGGAGGAATGAAGTAACAAGGGCAAGTGGGCACACAGTTACAGAAGATACCCCTGGTTTTGATGTTCCAACTCCCCTTATTAGCCCCGAGTCAGTCATGCTGATTCATTTCTCTCTTAGCCCACCACCTAATCTTTGGATCACCATGATTAAATAATCACCCGACATACAACATGATCAGCCCACAAAATGAAAAGCTTTGACTTAAAACGGTCTGAAAGTATTAATTAGAAAACAACTTAAAAAGCTTTTCCTTAAGTGATTTTAAAGTACTAATAAATGAAACTAAAAGCCTTTGACTTAAATGGTTCAAAAATATTAGCAAAAGAAACTAAAAGTTTACCAAAAACTTAAAATTCACCTTATTAGCTATCTTTCCTAGCAAAAATCGTATATAGCCTCCCAAGAATTCTCCTTTGAAACCCATTACCACAGAAATCCAGTTGTACCCTAAATTCTGCCTGCCAAACCACTTATACTCTTCTAATTGTTTTATTTTCCTGCTTTGCAATGATAGAATTTCCCACATTCCCTTCTTTCTTCAAATCTACGCCCCTCTTCCACCCTCTTTTCCCTTCTCATCCTCTTCCTGAGTAATGGATGATCTTCTGACTTCTCTGGGAAAATAAAAGTTCTTAAATAAGGATTTCTCATGTGCTCTTCAGCAGATCTAGCAAGCTGCCTATGACTGTGCCCATACCCTCAGCTTTCTGTGGGTTAGTAGAGATGAGGTGACCTAAGCCCTCTCCCTTATGGTCTGGGTCCCACTCCCTCCAACCTTCTTATTAACTGGCATCCTGCTATATTTTCTCTCTCCTGTAATCTATGAATCCATCCCTTCTAGATTGTCTTACCAGGTTTTGGATATGATGTAATATAGCTTAACCTTAAAAACTCCTTCATTTTAATGACAAAGGTAGGATTTTAATTCAGTGTGAAAAGGATGTTTTATATAATAACTATGTTTGCAAAACTGACTATCCTTGTAGCACGATGTAATGTAGGGAGTTCCAGCTTCAAAGCTTCCACAGACGGGTGCCTGGGTGGCTCAGTGGGTTAAAAACCTCTGCCTTCGGCTCAGGTCATGATCCTGGGGTGCTGGGTTCAAGCCCCATGTTGGGCTCTCTGCTCTGAGGGTGCCTGCTTCCTCCTCTCTTTGCCTGCCTCTCTGCCTACTTGTGATCTCTCTCTGTCAAATAAATAAATAAAATCTTAAAAAAAAATTTAAAAAAAAAGCTTTTACAGACACTATGTCCTGCTGAATTAAATATCCAAAAGGAAAAAAGAAACCTTAAAAATCTAGTTGTATAGCCTAGAGTTTGTAAAGATCGTTTGAGCAAGGCAGAACACCTAAGAGCTATAAAAGAATTGTAAAAATTTATCTATACAAAATTTTAATATTTTTGCAGAAGATGTTCAAAACAAAAGATGAACAGGTAAATTTTGTAATGCCTATAATGTATAAAAGGTTACTACTACTGCTACTACTAATACACTAATATAACATACCAATATACTAATATATCAAAATACAAATAACCCAATTAAAAAAATGGGCACGGAATATAAACCGGCCATTCAAAGAAATCAATTCCAAAGAAACAATAAGTATAAAATACATGCAACCTCCCGGTGAGGAAAATGAAAGTAAACCAATAATGAATTATCACATTATAGTATCAGATTGGCAATAATTTTTAAATATTAACAATACAATTGTATGGGATCGGGAGAAAAGGGGATCTAGTTAGACAACAGGCATTGGCTCCCTATTTCTCTCTTAGTAAAACTAAAAGGTGCTCACAGTGACCTGCAAGACTCTCCCCTACCTAACTGATTTCCTCTCTTGCTCATGCCTCTCTAGGCTACATGCCTTCCTGGTGCTATTTGCTCATAGCTCCTGCCTTAGGGCCCTTGCATTAGCTATTCCTTGGCCAAGAGCCCTCTTACTTGTCTTATTCAGGTCTCTGTTTAAATGAGGTCACCCAACCGTGACAGCCCTATTTAAAGTTGCGATCATCCTCCCCTTTGGTCCCCCAACATCCTGTACTCCTTATCTTGCTTATTCTGCTATGCTTTTTTTTTTTTTTTTTACATAGCATGTATCATCTTCCATGATCCTGTGTAATTTAAGTTATGTGTATTATTTCCTCCTCTACCTATTCCATGAAAAATACAAATTCTACCAGAGCAGAATCTTTGTTTATCCCAGTGATGTAGGCCAAGCACCTAAAATAGTGCCTGACACCAAGAGGTGCCCACAAATTTTTTCCAAATAAGTAAATGAATGAATGGATGGATGAATAAATGAGTGAGATGGTGAGTGAATGAGTTTTAAGAAGAAAAAAATCACATTTTGATGTAAAAAGTTGTTGCCTTAATCTCTTTTATATTTTAAAGGAGAAAAAAGTAATTTACATTCGGCTAGTCTGAAATCCAGGTTTGACATGAAGATACGCCAAGAAAGATGGTTTCTTTTCAGGAAAGAATCACTAAATGAGAAGTCATATGGCTATCAGGCTATATATATATTATCAAAATTCTAATTCGGTCAGCCCTACCCCCAGTCCAATTACAACTGTAATTTAAACCAACCTCCCTCTTCTTTCAATTGAATCATTGTCCCCAATTCCAGTAAACCCTCTTGTTTACCAAGTTACCAACCCACAAGCTGAAAACTTTACTTGAAAATGTTTCCTTGAGGCTTTTAATAAGAAAATGAAGGGGAAAAACCCAGTGGTCACAAGTCAGAAATCACATTTAAAAGTAAGCATAAATATATAAACATAATGGCATTTGTTTAAATTTTTTAGGTAGAAAATGATCAATTTTCTAAGACGAAAGCTGAAACTTTGTTTTGACAAGAATAGGGAAAAAAAGTAGCTTGCCTTACACCAACAAATTCCTGATTTTAAATGAAGGTGCTCTGGGGCCCAGACAGATGACCCAGCTTCAAAATGAAATTTGCTGCTGGTCCAGGCTAGCTTACTAGATAATAGTACACTTTAACCACCTTTTACATAATCTGAGCATATGGCTACCTCATTAGTTGACCAGCCCATAATTATCTAGATAGTTAAAAATGAACATATTAAAAAACAGTTAAAACTAAGCAACTAAAATGGGGAAAAATAGACAGGCATACCAGGCAAATTCTAAGCAATTCCAACCAAAAACTATGTAGCAACATGAATTATCAAAAGGATTTTTTAAACAGAATAGCATTAACAAACATGAATAGGGCCATCTTTATCGAATCATCAAGAAAAATCCACTAGGAAAATATTACAGTCATGAAAATGTATGCAACTATTACATAGTCTGGAAAAATAAAGCAAAAATAAAGAATTAAAAGGAAAAACACAATTACAATGGGAATTTTTTTAAAGGACGTTTTTCTCAGATTGATAGGTCAAGCAGACAGATTAACAACATTGATGCATTGTGTGTATAGAAAAATATCCTTATTGCATTTATATATGCATATATATTTGTATATTGCATTTATAGGTTTATAGATTTATAGAAAATCCTTTAAAACAAGAGAACACACATCATATTTAATAAACATTGAAGATTTACAAATTTTAATCAAATAGCACCCAAATAAGTTTCAATGAATGCTTATATATATTTCTTAATGATAATATTTAGTTTTGAAAATTTTGAACTTTATGTAAATGTTCAAAATGTTTATATGAATGAATTGTGTATACTGTGTAGCTGTAGTAGACTACATAGAATTTCATTGTGTAAAAATACACAATATATGTTATTTATTCTAACAGTTGTGTTTTCCAGTATGGGTGTTACAGATAAGGCTACTATGAACCTTCTTATGAATGTGCAGAGATGCATGTGTGTACATTTCATTTGTATATATCCCATTCTTGTTCTTGTTCCATAGTTGCACCACACTTGATACTATCCAGCTTTCCACTCACCTGGTGGGTGATAGTAATCTCTTAGTGAGGTCTGAATTTGCATTTTCTTGATTACCAATCACTTTACATATGTTTAATGTCCATTTGGATTTCTTTTGTGACGTATCTCTTTAAGTCTTTTTTCTATTGGTTCCTCAGAGCTCTTAATACCTTAGCCGTCAGTTCTGTCACTTATTTGTGCTACATGTGTATTTTCCATTTCTTGGCTCCTCATTTTGGTATATTTCGACATATAAAAAGTCTTTAATATTTGGGTGTTTTGATTGATTGGTCTTTTCCTTTCTATTTAGTGCATGGTATTGAGAAATCTTCCCTACTTTACAGTTATATAAATATTCTTGGATATTATTTTCTGAAATTCTTATAGTTATAGCCTACACAGTCCCACTAGGAATTCATTTTTGTGCATAGTGTGACAGAGGGGGCTTGAAATCTGGTAAAGCAAGTCTTCTAGTCTTGTCTCTCTTTTATGATTCCTGGCCCTTTGTGCCTCAATATAAAGTATGTATGTTCTACAAAAATACTTTTGGGATTTTGATTAGAATAACATTGAATCTATTGATCAATATAAGAAGAATTGACAATTCAACAATATTGAATCTTTAAATCTATTAATACATTATGTCTTTTGATTCACTTAAGTCTACTTTAATTGCCTCTCAGTAATTTGTTTTACTATCTTTACAGAAGACTTGCAAAATTTTGTTAGCTTTAGCCTCAGCCGCTAAATTTTTAATACTATTGTAAATGGCCTTGTTCTTAAATTTTGCTGTCTAATTGGTGTTGGTATATATAAATCGTTTTTTATATATTGCTATTTTAAATTCAGAGACCTTTCCAAACCCTCTTATTAATTAAAATAGCTTATTTATAGGTCTTTTGGATTTTTCACATATGCAGTGATATCTGGGAATAATGACAACTTTGTTTCTTCCTTTCCAATCTTTCCCCTCCCCCTCTTTTTTTTCTTTGATGTCTTTGTTGGATAGGACATCCAGGGCAATGTTGAATAAAGAAATCACAATCATCCTTGTCTTTTTCCTGATCAGAAAGGAAAAACTTTTAACTTTTCCTTCTTAAGTATGATGTTTCCTGAAGGTTTAGGGTAGATGCATTTTATTCAATAAAATTTCCCTAAAATTTTTAGTTTGCTAAATGGATGGTGAGTTTTATCACTTTCCTACATCTAGTGAGGTTCTCTTTTAGTCTGTTAGTGTGTTACATATTAATTTTTTTTGCTTAATCGTCAACCTTTCATTCTTGAAATAAACCCATCTTGATCGTGATGAATTTATTGCAGGAATCAGTTTACTCAAATTCTCTTTAGGACTTTTATATCTATGTTCGTAAGTGAGATTAGCGCATTATGTTCCTTTCTCATAGTGTCCTCGTTGGAGACTTATCTCATAAAATTTGTAACATAAAATGTGTTGGAAATTTGTCTCTTTGGGGAAATTTGTTTAAGGTTGGTGTCATTTCTTCTTTGAATGTTTGGTAGAATTTGTTGATTAGGTCATCTGGGCTTCGAATTTTCTTTATGAAGAGAGTTATAGATGTACTTAGTGTTCTAGTTCTTCTTGTGTCCATTTTGTTATTATGTTTTTCTAAGAATTTGTTTTATCTGAATTTTAAAATATATTGATTGGGTTAAAGTTGTTTGTACTACCTTTTTCCTTTTTTTTTTTTTTTTAATGTCTGCCATTGTTATAGTGATGATTTTTTTATCTTTAGTGATATTGGTTATTTGTGCCTTCTATTTTTGGTCTTTGCTGTTTTCACCAGAGGTGAGGTGCCTGGGTGGCTCAGATGGTTAAGCATCTGACTTCAGCTCAGGTCATAAACCCAGGGACTTGGGATCCAGTCCTGCATCGGACTCCTGGCTCAGTGGGGAGTCTGCTTCCCCCTCTCCCTCTCCCCCTTTTTATGCTCTCTCTCTCTCTCTCTGTCTCAAATAAATGAATAAAATATTAAAAAAAAAAAAAACTCTTTTCACCAGAGGTTTGTCGATTCTATTCAGCTTTTCAAAAAAAACCAACTTTTGGTTTTGTTCATTCTCTCTATTTTATATTGGTTTTATATTTCATCAATTTCTGGTTGTATTTTTATTATTTTCTTCTTCTACCTTTTTTTTTTTTTTTTTGCTTTTTTTCTAACTTCCTGAGATGGAATTTTTCAGACTTCTTTTGTTTCCTTTCTTATTTATTTAAGTCTATAAATCTTCCTTTTAATACGTTTTACCAGTATCCCACAAGAAATGCAGAATACCCATAAAGTAGTTCCTAATTTCATCTTTATTTCTTTCTGATTAAAGGTTTGTATAGAAATTTATTTTTAATTTGATAAAATTGAGTGTTTTCTACATGTCTTTTTAGTATTAATTTTTAACTTTATTGTTTCTAATTATGTCCTGCCTGCTTTTAGCCCTTTGACATTTGTTAAAACTTGTTTTATTGCCACAGTTTTATGGTCAATTTTGTAAAGTTTCCATAGTGCTTGAAAAAAAATTACATTTTGTGGTTTGGGAGTATAAAGTTTGATATATGCCCATTAGGTCAATTTTTAGATTGCATTGTTCAAATATTCTATATTGTTCTATATTCTATACAATGTTACATTGTTCAAATATTCAAATATTTGGTCAGTTAGTAGAGTCCTGGTTTATGTCTATCTTTCTTGGGTCCCTGTCACTCTCAAAAGTGTGTCAGATTAGGTGATAAATGATATGATGTAATTTAAAGTTAAGAACCACTCTTAATAAAATCTGAAATAAATGTAGAATTTCTACTAAATCAGTAAACATTCACTATTTTACTAGAGATCATATCTAATTATGTAAGACTTCCATTCCTGTCCAGCTCAAAAAAAAAAAAAAAAAAAAAGAAAGAAAGAAGAAAAAAGAAAAAAGCTATGACTACTGGAAAAGAAGAGAAATAATTTTTGTGGGTTTTTTTTTTTTTTTTTTTTCCGTAAAATATCACCATCTGTGTGGAAATACAGAACACTCTTGAGTCAGTGGTCAGGCTAGTATAACTAATAGGAAAAAGAGGTAAAAGTGAAACAATATATAGTTTAAAAATAATGAAAATTAACAGAAAAAAGTGTCATCACAATACACTCAAAAAACTAACATGATCTTAAGAATGTATCTAAAGCAACAGATACATTATGGATAAAATTCTGAAACTCTTTTGAAATATGTACAAGATCTGAGTAAATGGAGAAATACCAGTTAAAGAATGGGAATTCTCAGTATGGGAGCTATGTGTACCTCAGATTTTTCTCTAACTCATAAAATTTCAATTCAAATCAATAGGATTTTTGCAGAAACTGAAAAATGTGTCCTAAAATTAATGCTGAAATTTAACTCTACTAATCTACCAAATTAATTCTGGAAAAGTACATAGGGACTTGCCTTACCAATTATCAATAGTAATTGTAAAGCTATTATAATTGAAATGGTGTAGGCTCAGCACAGAAATGGGCCACTTGGTGGACTTGAATGGAAAGTTTAGAAAGAGATCCATGCTTATAATGGAACTTGGAATATGAGAGTGGAGGATTCCAACTCAGTGGGGGAAAATGGTGGTAGACAATTAGATTTCTTAAAAAAACAAAAGCAAAAATAACAATATATATCCCTACCTCCCAACTGCAGTGACACAACATTCTAAATGAATGAAACAGATAAAGATGAAATACAAAGAAAACAAAAGAAAATTAAATCTTTGTGACTTCAAGAAACAGTGGGTAACTTAAACAGGGCATACGTAAACAAATCATAGTGGAAAAGATTAACAAGTGTTAAGTTTGATTTTTCAAAATAACTAAAAAACTGCCATAAGCAAATTTAAATAGAGATGGTAGGATGAGGTAGGATACTTACACCAATACAGTAGACATAGCATTGGTATCACTTTTAAAGACATTTAAAGAATTTAAAGAATTCTTACAAAATCAGTAGAAAAACAAAACTAACTGAAAAAATGAGCAAAGGATGTAACTGGTAATTCATAAAACTGAAACCCACAGAAGGTCAATAATCAATGAAAAAGCATGTCACCTCATCAGGAAACAAGCCCACACAATAAAATAAAAGGGGATATGTTACTTTGCCAATCAGATAGTTAACTAAAGCTTTGACATTATCAAGTGCATCTGGGGGTATGGAGAAATTCTCTTACTCTGCTAGTGCATGTGTTAATTATGAAAATCACTAGGTAAAGCAATTTGACCATGCCTAATAAAATACAAAATGTACTTTCTGTATCACCTAAAAGTATGTGCCCTAGATAAATTTTCACATACAATTTTTAAGAACACATGTAAAAGGTTTTTAATGCAGCATTGTTTATAATAAAAAACAGTGGAAGTAATCTAAATACCAACTAATAGAGAAATGCGTTAAATATATTCTTATGACAGACTATATACACATATATATATATGTATATATGAATTGAAATAATGTTGAATTTAAAAATTGAAAAAATAGCATATTTGTAATGAAATTTATATAAAATAACAGATACACAAAACAATACTTCATATTATTAGTTGATACACAACACATATACACATACAAGTGAAAAGACATCTACCAATCAGAAATGCACCAAATTTATAATTGTTGTTGTTTATGGGGCTGGAGAGGAAAAGCAAATTGGGATTTGGGGTTTACATCATCTGAAACATTTATTTCTTCTATTTAAAAATACTTGAAGCAGGAATAAGATTCTTTAGGATGTCTGTTCTCACTACTTCTATTCAACATACACTGAAGATTCTAATCCTAGGGCATTTAGGCAAGAAAAAAAAGGCATCAAAGTTGGAAAGGAAGAAATAAAATTATCTTTATTGACAGATGGCATGATTTTGTATAGAGAAAATCTTAAGGAACCACTAAAGGACTACTAGAATGAGTAAGTTCAGCAAGATTTCAGGATGCAAGACCATTATATAGAAATCAGTTGATTTCTGTACACTAGCAATGAGCAATCTGAATTGAAAATAGAATTAAGAAAACAATTCTGTTTGCATCAAAAGAATAAAATGCTTAGGAGTAAATTTAACAAAAGTGTAAGATTTCTACGTTGGAAACTACCAAACATTAAAGAAGAGCTAAATAAATGGAAAGATATTCCATATTCATGGATCAGAAGACTTAATTTTGTTAAGATGGCAGTACTTTCCAGATTGATCTATGAGTTCTGTACAATCCTATTAGAATTCCTTCTGTGCCCCCCCCAACCGTAGAAACTAAAAGTTGATATATAAACACAATGACTTGGAGTCGCCAAAACAATCTTGAAAAGGAACAAAAAATTTAGAGGATTCACACTTCCTGATTTTAAAACTTACTATAAAGCTGCTATAATTAAGACATTGGTATGAGTGTGTGTGTGTGTATACACACACACACACACACACACACACACAATTAAATGGAATGAAATTGAGACCCCGAAATAAACCTTTACGTATATGGCCAGTTGATTTCAACAAAGGTTTCAAGACAATTCAACAGTGAAAGAATAGTTTTTTCAACAAATGTTGCTGGAACAATGGATATCCACATACAGAAGAATGAGTTTGGATCCCGACCTCATGCCATATACAAAAATTAAGTCAAAATTGATCAGAGACCTAAATGTAAGCAAAAACTATAAAAGTCTTAGAAGAAAACAGGATTATATCTGTATGACCTTGGGCTAGGCAAAAGCACAAGCAATAAGTTGTACTTCATCAAAATTCAAATCTTGTCCACTTCAAAAGACATAAGAAAGAGAAATGATAACCCACAGACTGGAAGAAAATATTTGCAAATGATATATTCAACAGGGACTTAGAACCAAGACATATAAAGACCTCTTATAACTCCATAATAAGACAACTCAAAAAATGAGCAAAGAATTTGAATAGAAATTTCTTCAGTAAAGATACATGAATGGCAATGAACATAGGAAAAAATGCTCAGCATCAAATTAGTCAATAAGGAAAGACAAATCAAAACTACAAGATACTTCATACGAACTAGAAGTACTATTTAAAAAAAGACAATAACAAGTGTTGGTGAGAATGTTAAGACAAGGATGCTCATATATTGCTGGTGGAAATTTAAAATGTTGCAGGCCCTTCAGAAAAACAATGTAGCAGTTTCTCAAAACATTAAACCATAGGTGTTACAATGTGATCCAGCAATTCCACTCCCAGGTATCTACACAAGAAAAATAAAAACATGTGTCTGCACAGAGTCTTGTACATGAATGTTCATAACATCCTTATTCATAATAGCCAAAAGATGAAGACAACTTAAATGTTATCAACAGATGAGTGGATAACTAAAATATGGTATATTCATAACAATGGAATATTATTCAACCATAAAAAGAAACAAAATACTGATACATGTTGCAACAGGGATGAACCTCAAAAACCTGCTAAGTGGAACAAGGCAGATACAAAAAACTTCATATGATCTATATATATGAAATGTCCAAAATAGGCAAATCTATAGATAGATTAGTGGTTGCCTGGAGCTGAGGGTGGAAATGGGTTATGACTGAAAATGGGCATTAGGTTTCTTTCTGGAGTGTTGCAAATGTTCTAAAACTAGATTATGGTAATAGTTGTACATCTTTGTAAATATACCAAAAATTATTGAATTGTACACTAATCATGGATGAAATATTTGTTCTGTAAATTATATCTCAATAAAGCTTTTTTTAAAAAACGCACTTGAAGCAAATATGACAAAATACTAAGAATGTCAATTCTGTTTGGAATGCAAATTTGGTTTATGCAATTTTCTCTGTTATTTAATGTTTCTCAAAAACAGAAAATTAAATTCCTGAGCCCCAATTTCAAATGAAATTGATACATCAATTTAAAGTTTTTCACTATATGCTTACCTTCAGGTATTGACAGTTGCCCCATCCCCAAAGGAAATGACTGGATCCCTGTCAGAGCATTCTCAGTGAAGCTTACCAGTCATACATAGCAAATGCAACTCTTCAGTGCCTGACTCTTAAACATAAGGCAAGAATAACTATGAGGAAAGCACTTAACATGAAAGACAGAAACCAAAACATCGTGAAAGGGTGAATTCGAGATACAATGTAGAGAGCAATCAAAACTTTTAAAGATCCCTAAAATTAATACTTCTAGAGAGAGAAGAGAAAACCTACAGGCATGGAAAATATCAGAAATCCATAGTAAAATGAATATTCAGAGAGCAAAAAAGAATTTCTGGACATTGAAAATAATTGCTAAAAGATTTGGAAAATAAAATATAACAAAAAACCAAAAAGATGGAACATAGGAGAAAAAATAAGAAAATGAGAGGATCAGTCCAAGAGGTTTAATAACCAACTAGTTGTATTTCCAGAGAGAGAGAGAGAGAAGTGAATATGTAGTGGGAAGAAATATATTAAAGAAATGGCTATCAGAAAGTTTCACAGCAATGAAGAACATGAGTTTCTATATCAGAAAGTCTAGCTCAATAGTTGACAAAAAAAAAAAAAAAAAAGACTTACAAATCTTATCTTAATGAAACCTCTGAAAATAAGGAGCAAAGAAATATCCTAAAAGTGTCAAGAGAGTAAAAACAGGTTGCACAAGAAGGATCAGAAAACACATTGGTTTTGGATTTCTAGAAGCTAGAATTCAATGGAGAAGTTTCATCTTCAGAATCCCAAAAGAGAAAAGTAAAGGTAGGAAAAAAAAAAAAAAGACCTTTTCAGGCATGCAAAATTTAGTAGACAGTTGTTATATTTGTGACCAACTTTGAATTCCCTTCTTAGATTTGGGGGAAATTCACATATTAGGACCACTGCCTTGCCAAGTTTGAAGCCAGAACTCAATTATCCAAGATCTGTTTCAGCAAAGACATAGACATATGACCTAGGCTCTTCCCACCAGACACTTCCATGAAGACCTCAATTTGAAGAAATGTGAGAAAATTGATTTTATGCAGGATCTGTTCCTGGAGGAGGTGGTGAGAGGTTTCAGAGGCAGCCGTGCCACAGACTGTAGTTGGTAAGGTCCATTTCTCATGGTCTTTAGTACCTTGGACCAAAGAAAGCATAGCAATACCTTAATATAGATTGTTGGATAATTTGGGTATTGTTCCTAGGAGCACAGTCTCCAAAACCTATTCTCTGGTCCTTCTGGAGATTTTGTGAGCTACTTAATAAATTCTAATGTAACCTCAAAGGATGATCCTGGTGGGTATGCTCCACCAACCCAAGGGAGTAAACCAGGAAAAAATACTGGGACAAGAGGAAACCGGAGTCTAACATAACAGGGAAGGAGAATCCCAGGATTATGATAAATAGAAACCCCAGGCTGCAGACTATGCAGTGGTCTAAAGACTAAGCAGTCCAGATTCAAGTACGCATTTGGAGGGCTCTAGGAAGACTATTTCTGAAGAGAGAAATCTGACTTAATACCTGATGTGTTTTGTGTATTTGGAAGATATTTATACTGCTGGAAATGAATTTGGGAATGAATAAATACATATAAAACCAAGCAAATGAAACAATGAGACAGTTACTAACTCCCCAATAAAATTATGTGGAAATGCACTCATAGTGTATGACGTGACTCCACTGTAACTAGTTTTGCACGGTAAAAATACAGACTTGATTTAACTAAAAAAACTGATACAACTATAGGAGAGGATAGGGTAGGGAAGGTCTGTGTTGGGATAGAGCATAAGAGAGTTAAATCTACATCTTTTATAGTATGACTGTCTATAATATCCAAAACTAAAAGTCTAGAAATATTGGAAAAAGAAAATGCAAGAAACAGCTAAAATATTTAAAGAGTGATTGGGGGAGTGGGAATGAGGGAGAGGAAGTGTACTGGTCCGGGTTCTTTAGGTGCATTATACAGAATTCACTGTTTTAGGGCAAATGTTATTTTTTTCCCCAAGCATTAAGTAGTTTAGAATCTTTGGGAAAATCCAAGAACCAGACTTACATACTACTCAAGAAATGTATTTAGGGGTGCCTGGGTGGCTTGGTTGGTTAAGCCCCTGACTCTTGGTTTCAGCTCAGGTCATGATCTCACAGTCATGAAACAGAGCCCCACGTTGGGCTCCATGCTCAGCACAGAGTCTGCTTGAGATTCTCCCTCCCTCTCAATACCTCTCCCGCTTGTTCTCTCCCTCCCTCTCTCTCTCTCTCTCTCAAAAAAAAAAAAAAGTATTCAAAATTTATTGCAGTTCAAAGAAGCATGTTTGCCTCAAAAATCCATAGAGTGGCTATGTCCTGGAGATAAGGGATTCAAAAAAGACTTCTGGCTCCTGCCTCTCTCTGTTGTTAGATACCACTGTATCCATGTAACAGAGGAAAGTAAACAGAAAATACTCTAATGAGGTTAATATTCCAATGTTCAATGTATGTCACAATGAAATCATAATGTGACTTTTTTTCATAATGTGACATTTAAGTTGATTTAAAGGGCAAGTCGTCCCCCCAAAATAAAATAAGAGTCCAAGTCCCAATCTGTCACAATTTAATCTATGCTATTCATGCCTGACATTTCCTACCATGAGTCTTCTCTATGTCCAAACTCCTGAATGTTCCTGAATAGGAACTAGACACCAAATATTAGCATTTGAGGCACAAACTGTACAGGAAAAGTCCTCTTTATCTTCTCTTTTCCATGCACTTTATCAAGAGGAGAATGTTGAAATTTGTGGGGCAGAAACATACAAATATCTTGGTAAGAGAAGCAAGCACATCTCATGGAAGGAATTTATGACTTTAGACAAGTACACATTAGAGGTGAAAGCTAACTGTCAAGTAGAACATTCTGGAGAACTCCCACTTCAACAGTTTGTATTAAGCACCAAATACATTGCCCAGACATATAGTTGGTGGGGAGGCCTAGGGTTGGTGGGGAAGGATCTCTCAAGAAAGGTGTTTGTCTGGAAGGCAGGGGTTATAACTTAGAGAAGTTAGGGAGGAGGAGCATAAAGGGTCAGTGATAGAGAATGTGACTGAGCCCAGGGTTGGGTTAGGTATATTGAGAGATATATTGGGGAAAACAAAAAGATATAAAAGTAGTGGTTTAAGCATACTCACTTACTTGCTCCCTCCAAAACTCCAATGAAGTAACAATAACAGGATTTTTGGTTCACAAAATAATTTACAAAGAGAAAAATGGTAAAGGAGATAAGATAGTAGTAGAATTTAAAAATAGACAAGTAGAAACTGATTTCTCAAACCCTGTGAAGTTGAATCCTAAATTGGCAGTGAGGAAAGCCAAGAGGCAATGCAATTATCTCTACAAAACCCAAAAGGCTTAGGATTTCTTGAAAGCCTGTCTAAGAAGCAGCTAGAACCTCAGATCCCCTCCCTCCCTTTAGGAACAGTTTACCGTTCCACTCTTACCTAGGCTTCATTTTCTAGACTAGGTGAAAAAGATGGTCTCTGGACTGGCAATTTCCAGCATTTGTTGAGTGTGGTTGTTACAGGGAAAACAAGCTGACCTAGCGAACTTTATAAGTTGGTATTAGAAATGTCAGGACCCTTTTTCCATGGGGTAGGAAAGCCGGGCCTGTCCCCTCCAAGAGGAAGATTGGAAGATCCATCACTCTTGAATATGACAGCCCCCCAGATACCAGCATTGGAGGCTCACCCAAGAAACAACCCAGACAGATCATCATGTAGGAAAACATAATCGCCACGCACTCTGAGGTTCTAAACAGGTTTTTGTGTTACATTCTTCTATGAACCACTTACTAAGGATCACCAGATATTTGAGGAAAGCCTTAAACCTGAAAGATAGAAACTGAAACAAAAAAATTAATAAAAGGAAATTTCAAAGAAACACAGACCATGCAGGGGGGGAAAAACTCTTCGAAAGCCATTGACATTTTAATATTTTCAAAGAGATAGAAGAAATGCAGCCATGAAATAAGAACAGACAATAAGACACAAAGAGGGGGGTAAAAGAAGCTACATACACACACACAAAAAGAGCTAAAAAATGACCTGTTGGAAATTAAAATTTTGAGAGAGATGGAAAAGACAACAGAAGGAGTTTGGGAAGGTAGAGATAAGGATGTTTTTTAGAAGACAAAGCGTAGTAATAAAAGGACAGAAAACTGACAGAAGAACAGTTACAAAAATCAAAGGTCCCATCCGTGAGGTCTGACATCCAAATAACAGGAGTTCATGTACAGAGGAAAAAAGTAGAGGAAATAAGAAATAACTTAAAAATTTTCCTTAAACCAAAGAACCTGAATTTTGAGATTGGGAAAAAATTAAGACCACTAGGATAAAGAAAAGCTCCTGTAAACTTGAGAAAAAGAGAGAAAACACAATAAACAGGGTATATTTAAAGGACCAAGTATCAGGTTTGCATCTGCCTTATTCCTCAAACCATCCCTACAAAACAATAAAACAAGTAATATAACATTAAAAAATACAGAATTAAATGTATATTTCAAATCAGAGTTAAAAGTACAATTAACATATATAAATGAAAAAAAAAAGATAATATTTATCTGTGCCCAGATGACTAAGTAATTTTCTAAAAGATGTAAAAGACAATACAAAAGATAGACTCAACAACATAAAACACTGAAATGTATGTCAAAAACACTTTAGGTTAAATAAAATTAAAGAAGTATAAAGAAATGGCAAACTGAGAAAAACCTATGAATATACCTAACAGGGTTTAATATGTAAATTTTTCATATGAGCAGTAGGTAAAATGTTCATATAGGCAGATGAGAAAAAACACTCAGGCCCTATTAGAGTAAAATGGGCAAAGGATATGAACCAATTCATATGATGAAATGCAAATGGCTCCTAGTCACGAAAGAAAAAAAATCAACCTTCATGGTACTCCAAGAAATGTAAATTAAAACTTGAGCTACACTTTTTTTCTTACCAAAATGTAGTTTCTTTTTCCTTTTATTTCCCCCAAAGAAAAGTTGCTCAGTGGTGAGGATATGAAATGATGCATTCTTTCTGAAGAGTTTTGGAAATATGTGTTAAAAACCTTAAGATATTTAAATACTACAATGTCACATACCTAAGGAATTTGATTAATTTAACCAATATTTTACTGGATATACTCTTTAAGGTACTGAAATATGGGATACATATTTATAAGTAATGATTGTTAGGAAAGTGAAAACAAAGTAACTCCAATAATAGGGAGAAAACAGTTGAGTCACTTACAGAACAGAATTTATTTAGCCATCAAATCCCATGATTATAAATTATGTTCATTGAATGGTAAGTAGATTTTCTGACTCAAGAAGGAATTTTTTATTAAACACAGACTTAGATATTATCAGCAGATACAGTGGCTAAAGTCTGAGGCAGACAGTGACTCGGATAACTGTATTAACTGCAGAAATAAAGATATCCAGGGTGGGATACCTGGGTGGCTCAGCCAGTTAAGTGTTGAGATCTCAGGGTCCTGAGTTCAAACCAAGCATGGAGCCTACTTTAAAAATAAATAAATGAAATAAAGAGATCTAAAGGAGGGAATTAGTTTTAGGAGAAAGATGATCAATTTGTACTAAAGCAGTTGATTTCCAAGGGCTCTGTGGGCTGTCCCAAGACAAAGAAGACAAACAAGGTTAGGAGTTAGGTCAGTATTATAGAAACTTATGATAAGAAATATCTTTGAAGAGAGAGTGCAGTACTAAAAAAAGCCATGAACATAAACGGGAAATTTAAAGAGAGAAAAATACAGAGTTAAGAGAGTTGAGCTTTGAGGTAAGTTTGCATTCATGTGGCAGGAAGAGGAAGTAGAAGCCGGGAGAAAGAGAAGAACCAGGATGAAGAGTAACAGCAATGCCTGAGAGGTCAGAGTTTTAGGAGGAAGATGGAGGTGCTCCAACAATCCATGATGTGGTGAGATTCAGTATGATCTCTGGTGGAGCCTTGGGGAGGAGACACTCTGATGATTTAGAGATCAATTTCAGTGGACGAGCGGGGGTAGAACCAGAAGAGGAGACAGAAAGATAAGAAAATGCATTTGTGAACAAAGACTATTTTCATTCGATCGTTTGACAGATTAGGCACTGAAAGGAAAGTGAGAGAAAGGACAGTAGCTTAAATTAGGAAAGAAAGGGATGACTGATGATTTAAGAAAAGCAAAGATGATAGTGATTAATTGACTTTCTTGGAACAAGGGAGACATGTTGATTTAAGGAGTTTAAATGAGATTAGCTGTGGAGAGGAGTATATCCTCTTACAAAAGGAGCACAGGAAGGAAGATGGCATATGACCAGGAGGAGAGAGACTCCAAGTATTTACCAAATGGCCTCACTCGATTATTTATTTAATTAATTTTTGGAGTGCAAAAAAAATTTTTTTGGAGCGCACGCTATTATGGAGTACCAAGATCTCTTGGAAAATATGATAATGGACAGGACATAGACCAGGCTTTCAAAATACTTTTATATGGAAGATTAGACAGGTACGGAAATAACTCTAGAGATTGAGACCACAAGCTATTGAGTTAAGTATTAATTTTTCTAGACCTTGCTGTCTCCTCCATAAAATGGGGGTAATGATGATACCAACTTCATCGAGTAATGGTGAAGTTTGAATGAGATACTAGGAAGTGCTTAGTAAAAGGCCTGGAAAAGTGAGACTCTAAATAAAGGTAACTCTTGCTGTTCACATTACATAAAGTATGAAGGATAAGTGCTAAGAGAGAACTATGGGAGCTGAGAGAATGGGGACAGTAAAGGAAGAAAAGGGGTCAGGTTCATGCACTTAAGAAGGGGTGGAATTTAAGGATTGAGAAGGAAGGAAGGGAAATTTGGATGAGATAATGTGGATAGAGGCAGACAGTTTGAAGTTTCACAGCATAAAGTAAAAAAGAGAGATTTCAATACATCAAAAATGGACACTCAGTTAAAAACTGCCCAACTTAAAAAAAATCCGTTACAAGATCCTAATCTCTTTTTAGCTTACGTTTCCTAGTGCTCTATCAAGATTGAGAAATTCAGCCCACAGGTTGAATCCCGTTTCATTCTCCATCACCACCCACATGCTCTCCTTTCTTGTTTAAACTCAGGATAGATTTAAGGGCCCACGATTACAACCACTCTCTTGTACCCCCACCTAACCCGTCAGTATCCCTCTTTGCCTGAGATATACTTGCCTGGAAAAACACTAACCCTGATGGAACCTTACTATTTGCTTTCTCCCTATCTTTTGAATGTTCCTTCTTCATGGGGAAAGTTTTTTTCATGCTAGATAGGTCCGTGGGGGGCGACCACCCATTATACAAGGCTTGGAGACAAATACTTCAAAGTTATAGGGTATGAGTTAAGGAAACACATCAAGACAAAGGCACACACAGTCTTCCTGTTTCTTTAGCATCTCCACAGAGAGGCATCTCATATTTCAGGAGGCATGCTGGACACAACTTTGGTTTTGTTCTTATGGACGGGTGTCTTCCCCCATTGCTTTTCCTTCATACAGAGCTTCAGTAACAGTGACTTTATCAGGAGAGGTACATAGAGCCTGCTTGGTGAGTCAAGCTGGCTAGATGTCATACCAGTCATTTACAATATTTTCTGGGCCCTGCACTAAAGGAGGCAGCTGGGGACCTTGTGTCCCTTTGGATGGTTAGTCCTCCAGCCACGGGCAGCAAGCCATTATTCCCATAGGAACCTGAACACGAGCACTTCCCATCCAGCTAGGGGCAGGGGTCTGGGCTAGCAAATCGTTCAGGCATTCTAGGGTGAACATGTGGGGTCGTTTTTGGACATTGCTTCTCCTTCGTAACCATTGATACCCAAGACTCTTGAGTGATCATCAGTTAAATCTGGGATAGAAAGACAGATGTTATCTGACTTCCACCCAATCTTTAGAGTCTAAATAATTGCATTTGTCCTGCTCCCTCAAGGATGAGCCAGATTGTCATCTACTCCCCTCACCCGCATTTATTAGCTACAAGTTCTGTAGAGACCTAGAGGTTGTCTCAGCAGCTGTAAGCCCTCCTTTTGGCCTTTGACACTAAAGTTGGAAAAGGAGAGGAATGTATCGATCCTCCTTATCCCACCTCTGCAGATTCTTTAGTGGCTTAGAGTCCATCGAAATTCAAGGTGCCCAGAGCTACCACCACTGACTCCAAGTGCCCCTGCCATTGGCATATGAGTCTGCAGCAAACATTTGTTTGGTACACTTCTACAAAAGCCACCAGGTCACAGAGAGCAAGCCCTTCCTTAGCTATTTTTGCCTAAGACCCCAGACCCAAAGGAAAAAGGATTTGTGTTTAATAAAGAAACCAAACCGTGGTGACCTCCCCGGGGGACAGGGATGGTAGAGGATTGGGCCCTAGCCTTAGCTTCCTTTTGGCTGAATGGACCTCGAATAAGGTGGAGAGACCTCTGGTGCCAAGACTCTTGCGAACCGTGGAAGATATGGGTGGTTTCCATTATTTCGAGCAGTGGCAGGTAAGGTGATCGCTCGTAGTTTTATTGGGGAAAATCTAAGGTAAGAGTAAATGCCTTGGTGTCTAACCATAATGTGGCTGACTCCTTCCCAGGAGCTCCTCCTCATCCCATTTCTTTGGCAAGGTTTTCTTTTCTTCCCCATGGTTCATGGGCAGACCCAAATGCTAATGGTGTTTTGAGCTCTAACAGCTGTGTCAGCTTTCCTATACTACTATTCCTCCCATGCTGGCAGTGTTCCCAGAGAAATCTTTCTGTTCCTATGAGGGCCCTAAAATTTGTAGAACCCTCAGACCTCACAGAATATGAATGTTCTCTTGGTGTCTGGCAAACTTCTAGGGAATTTGTCCAGAAACAGTCACTCACGAATATCCAGTGATTTTGTAAGGTGACTCCGAGTGGACTCAGGATCTCTAGGATCTGCTCTGATTTCACACACCAACTTAAGATAGAAGCAGGCTTATTTGTCTCCCTCATAGGTAAGCCTAGGTTTATCTGGTAGTAGAGAGCCCAGCGTGAACCTCTCCATTTCATCTTCCAGCCATTCCTCCTGACTCACTTCCATCCTGTCGTCTTAGCAGTTTCTTCAGCCACAGTAGCTCTGGGTGCAGGAAAAGCTGTTTGAGCTTACAAATTGTTTTTATTTTTAAAATAAGATTTCAGGGGGCACCCAGGTGGCTGAGTCAGTTAAGTGTCTGGTTTCATCTCAGTTCATGATCTCGGGGTCTTGGGATCGAGCCCCGCATCCAGCTTCCCTGCTCAGTAGGGAGTCTGCTTCTCCCTTTCTTTCTACCCTTCCCGCCTGCTTGTGCACTTATTCTCATTCTCAAATAAATAAGTAAAATGTTTTTAAAAATATGATTTCAGATTTGTTGAAGGATGGCAGTTATTCTTTATTTTCTTATAAGAAATCTCTGAGGAAAAAAAAATTCAGGCAAAACACCCAATGCTTTGTGGGCTGGTGACATTGAAAATGAGGCCTATTTACTAGAACAAGGAACCGTGGTTCCCTCAGAAGACATGGTTGGCTAGTTGATTGGATTCAATTGTGACTGGACTAGGGATGATGGAGTTTGGGTGGAGCCAATTTGATTAGAATTTTGAAGAGATATTTAAGTCCCGATCATCAGTTCATGTTTCATTTGGAGTCGTTTTCTTGAGAGAAAACCATCTCACCCAAAACAAGACTATTGGGAAGGTGATATTTGAGCTGAGACTTGAGGGAGGTAAGAGAGTTTTCTGTGTAGGAAGACCATTAAGCAGGAGTACTCCAGATTTCTTTTTTCCTAAGATTTTATTTATTTATTTGAGAGAGTGAATGAGCAGTGGGGAGGGGGAGAAGGAGAGAGAGAAGCCGATTCCCTGCTAAGTGAAGCCCAATGTGGGGCTCGATCCCAGGACCCAGAGATCATGACCTGAGCCAAAAGGCCGATGCCTAAGCAGCTGAGCCACCCAGGCGCCCCCACTCCAAGCTTGTTTGAGACACAGGAATGTGGTTGGAACTGAAGAGCAAGGGGTAAGTAGAAAGCCGTGGTGTTGAGCATTAAGAGGTAATGGTGGGGGGCTCCTGGGTGGTTCAGTTGGTTAAGCAGTTGCCTTCCTCTCAAGTCATGATCCCAGAGTCCTGGGATTGAGTTCTGGGCCAGGCTCCCATCTCACTGGGGAATCTGCTTCTCCCTCTGCCCCCAACCTGCCCCCACCCAAACTCATGCTCGCTCTCTCTCTCTCTTTTTCTCTCTCAAATAAATAAAATCTTTTTAAAAAAATAAATCTTAAAAGAGAAAAATAAAAAAAAGAGGTAATTTTGGGCCAGATCAGGTAGGGAGGTAATTTTAGGACATATGAAGGATTCTAAGTGGGATGGAGTAGGCATGCTCAAACTTGAAGATGGGAAAGATAAAACAATGTTTGGAGAGCAGAAAAACTAAGAAATTAGGAATTTAAAAGAATTAGCAAACAGTATTAAGGGACCTCTTGAGATTGTGTTAATGAAGTATTTAGCTGTTGCATCTTTTTTTTTTTTTAAGATTCTGAGAGAGAGCATATTCATGCAGCTTTTTTTTTTTTTTGGTTAAGAATGTTTCTTTTGTTTCACTGTTAAGAACGATGCTTGCTATATATTTTTTACATTGAAATCCTTTATCTTACTATAGAACTATTTCTTAGTGGTTTACAAGTAAAGAATTTTAAAGTCATGAATGAGTGTCATATTTCATCAAACGGTTTTTTGGTACCTACAAGATGATGATATTTCTCATTTTCTTTGTTAATATTCTGAATTATATCATTAGATTTTCAGATGTTGAATCATTCTTTCATTCCTGGGATACATTCCATTTGGTCATGAGGTATTATTCTTTTAATATGTTGCTTTATTTGGTTGGATAATATCCTGTGTAGCTTTCATCTATGTTTATTACTAAAGATGGCCTCTAGCTTAAATTTTTTTTGTCCTTTTCTGATTTTATTGCCAGAGATAATGGCCTCATTTGAGTAGCTTTCTAACTTTTCTATACTCTGAAAGAATTTGCATTAGTAAGAGTTAACTGTTTCTTAAAAGTTTGCTAGAATCGCCTACAATATGATCTATCTATTGGGCTTTTAGGGGTCATACTTTGAATTGGATTCTTATATTTTTGTGTTTATGCTTTCTAGTTTTTCTTGGATCCATTTTGGATATGTTTCCTCTGTAGAAAATTATTCTTTTTTGAAAATTTTGATGTCAGGATGCCAAGAAGATTCTCTTTGGAGATTAATTTTTTTTCTACTGTATTACTAGATTCGTGCACTACTTAATTTCTAGTCTTGCTTATTATCTTCTCTCTTATGATCAGTTATATTCATGGTGTGTTTTTATTAGTCTCTTCAAAGAATAGTTTTGGTCTTCATCCTTGTTTTTCATGTATTATCTTTCATTAATTTCACCTTTATTCCTTGTCATTTGTTTCTTCTCCTCCTATCTAATTTCGAGCTCCTTCAATTCAGTGTTTATTATTTATTTTTATTCACTATTCCTTTTAGTACAATGAAATATGTATCTTCATCTTCTTTAGTACTAGCTTAATACCTAAACTCTATCTTTATTTTATTTTTATTATTTTTCTTTTTTATTGTGGTATAATTAACAGGCAATGTTATATTAGATTCAGGTATACAATGTAATGATTCAACAATTCTATATATTACCCAATGCTCAACGTGATGTGTAGAATTGTTGAATCACTATATTGTACACCTGAAACTAATTCAACACTGTATGTTAAGTATATTGGGATTAAAAATCTTCTTTATTGGGCACCTGGGTGGCTCAGTGGCTTAAGGCCTCTGCCTTCGGCTCAGGTCATGATCCCAGGGTCCTGGGATCGAGTCCCGCATCGGGTTCTCTGCTCAGCAGGAAGCCTGCTGAGCCTGTCTCTCTGCCTACTTGTGATCTCTGTCTGTCAAATAAATAAATAAAATCTTTTAAAAAATAAAAAAAAAAACTTTAAAAAATCTTCTTTATTTCTGGGGTGTCAGTTATTTCTTCTCCTTTGTTTCTGATTTTATTTATTGGGAGTCCTCTCTCTTTTTTCTTGATAAGTCTGGCTAAAGGTTTATCAAACTTATCTTATCCTGGTTTCATTTAGCTGTTTTATTAGATTTTTTTAAGTCTCTATTTCATTTATTTCTGCTCTAATCCTTTTTATTTCCTTCTTTCTACTGGCTTTGAGCTTTGTTTTTCTTTTTCTAGCTCTTTTAGGTATGAGTTTGGGTTATTTATTTGAGACTGTTCTTGTTTCTTGAGGTAGACCTCTACTGCTATAAACTTCCCTTTTAGGACAGCTTTTTTTGCATCCCAAGATTTTGGACTGTAGTTTTTTCTTTTTTCTTTTTTTTTGTTTCCCATGTATTTTTTTATTTCCTCTTTGATTTCTTGGTTGAATCATTTATTGTTTAATAGTATTTCGCATCCGTGTATTTTAGTTCTTTCCAGATTTTTTCTTGATTTCTGGTTTCATAGTGTTCTAGTCAGAAAGGACACATGATATGATTTCAGTATTTTTGAATTTACTGAGACTTGTTTTGTGGTCTAATGTGATCTCTTCTGGAGAATATTCCATGTGCACTTGAAAAGAATGTGCATTCCACTGTTGGGGTTTGGAATGTCCTGAGTTTATCTGTTAGGTCTATCTAGTCCATTGGGTCATTTCAAAGCCACTGTTTCCTTGTGATTTTCTGTCTGCATGATCTATCCATTGATATAGTGGGGGTTAAAGCCCCCTGCTATTATTGAATTATTGTCAATTTCTTCCTTTATGTCAATCAATAGTTTCTTTATGTATCTAGCTGCTGCCATATCGGGTGCATATTTATAGTTGTTATATCCTCTTGTTGGATTGTTCCCTTTATCATTATGTAGTATACTCCTTTGTCACTCTATGGTTTTTTATTAGAGCATTTAGCCCATTTACATTTAATTACTGAAATTGTCTTGGGAAACTCTTTGTCTTTCCTTTTACTCCAAATGATAATGGTGCTAGGTAAGAGTATTCTTGGTTGCAAGTCTGTTTCTTTCAGTACTTTGAATATATCATGCCATTTTCTCCTGGCCTACAAAGTTTCTACTAAAAAGTTAGCTGATAGCCTTATGGTTTTTTTTTTTTTTTCATATGTAACTGTTTTCTTTTCTCTTTCTGCTTTTAAGATTCTCCTCCACTACCTTTGCCATTTTAATTATTACATGTCTTGGTGTGGACCTCTTTGGGTTAATTTTGTTGGGGTCTCTCTGTGCTTCTTGGATCTAAATGTCTTGAAAGTTTTTAGTTATTTCTTCAAATAAATTTTCTGCCCCATTCTCTCTCATATTCTGAGGTCCCTATAATTCAAATGTTATTTCCCTGGATGATGTCATGCAGTTCCCTTAACCTATTCTCATTTTTTACTACTCATTTTTTCTTTCTGCTTTTCAGCTTTGTTGCTTTCCATTGCCCTGTATTCCAAGTTGCTGATCTGCTCTTCTGCCTCCTCTCATCTGCTATTGATTCCCTTCAGTGTATTTTTTTTTCCAATTTCAGTTACTGAGTTCTTTATCTCTGATTGGTTCTTTTTATATTTTCTATCTCTTTGTTGAAGGTCTCACTGAGATCCTCCCCTCTCTCCTCAAGTCCCTGAGTATCTTTATGATCACTACATTTAATTCTTTATCAGGCATATTGGTTGTCTACATTTCATTTAGCTCTTTTCCTGTGGTTTTGTCCTCTTCTTTCATTTGGGACATATTCCTCTGTCTCCTCGTTTTGTTAAACTCTCTGTGTCTGTTTCCCAATAGGAAAGTCAGCTATGTACTGATCTTGGAAAGTGATGGCCCTATAAAAAAGAGGTCCTGTGGTGCCCTACAGCACAATGCCCCCTATTCACTAGAACCAGGCACTTCAGAGGTGTCTACTATGTGGGCTCTATGTACCCTACTACTGTTGTTGAGCTGCACCTAAGCTCTAGTTTTAGATAAACATATGGACGTTTGTGACAATCATCATAGCTTAATGAATTATCACAACTAGCTCTTCTGATGGCTGTGTAACCAGCACCTAGGTTCAAAACAAGAATATTAACATGCTCCAGAGGCACCCTTATGTCTCCACGCACAATCTCTCTCTTTCCCAAAGGTAATCACTACTCTGACTTCTAACATAGATTACTTTGCCTCCTTTTTATCTTTATAAAAATGGAATCATGGAGTAGGTATTCTTTTGAGACTGGATGATTTTGCTTAGTATAATGATTATAAAGTTATTCTTATATTTCTTTGTAATTTTTTGTCCTCGTTGCTGTATTGTATTCCATTATATGGATATACCATCACGTATTTATCCATTCTACTGCTGATGGGCATTTAGGTTGTTTCCAGTATTTGGCCACTAGAAATAATGTTATAGACATTCTTGGAGGTGACTGTCAGTGCAGAGCCATGCATATTGTGGGAACCGTTCAATCATAGCACAGGCATGTGTTCAATGTTACACAAGCAGATGCTCAATTTTGGTATATACTGTCCAAATAGTTCTACAAGGTGAATGTAATGATTTCCATTCTCTTTATTAGAATATAACCCCTCCCATTGTTCCACATCCACACCACCTCTTGTTTTGTTAATCTTATAAACTTCTAGCCTTTCTTTGAGTGTGCAATAATATTCCATAGTGGCATTTTATTTGTAACTCTCTAATAACTTTTGCAACATTAATTTTCAACCCTTTTGTATTCTTCCTTTTAGGCTTTGTTTAAACACTGCCCTGAAGAAATAACCTGTATACCTGCCCCAGACTGAGTGATCAATACACCTCCAGGGAACAGAGCTGGGTACTGACTCAAGAGCAGCACAGGCTTTACCTGCGCTAGTTCAGTTCTAGGCAACTCCTCTACCCAGAGCATCATTCGTTGGGGAATCGGCAAGCCTAAGGAACATTATCATCATTTCATTTTCATAAAGGTCCACTGGTGGTTCCTAGTGGCTCAGACTCTCAGACCCATTTGTTAAAATATAGCATTTTCCAGTATCCTCAACTATCTAGAACATACTGAAAAACTTTGTGAAGCTCGGTGCTTATTAATGGAAGCTATGAAGTCTAAGGCCAGCTGTGCTCAGAACCCAAGCTGTACCATAATGATATTTCATCCAACCAAAGAAGAGTTTAATGATTTCGATAAATACATTGCTTACATGGAGTCCCAGGGTGCACACCGAGCAGGCCTCGCCAAGGTGATTCCACCCAAGGAATGGAGGGCCAGGCCGACCTATGACGACATCAGTGACATCCTAATTGCAACTCCCCTCCAGCAGGTGGTCTCCGGGCAGGCAGGTGTGTTTACTCAATACCATAAAAAGAAGAAAGCCACGACAGTGGGCGAGTACCGCCGTCTGGCAAACAGCGGGAAGTATCAGACTCCACCACACTCGGGGTTTGAGGATTTGGAGCGAAAATACTGGAAGACGCGTCTCTACGATTCTCCCATCTATGGCGCTGACATCAGCGGCTCCTTGTTCGACGAAAACACCAAGGAGTGGAACCTGGGACACCTGGGAACCATCCAGGACCTGCTGGAGCAGGAGTGCGGCGTGGTGATCGAGGGCGTGAACACCCCGTACCTGTACTTCGGCATGTGGAAGACCACGTTCGCCTGGCACACGGAGGACATGGACCTGTACAGCATCAACTACCTGCACTTCGGGGAGCCCAAGACTTGGTACGCGGTGCCCCCGGAGCACGGCCAGCGCCTGGAACGCCTGGCCACGGAGCTCTTCCCCGGCAGCGCCCGCGCCTGCGAGGCCTTCCTGCGGCACAAGGTGGCTCTCATCTCGCCCACGGTGCTCAAGGACAACGGGATCCCGTTCAGTCGGATCACGCAGGAGGCGGGCGAGTTCATGGTGACCTTTCCCTATGGCTACCACTCTGGCTTCAACCACGGCTTCAACTGCGCCGAAGCCATCAACTTCGCCACCCCGCGCTGGATCGATTACGGCAAGGTGGCCTCCCAGTGCAGCTGCGGGGAGGCCAGGGTCACCTTTTCCATGGACGCCTTCGTGCGCATCCTGCAGCCCGAGCGCTATGAGCTGTGGAAGCGCGGGCAGGACCGGGCTGCCGTGGACCACACGGAGCCCGTGGCGCCGGGCGGTCCGGAGCTGAGCGCCTGGCGCGAGGTGCGCGGCCCCGGGAGAGGCGCGTGGAGCCTGCGGCACCTGCCACCGCGCCGGGCCCCACGGGCCCCGCGACCCGGGGCTGCTGGCTGGAGCCCCCGCCGCCGCCGCCGCGGCCCGGCTCTGCGCCAGGCCTCCCCGCGCCCCTTACCCGCCCAGAGTTCTTCCTCTGCTGCCCAGTGCGGGGCTGTCCCCGCCCGCCCCTCCGGGGAGCCCGGACCCACCGGGCCACAGCCCCCCACTCCCTGTGCCCCAGGTCCCCGGCCCTCCCCTGGCAGGTGTGGTCCTGGTCGTCGTCCTCGGGAACAGGGGGCTCAGGGGCCTAGCCTCCAAGCCCGGGCCAAGAGGCGCGTCTTGGGGGGAGCGGGGCACACAGCTCTTCACTCTGAGGCTCAGCCCTTTCCTGTGGACGGAGGCTGGGTGGACAAGGCGGCACCACTGAGCCCTGGGCTCAGGCAAGCTGCTGAGGCTTCCGTGTCTGGCTGTGCCCCCGTCCCCTAAGCCTAGGGGACACTTTTGTAACCCACTGCTCTTGAGTGTGGCCACAGTCTTCTGGAGACTGGCCATATTTATGTCAGAGCTTTGGGCGAACTTGCAGGACACTGGTCTTGCTTGAGAGTCCTGTGATGTTGCCACTGATGCATTGAGTCCATGTTCTTTACCAAGTTCGCCATAATTTGTTCTTTCTGCCAGACCCTGGAATGTCTTTGGACACTGCTGATGCCCGTTTCGCCAGCTGAGCTTTCATCCACTAGGCATTCTTGTGTGTCTGCGAGCTGGGTCCTGTGGAGGTGGCCAGAGCCTCATCTCCCCCAGACTCCTATCCTCTGGGCCAACTATGAATGCTGCTGGGTTTTGGTTCTCCTCAATCTCCTTCCCTTTCCTCTCCACCCCCTTTCCCCCTTTTCTTGAAAAACTAGGCCCTTTCCACCAATGGGTCAGGAGAAGCTCAGAAAATAATTTATCATCTTTCTGAGGCTTCAATGTATTCAAAATGTGTTATCGCCAGTATTTGTTCACAAACGTATTACATATAAAACCAAACTGTTCAGATCTGACTTTGTTTCTAATAAATATTGTCCATTCAACTGATTGAGGGGTGGAAGTTTTTCTTTCCTGTACTTCTCTTGATAATTATATCAAAACATTTCAAGCAAGACTGATTTTATGGGCTGGCTGCCTTGTGTGGTGTTGAGGAAGGAGTTTGGAGGGTGGTTCTTGGATACTACTAACTGGGTAGGTGAGGGGATTAGGTTTGCAGCCCTACCTTAAGGACGAAGGACAGAAATCACCTGGTCCTTTGCCAGGCAGGAGCACCCGAGTTGCTGGGAGGTGAGCAGAGGACTAACGTGCGGTCATCTGAGTATCTTCCCCTGAGTCTGCATGGCCTTTTCCATGTTGTATGCATATTTCGCATAGTGCAATCACTGATTCCTGCAGTAAACATGTGCACAAATGAATCAACAAGATAAATTTCATCTGGTACTCTGTGCTGGAAAGAACCTGAAGGGGAGGGGATATAGACCAGAATGGGTAGGGCCTGCCTGGGTTCCAGTAGTCTGGGGAAGTTGGATTAAGCAGTAGACCTTTTCCAAGGCCCAACTAAGATAGGTCCACAGCTGACTTCCACTTAGAGGAAACTATCAGTATAATTGACCTAACATGGAATGTATGTTTTCTCAGGAAGAGAAAGAAAGCTCTTTGCGTCTGGGCATAGAGAGGAAGAAGGAGAGAGTCAGGGCACCATATGCTGGCCCTCGTGGCTCATGTCAAGTATTTGAGTTTTTTCCCAACTTGAAATGGGAAGGCAGTGGAAGTTTGAAACAGCCCTTGACATGCTGTGACTTATATACTTAACAGTCAGCTTAGTTGTTCTGTGACAATTCCGGGGGCAGGAGACATAGGTAGAAGGTCTCAGTAATACCAGTGAGATGTGGGGCGCCTGGGTGGCTCAGTGGGTTAAAGCCTCTGCCTTCAGCTCGGGTCATGGTCTCAGGGTCCTGGGATCGAGCCCCGCATCGGGATCTCTGCTCGGCAGGGAGCCTGATTCCCCCTCTCTCTCTCTGCCTGCATCTCTGCCTGCTTCCCCCTCTCTCTCTCTCTGCCTGCCTCTCTGCCTGCTTGTGATCTCTGTCTGTCAAATAAAGAAATAAAATCTTAAAAAAAAAATACCAGTGAGATGTGGTCATTTTGATGTCCATATTTAAAACGTGCAGAAGCAGAAAACTCCGAATAAATCTTGGAAATTGAAAATGATGGCTTGGCTAGAGAAGGAAACATGTCAGAGAAGCAAACCACCACTCCCCTCCCTCTAGCTTAGGCTTTGCCTACTTTTGGGAGGTTGACTTTTTTTTAATTGATCTGTAGAAGTTTTGTGATATTCAGAATATTAATTCACTATATTTTTTGTATGATGAAAAACAAGACTAGTTTCTTTTTGTATATCTATAGATCTATTAATATATACATATGTATATATGCATATATTATATATAATGCATACAAATAAGAGGAGTTTTTAGTATTGTAGGTATTGATTCATGTTGTTACAGAGACCAAGAAATCCTGTGATCTGTTAGACTGATGTTCTACCAGTTGAAGACCCAGAAATATGGTGGTGCGATTCAGCAGGAGTCCAAAGGCCCGAAAATCTGGCAGCTAATGGTGTAAGCCTGAATCTGGGTCCTGTCAACCTTAAAAAGTAAAAACCAGTTATTTTACCAGCAAAAGATGGGTTTATTTGGGAATAAAAAAGCATCGCAGTCTGGGACAAACAAACCCGGGCAAAACCATAGGCAAGTCCAGAGAAAAAGGAGAGACATACTTTTTTAAGGAGAAAGGGTAAGTTGGGAAAGCTTCACTGGAATAAACTGGAAGTTTCAAGTGTGGTGGTTTTTCATTGGCTGAGCTTTTGCCAGAGATGAGGTAGTGTCTCTTCCTCTAGCTAGAAGACAGTGGTACCCACTTAGAAGATGGACTATAAGGTCAAGTCTGTCTCTTCCTGTTGGGTCTGTAACTGACTATGAAGGGTAGGACGTGAGCGCTCCCCCTGCCAAACACCCTGACTCCATTTTAGTGAGGTGCACTCCATTGCTAGCTTTCACAATCCAAACACCCGGGAACCAGAAGGACCCACGTCTGATGTCCCAGGGAAGGCCAAGATGATATGTCATCTCTAGCAGAGAGATTGAATTTATGTTTCCTCTGCTCTTTTGTTCTAGTTTTTGATGGCTTGGATCAGCGCCCCTGTAGTGGTGAAGGTGATCTTTTACTCAGTTTACTGATGCAAACACTAATCTCTTCCTGAGATACACATACAGACCCTCCCAGAAATAATTTCTTTACCAGCTACTTGGGCATCTCTTAGCCCAGTCAAGTCAACACATAAAATTAACCATCAGAGTCACGACACTGAAGTCAGTTAAATGTAGAAGATACTTCTATCATGGTCCTTTGGTTCTTGAAGACATTTTTTTTCCACGCTGAGCTCAAGAAGACATTCTTCAGTGTTTTCTCTGCTAGCCCCGTTTTGAACCTTCAGTCTGCGATCCACTTCAAGTTTATGTAAGTGATATGAAGTAGAGTTCTACTTTTTTTTCCTCTCAAAAACAGTACATCGCCCCCCACCCCCCACCAGCTTGGTGTACCACCTCCATTATATTCAGATTCCTACGTACACAGTGTCTGTGTTGGGCCTCTCTTTCTCGTACACAGATGGATTTTGTTCATTGCCATTCAGTTATCACCGACTGATAATGGAGAAGTCGCCCTTCTTTGTCTTCCTTTTAAGGAGTAATCTTGGAGATTCTTGTTTGAATATCTGACTCCATCACTTACTACATCTGTCACTTTGAGCGAGTTGCTTAATGTCACCCTGACTCTGCTTCCTCACCTGAGAAACCTGAGGCTTAATTGGAGGCCTCCCCTGATCGGGTCGTTATGAAGATTCAATGAATTATTCTATGCAGACTATTTTGAACAGTGTCTGGCATTTGATAGTCACCATATGTGTTAGCTACTTTTTAATAATATAGTACTATTAGAGGTAAAGAGGGACTCTATTCATCAAAAGATATGGAAAAGAGGGGCGCCTGAGTGGCCTGCTTGGTTAAGTGTGGGACTCTTGATTTCGGCTCAGGTCACGATCTCAGGGTTGTGAGATGGGTTTCCGTTCTGGGCATGAAGTCTGCTTAAGATTCTCTCTCTCCCTTGCCCTCTGTCCCTACCCCCAGCACACTCTCTCTCTCTCTTTCTAGAAAAAAAAAAAAAAGAAAGAAAAGGAAAGGGAAAAAAAGGGAGTGAAAAGACAAATCAAGGAAAAGAAACATATTGTATTACTCATATCCAAGAAAGAGCTAATATCTAGAATATATAAATAATTCCTCCAAAGAAAGACAGACAACCCAGCAGAAAAAATGGACAAAATACTTGATTAAGCACTTAATGAAGGAGGAAATCCTAGTGGCTAAGAAGCATATGAAAAAATCGCTCACCCTCCTTTGCAGTCAAGGAAATGCAAATAATAACAGGATACTCCTGTGCCATCACCTGATTGGCTAAAACTAAAAGGCTGACAAATCATCAAAGATTTGCAAGCGTGAAGAACAACCAAGACCCTCATATGAAGCTAGGGCACATGTAAATTGGTAAAAACAATTAGGAAAAAAACCAATTTGGCAAGATAAAGGATGAATTCACATTCTATGACCAAGAAATCCATTCTCAAAAAAAAAAAAAAAAAAAAGAAATCCATCCTCCAGGTATGAATGCATGTGTGTTGGACATGTTGGAGAATTTTCAGAGCGACGCTCTGTGTAATGGGACCAGAAGCGGAGGCAACTCACAGGTCCATCCACAGCATAAACGTGTGTATGGTGAGTACTGGACTGCCCTGAGACAGAACAGAGTCCAGCTACGTGTGGCAACATAAAAATGACCAAAAAAAAAAAAAAATACAGAGAAGAACACAGGAAGGTACATAAGGTACGATTCTATTGATATGTTTATATGAAGTTTTCAAAAATGGACAAAATTTCAATTTTATATTGTTTACCAAAATGAATATGCCTGTTGTTAGGGTAGGATTAGCCTAGAAGGCAGTGGGGGCTGTGATCCCAGAGCAGAAGCACAAGGCAGCATCCTGGGTCCCTGGTGAAGTTCTCTTCTCTTGACCTGGGTGGTAGTTCTATTTTTGTTTACTCTGTAATTGTTTGTTAACAGTACATATATGCTTTCCAAATTTCCGTAAGCACTCTATATTTCATAATTTTAAAATGTTAAAAAAACTGCTTTCTGCTCTGAAAAAATTAAGTCATGCAGTGGTTCATAAAATCATTAGATTCATATTGTTTTGTAGACTTAAAAAGTCTATATCATATTTCCAATATTTTTCATTCTAATATCCTTTATGGATAGCTTCTTTTGTTATTTATTTTTTATATTTAGTAATATTTTATTTTGGGGACAGGTTTTAAGTTCATTAATTAATTAATTAATTTTAAGATTTTTACTTATTTGAGACAGAGAGAGAGTGAAAGAGCACAAAGGGGGAGCAGATGGAGAGGGAGAGGCAGACTCCCCACTGAGCAAGGAGCCCAACATGGGGCTCCCTCCCAGGACCCCGAGATCATGACCTGAGCTGAAGGCAGATGCTTAACTGACTGAGCCACCCACGTGACTCTAGAACAGCTTTAGATTAATGAAAAATTAAGAAGATAGTTCAGAAAGTCCCCATATCCCCCAACCAATCCCACACACCTTTTCCTCTAGAATTTTTTTTAAAGATTTTTTTTTTTTATTCATTTGAGAGAGGAAGAGAACGAACAAGAGCAGGAGGAGGGGAGAGTCAGAGAAAGAGGAAGCAGACTCCCCACTGAGCAAGGAGCCCAATGGGGGGCTCCATCCCAGGACTCCAAGATCATGACCTCTTTCCCCCTAACTTCCCCCATGATGCATGTGTCACAATTAACAAATGAGTATCAAATGTTATGATTTACTAAAGGCCGTAGCTTGTTCAGATTACCTCAGGTTTTACCCAATGTTCTTTTTCTGTTCCAAGACGCCATCCAAGCTACCACCTTCATTAAGTTTTAAATGTCTCCTTAGGGGTGCCTGGGTGGCTCAGTGGGTTAAAGCCTCTGCCTTCTGCTCTGGTCATGATCCCAGGGTCCTGGGATCAAGCCCCGCATCGGGCTTTCTGCTCAGCAGGGAGTCTGCTTCCTTTCCTCTCTCTGCCTGCCTCTCTGCCTACTTGTGATCTCTGTCTGTCAGATAAATAAATAAAATCTTTAAAAATTTTTTTAAAAATGTCTCCTTAGGTTTCTCTCGGCTGTAATAGATTCTCAGTCTTTCCTTGTTTCTCACAAAAATGCATATATAGAAACTTGACAATTTGGGGGAGTACTGGTCAACTATATCCTAGGATGTCCTCTTAACAACTGAGCTACCCAAGGGCCCCAACAACCAGTGAATTTTTATAAATGTTTTATACTTATGTTTTATATGTACTGAAAACATCTTCCATAAAATTCTCCATCTTTGTGTTCTAGATCTCTTGCTGCAATGTGGTTAGATAAAGTGTATTGCTGTTAATATTTTTCTAGTGAGTTTTCTCTTTGATAACTACAAGACATCTTTCTTTTATCCTATAAATGCATTTAATGTTAATTACTATCTTTTGTTTAATATTTGCCTGGTTTGACTCTCCCACTCCTTTATTTTCAACCTTAATTTCCTTGGTTTAAAGATTGGTTTGCTTGATTTAAAGATTGGTTTAAAAAAAAAAAAAACAGAAGAGCTTAGAGAAAGTAGGATAACTACCAAAGACCCTAGCCCCATGATTACATTAGATGGACACTGATTAAATCAAAATAGGTTACTGGCCAGGTATAAAACTAGAGCCATTAGGACTCCTGGCTACACTAGGAGGCTAGCTAGTAAGAGGACACTGCCTCTCTGGGTCCTGGAGTACCTTCAGCTGGAATCAGTTTCTTTGGTAGAAGGTATGTCACTTTGTTATTTGTGCTTGTGAGCAAAAGAATTATTTTTCTGTTATAAATTTAAGAAAGTAACTGTAGTCATATATACATATGTGTGTGTGTATATATATATGTGTGTGTGTGTATATACACACACACATATATATACAATTTACAATTGAGAAATATGCATTGGGATTATCATTTCCTTGAGTTAAAACAGTTTTCTTATTTTTAAACTTGTTTTCAGATGTGTGGGTTTAATTTTTTTTCTTACTATCTTCTTGGTAAAAATCACAGATTTTCAGGAAAAAGCACTGCATTTAGCAGGCTGGTATCCAAGAGAATTAAGAGGATTTCCTAGAACCGCAAAGGAATGAATGAACAGAAAGGGAACTGAGGGGGCTCCTGGCTGGGTTAGTTGGTTAAGCATCTGCCTTGGGCTAAGGTCCTGATTTTGGGTCCTGGGATCGGAGCCCCCATGTCAGGCTCCCTGCTCAGTGAGGATTCTGCTTCTCCCTCTCACTCTCCCTCTGTGCTTGCTCTCTCTTAAATAAATAAATAAAACCTTAAAAAAAAAGTCAGGGAACTGGGAAATACGTGGGACTAAATTAGAGACCTTGACTGGGTATGGGGCTAGCAGATTTGGGATGGGGCTGATTGAATTAGAATTAGGGTGGGACAGTATAGCTGGAGTTTGAGCAAAGCAAGTTTCATTTAGAGGCTGAATCCTTAAAGGGGACCATTTCTATGGTCTAATGTGTATCCTCATTTAATATCAAGGTCTTAAGCTAGTAGAAAGCAAGCATTTTCTTTGGGTTTTGCTTTTGTTTTCTCCTTTAAAGCATAAAACAGATGAAATGAGGACATTTTATATCAGAAAGCAACTTTTCCCTGGTAAAATTCTTTATTTATGCATTCAAAGTACAACTATTATGTACCTATCATTTTTAGTTTTTTTCTTTGGGATCTTGTATTTCTGTTGCAAAAAGGGATGGAAACCTTCTTGCAATCCCATTAGAGCAGCCCCTCTAATCCACAGTGTTGCTTTCCTCCACTTCCATGACTTCTGGTCAGTTGAGGTCCAGAAGCAGAGGTCCTCCTTCTGATGTTTGCTCAGAAAGTCAATAGTAGTCCAGTGGTACCTCCGAGGGCCTCGTCACTCACCTTACTTCACTCATCACGTAGGCATTTTATCATCTCTCACATGGTAAGAAAGAGGAGTACACTTATTGGAAGAGAGGAAGAGATAACATTCACATAACTTTAATTCTGTGTACTGTTATAATTGTCCCGTTTTATGGTTGTTGCTGTTAATCTCTCACTGTGCCTAATTTATACATTAAACTGTAGCATAGAAACACGTATAGGAAAAAAACAATACATATGGGATTCGGTGCTATCATCGGTTTCAGGCATCCCATGGAGGTCTTGGAGTGTATCCCCAGAGGACAAGGGGAGACTACTGTCCAATTGATTATTAACTGGTGTGCAGAATGCTCTAGATTTCTGGATGCTAATCTGTGTCTAGAAACTTTGTTAAACCCTATTATTTCTAATAATTTATCTTTTGATGCAACATGATTAGGTTTTAATTAGATTGTTTCAAGTGTTTACCCACTAAGGATTATGAGTATATACATTAAGTGAACAATTAATGTCCACACTTATGTTCTGTATTTTTTGTCTGCTTGTAGTTTACATAGCACTTTTTTTTTTTCTGTTCTGGGACTCCTTTCCTCTTTTTTAAAATATGTGTATTAAAATAATGAAATAGATTTTGAGTTATTTCAGATATTTTTCTGCATGATATAAGATGATGACTTTTCCATTTCATTTGTTATGGTATTCAGTAACACTGCTAGAGGTTTTTTTTTTTTTAACTTTTTAGAAGGTTTTATTTATTTATTTGAGAGAGAGAGAGCACAAGTGGGGGTGCGAGAGGGATAAGCAGCCTCCGCTATTGATCATGGAGCCTGATGCAGGGCTCTATCCCTGGACTCCGAGATGATGACCTGAGCAGAAATCAAGAGTCCATTGCTTAACTGACTGAGCCACCCAGGGGCCCCCAAACTGTTAGTTTTTAAAGCATCCTTGCAATAATTTATCACGATGTGTTATTCTTTTAATGCTCTATTGTGGTAAAAATTTGATAAAATTTTGCTTAAGGTTTTTGCAACTTTTGCCCTAGATATCATTTACCCTATAAAGTGCTTATCCAAGGTTGGCCCTTCTGGGTTTAGCTTCAAGGTTATGCTCGTAGCCTCAGAAAACAAACTGAGGGGTCCCTGGGTGGTTCAGTCACCTAGAGTATTTACTTTTTTATTTTGTATATTTTGGTGAGAACATTTAATTTCTACTCTCATAAAATTTCAATTATGCAGCACAGTTTATCAAGGATAGTTATTGTGTTTTACATTAGCTCCTCAGAACATTCTCACCTTAGTCTTTTACTAACCTCTTCCTATTGTTCCCAGCCCCTCCCAACGACTTTTTCCACTCTGTTTCTGTTTCAACTTAAAAATTTTTTTTTCAAGATTCCGTGTATAAGGGATAACATGCAGTATTTGTCTTTCTCTATCTGGTTTACCTCATTTAGCATCATGCTCTCAAGGTCTATGTTGTCCCAAATGGTAGGATCTCCATCTTTCTCGTGAAAGATGAATGGTATTCCCTAGTGTGTGTGTGTATATATATATATATACACACACACACACATCACACCTTTCTTGTTAATAGAGAAGTTGAGAATTATTTTTATTGGAGTTTAATTAACATTCAGTGTTATATTGGTTTCAGTTGTACCATATAGTGATTCAACAATGCTATACATTACTCAGTGCTCATCACGATAAGTGTACTCTAAATCACCTTCAACTGTTTCACCCATCCCCCTCAACCCCCCTCGCAACCCTCAGTTTGTTCTCTGTATTTAAGAGTCTATGTCTTCGTTTGCTTCTTTCTTGTTTGTTTGTTCTTTTCTTTTGTTTCTTAAATTCCACATATAAGTGAAATTATAGGGTCTTTGTCTTTGTCTGACTTATTTCACTTACCATTATACTCTTTAGGTCCATTAATGTTGCTGCAAACCGCAAGATCTCACCCGTTTTTATGGCGGAATGAGATCCCATTGTATATGTATATACCACTTCTTTATCCTTTCATCTATGCGTGGACACTTGGGTTGCTTCCATATCTTGGCCATTGTGAATAATGTTGCAATAAACATGGAGGTACAGATCTCTCTTTGGTACTCTGCTTTCATTTCCTTTGGGTATATACTGGGAAGTGGGATTGCTAGGTCCATGTGTTAGCTCTATTTAATCTTTGAGGAACCTCCACACTGTTTTCCATAGGGGCTACACCAATAGACACTCCGGCCAACAGTGCAATTTTTGCACTGCATTTCTAACTTTGAAATTAACACTTCTGTACCAATTTTCTTCTAATTGTTGCTAAATTGGTGTTTCTTTTGTCATCTATTTGTTTTCAAACATTCTGTTTGCTTTTCTTAGAATTAGCTTTTAAACGTTCTTGAGGAGACTTTCTGCTGCCATGAAGTCTAACCACTGTGGTCCCCAGAACGCAAGTTATGCAGTCATGACCTTCCGCCCAACCGCGGAGGAATTTAAAGATTTCAATAAATACATTGCTTACATGGAATCCCAGGGTGCACACCGAGCAGGCCTCGCCAAGGTGATTCCACCCAAGGAATGGAGGGCCAGGCCGACCTATGACGACATCAGTGACATCCTAATTGCAACTCCCCTCCAGCAGGTGGTCTCCGGGCAGGCAGGTGTGTTTACTCAATACCATAAAAAGAAGAAAGCCACGACAGTGGGCGAGTACCGCCGTCTGGCAAACAGCGGGAAGTATCAGACTCCACCACACTCGGGGTTTGAGGATTTGGAGCGAAAATACTGGAAGACGCGTCTCTACGATTCTCCCATCTATGGCGCTGACATCAGCGGCTCCTTGTTCGACGAAAACACCAAGGAGTGGAACCTGGGACACCTGGGAACCATCCAGGACCTGCTGGAGCAGGAGTGCGGCGTGGTGATCGAGGGCGTGAACACCCCGTACCTGTACTTCGGCATGTGGAAGACCACGTTCGCCTGGCACACGGAGGACATGGACCTGTACAGCATCAACTACCTGCACTTCGGGGAGCCCAAGACTTGGTACGCGGTGCCCCCGGAGCACGGCCAGCGCCTGGAACGCCTGGCCACGGAGCTCTTCCCCGGCAGCGCCCGCGCCTGCGAGGCCTTCCTGCGGCACAAGGTGGCTCTCATCTCGCCCACGGTGCTCAAGGACAACGGGATCCCGTTCAGTCGGATCACGCAGGAGGCGGGCGAGTTCATGGTGACCTTTCCCTATGGCTACCACTCTGGCTTCAACCACGGCTTCAACTGCGCCGAAGCCATCAACTTCGCCACCCCGCGCTGGATCGATTACGGCAAGGTGGCCTCCCAGTGCAGCTGCGGGGAGGCCAGGGTCACCTTTTCCATGGACGCCTTCGTGCGCATCCTGCAGCCCGAGCGCTATGAGCTGTGGAAGCGCGGGCAGGACCGGGCTGCCGTGGACCACACGGAGCCCGTGGCGCCGGGCGGTCCGGAGCTGAGCGCCTGGCGCGAGGTGCGCGGCCCCGGGAGAGGCGCGTGGAGCCTGCGGCACCTGCCACCGCGCCGGGCCCCACGGGCCCCGCGGGCCCCGCGACCCGGGGCTGCTGGCTGGAGCCCCCGCCGCCGCCGCCGCGGCCCGGCTCTGCGCCAGGCCTCCCCGCGCCCCTTACCCGCCCAGAGTTCTTCCTCTGCTGCCCAGTGCGGGGCTGTCCCCGCCCGCCCCTCCGGGGAGCCCGGACCCACCGGGCCACAGCCCCCCACTCCCTGTGCCCCAGGTCCCCGGCCCTCCCCTGGCAGGTGTGGTCCTGGTCGTCGTCCTCGGGAACAGGGGGCTCAGGGGCCTAGCCTCCAAGCCCGGGCCAAGAGGCGCGTCTTGGAGGGAGTGGGGCACACAGCTCCCCACTCTGAGGCTCAACCCCTTCCTCTGGATGGAGGCTGGGTGGACAAGGCGGCACCACTGAGCCTTGGATCCGGTTTTATGCTCAGGCTTCTGGGTGCTCCTGTGCCCCTGATCTTCAACCCTTAGGGCCCCCATTGGATCCTGATTATCAGATGCACCCTGGCCCATGCCTGCTGGACAGTATTAGAGTTAGCTTCTCTGACAGTGTTCACCTCGCTCTTTCTGATGTCGCCAGAACTCAGAAAACATTCCCCAGGAACTCTGATGGGCACTGCAGGGCCCCTCTGACCCTCTCGAGGTTGTAATGATGGACCACACTTATGCCTCTATGAATCCGACACCAGCTCCAGCTGCCAGCGTCTCTTCCATCCCTGATTCTGATCCTCTGGGATTAAAGCCAAGTGCAGCTGCGCTCTTTGAATCCTGGGATTTGTTCAGGCCTGATGGAAGATCTTCAGCCTTTGAGCTGTTGACTTTTGAAGACTTTGCCCAATACAGCTGCATCTGACTGTCAACCCGGGGACGTGTAGGCTGGGCCTATCCCAGTAGAGGGGCTTTGTCTTTTGGAAAAGACGGGTTACCAAAGATGCCAGAGACTTTCTCCTGCTAGGACAGCCAGGACTCCCAGTGAGTGGCTCCCAACAGCTCCCCACAGAATGCTGTAGTACTTCTCAGGGAATCTCAGCCCACCCCTGAACACCAAAAGGTCTTTGGGCTCTGCCTTGGCCTAGATGCCACGGACGCTGCTTGTTTCTGAGGTCACCCCCCAGGATATCTGCCCCGCAGTAATTTGGGGCAACACTGAATGTTGCTGAGAATCTGACCGAGCCCCTCTGTCCTCATATTGCATCTGGGCCTCTAAGTCACTGATCCTGGCTGCCCCTGGGCATTGCTACAGCCACAACTGAGCCCCAGAAGCTTCTTCTGCTTCGGCAGCTCTGACACACCCCACCTTTCAGGCCACTGCTCAGGCTGAAACCAGAACGCATTGAGTCTGTCAGCCAATTCCACCTCAGGGATGTTTTTAACTTTATTGATGTTTCTTAAAGTTGTTACCTATACTGTGTATCTGCAAAGCAAAGAAAGGTTAAAATCCTTAAAATAGATTTTTAAAATGTATTTAAGGGGTGCCTGGGTGGCTCAGTGGGTTAAGCCTCTGCCTTCAGCTCAGGTCATGATCTCCAGGGTCCTGGGATTGAGTCCCAGGTCAGGCTCTCTGCTCAGCGAGGAGCCTGCTTCCCTCTCTCTCTCTGCCTGCCTCTCTGCCTACTTGTGATCTCTCTCTATCAAAATAAATAAATACAATAAAAATAAAATAAAATGTATTTAAAACAAGACAACAGGTCCAAAATGAAGTGTCTTGTGATAAGCCCCATGTCACAAAAGAGAGACTTAACTGTAAGTTTAAGCTCTCAGCAATGGGGGTTTAAACCAGCTTATCAGGAATCGCCTGGCCAGTACTAGTGAGGGTATCTGTCTGCTAGTCTCCCCCCATCCTTTTTTTTTTTTTTAATTTTTAATTTTTAAAATTTTTATTTGACAGAAGGAGACAAAACAAGAGAGGGAAGATAAGCAGGGGGAACAGGGAGAAGGAAAAGCTGGCCTCCCGCCGAGCAGGGAGCCTGATGCAGGATCCGATTCCAGGACCCCAGGGACCATGACCCAAGCCAAAGGCAGACACCCAACTGACTGAGCCACCCTGGCACCCCTCCCCCCATCCTTTAAGTAACCCTGCTGTACCCAGCCCAGTTTTTGGCCTCATATGACTTCTTTGTTCCTGTTCCCTTCTGCCTATGAAAGCCTTTCATTTTGGAGTTCCTACCTATCTGCTAGATTGGATGCTGCCTGATTTGAATTGATTTCTGCTCAAATAAACTCTAAAATTTTTTTACATGCCTCAGTTTTTTAACAGTCTGAACACAGAGTGATTCAGAATAGTTAAAAAGAACAAGCAAAACGATGCCACACAAAATACAAGCAGAGAGCAGGTGTCGTGGGTCTTAATAGCAGACAAGCCAGAATGGAGACTAAAAGGAACATAGAAAGGTTTTTTATAACACCAATGGCTACATTTCACCAAGTACATAGAGCCATCATGATTGTCCATGCAACCTTGACAAACTATAAATTATTCTTTAGATGAAAAGCAGATTTTAAAACAGAACAAGTTGAAAGAATCACATCAAAATAGAATTTGTCACTTTATGTGATATTATGATTTGTAACAAGAAATAGACATTGGCCTTTATCCCCATTTCTGGCATAGAGCTCCTAAAACCCTTAGAATCTCGTAAGAAATAAGAATGATAAAGGTGTCTTTTGTTACATTAGCAATGTGATTTTTTGCAATGCCTGTAGGTCACCTAAATGTGACTTACCAGAGAAACCAACCTTGGATTAGAGCGTTGGAACTTTCAGTCCCACGTCCTTGACCTCCAGCAAGGGGATGAAAGGCTGGAGGTTGAATCAGTTGCCAATGGCCAATGATTTAACCGATCAGGTCTAGGCGATGAAACCACCGGTTTGGAAAGCTTCCGAGTTGGTGAATACATTGGGGTGCTGGGAGAGGGCCAGGAAGCTCTGCACCTCTTCCCTCTACCTTGTCCTAGGCATCTTTTCTATCCAGCTGTTCCTGAGTCCTATCATTTTATTAAAAACCTGGTGACTTAGGAAATAAAATGTTTTCTGCATTCTAGGAGCTATTCTAACAAATTAATCAAGCCGAAGAAAGGGGTGGAGAGATTTTTAGCTAGTTGGTCAGAAGTACAGGCAAGTGCTGAAGGGGGGTGGGCAAGATGGGGGGGAAATGCAGGGGTACAGCAATCTTGACACTGTAACTTGTAGCACCTGATACTATCTCCAGGTAAATAGTTTTGTTACAGGATTTGTGTTCCCTTAGTGCCCGTAGTTCTTGGTTGTGCTCCTTTGAAGAATGAAGAGGTAGAGCAGGTGGAGAGTGGTAGGCAGCAAAGCAAGGTTTATTGAGCAAGAGTACAAAGCTCCTGGAGAAGGAGGGGTCCCAAGTGGGTTGCCCCCAGAGTTTCTAAGTTTGGGGGTTTTTATGAGCTCTTTTGCAGAACTTTCTTAAGCAATCAGGGAGCGCTGAGTCATGCCAATCAGGGCTTTGGTCATGTAACTGTCTACTTATTGGGTTTTTAGTCCATGTGCTGATGGTCCTTTTTTGCTGCCATGTGGGGGCTTATGTCTTACCTGCCCCTTACCTGTGATTTTAACAAATGCTTTTGCAGTGAATTGTCTTATTTTAGGAGGTTTTACAGAAGTCATTTGTGCAAAAGCTGCAAAGCAGAATGTCAGTAGGGTCCTGTCTAAGCTGCAAAACAGGACATCAGTGCTGTTTGATCTCAGCTGTCCTGACTCCGTATTTCCTTGCTGGGGACCTTGGCCCCAACTACCTACCTATCCACCTGACTCCTAACAGTTTCAGAATTGAGTTCTTGTACAACTTGCTGGTATTCTCAGCATTGGCAGTGGTGCTGGTGTGGGGAAACTGGGACACACATCACAATTGGGTGGGCAGAACCCCCTTTATCTAACCTAGTGCAAGACATAAAAATGGACAGACATAAGGATGTCAAAAACTTAATCAGCATTAACAATAGGCAGAACTTACGTACCTGGCAAGAGGGAACACTCACATTTGTCAAGTGCCATTGGATCAATCACACAAATTGACAATATATTAGGGTGAAAAAAAAGCATCAATCATTCCAAAAACAAAGTAGGAAAAAACCCTTATCATTATTGTGTGATTACCACACAATAACCCTAGAAATTAGGGGTGCCTAGGTGGCTCAGTCAGTTGGGCATCTCATTCTTGGTTTTGGCTCAGGTGGTGAGACATTAATTTCATTTCTAAAAAATTAATTTGTAGGTTTTTTTGTTTTTGCATTTTATTTTAGGAAGAGAGAGCATGTGAAAGGGGGTACAGAGGGAAAGAGAAAGAATTCTCAAGCAGATGCCCCCCAAAATTCAAAGTTTTAAAGCAAGCACAACATAGAAAAACCTAATAAATTGCATAATGAGAGCAAATAATAGGCAAATGTTCTTTATGAATATCCATGCAAAAGCTTTAAATTGAAATTAGCTAAGACAAGATAACTACATTATAAAAATAATGTAATGACTAAGTGGGGTTTATTGCAGGAAGGTAATGTTGGTTTAAAATTTTAAAAATCTGGTAATATAACTTACCTTATTAATAGTTCCAAGAATGAAAGTTATATGACCATTTTTATGGATGCTTTAAACACACCCCCACATATGAATCTATGAAAGAACAATTCCTTAAAATGAAAGCATTTTCTGTATCTAGTTAGCTATTTTATATTTGAGACATTTCTACCAGCAATTACAATAGAATTAGAAGTATAAACCAGGGCAAAATATTAGAACTTTAATTGATGGAAGGGAAGTGATGAAATTAGTCATTTTTTTAAGTAGGTATGATTAAAAACCTAGAAAACCCAAGAAGGAGTATAGTTGTATCTTTCTTGTTTTTGTCTTACTCTATCCTAGCAGGGTTCTGTGCTCCCAGGTTTTACTTCTTGGAAGAAGAATTCAATCAAAACTTTGTTGTCCTGTGGTGCCTGGGTGGCTCAGTTAGTTCAGCATCTGCCTTTGGCTCAGGTCATGATCCCAGAGTCCCAGGATCGAGCCCCACATTGGGCTCCCTGCTCATCTGCTTCTCTTTCTCCCACTCCTCCTGCTCATACTCTTTCTCACTTTCTCAAATAAACAAGTAAAATCTTAAAAAAAACAAACAAACACAACTTTGTTGTTTATCTAAAATGAGTAACAAAAGGAGAGAACCAAGACAATCAGACATTTGGAGATTTCCAATTAGATTAAAAAAATAGATACATATTGGGTATATTTTATGCAAACTGAGGGAGTAGTCAGCATTGGTTAAGGATTGTTAAAGTCAAAATTTCAAAAAAGGTGAGGTCACAGTGTGACTAAGTTGGCGTGAGGATAAAGATCATTTAAGAAAGGGGAGAGGTAAGCTTGTCACCTTTCCCATTTTCCTTGTTTATATCGGTGGTCACCCGCACACAGTCATTTCGGTTGACCCTGAACAACAGGGGTTTAAACTTTGAGAGTCTATTTATATGTAGATTTGTTCTGATAAATACAGTACGGTACTGGAAATGCATTTTCTCTTCCTTTTTGATTCTTCCTTCCTTCCTTATTAGAGAAAGAGTGAGAGGAGGGGACGGGGGAAGGGGCAGAGAGAGTATCTTAAGCAGGCTCTTGGTCCAGCACCAGCTCGATCTCTTGACCTGAGCTGACATCAAGAGTTGGATGCTTAACCGACTGAGCCCCTCAACCCCCACACCCACTTCCTTTTGATTCTCTTAATAGCATTTTCCTTAGTTTACTTTATTGTAAGAACACAGTATATAATAAAAAGAACACAAAGTATGTGTTAGTTGACTAATCAGTAAGGCTTCTCGTCAACAGTAGGCTTTATGTTTGGGGAAGTCAAAAGTTATTTTCAGATTTTCAACTGTGCGTTACTTCTAACCTCCACATTGTTCAAAGGTGTACTGTATTTTAAACTTTCTGCCTTTTCCAGAACCTCCGTTTTATCACTCCTCCCATTTTTAGGCAGATGACCTTAATCCCTACTTACTAACAAACTCTCCAGAATGATCTCGGACCTCTCTCCTTCAAACTTTGGCAACACTCTGTAATAGATTCTTGACCACAGACAATACGCCAGGAACCATACCAAGCATCAAGATCAGCAGATCGTTTAATACACAAAATTGCCTAATGTGGTAGAGGGTATTACTAATCTCATTATATAAATGAAAAAATAAAATTACAGAAAAATTGGATAAAATGCTTAAGGTCACCATTTAGTAAATATTGGGATCAGTATTCAAATCCATCTTGTCAATTAATGCTCATTCTGCACATGTCTTATCTCCCCCATGGATATAAACATCTTCTGACTCATTTTTGTATTCTTCATTGAACTTATATTGATACCTTAAGCATTGCAGTCACTCAATTCATTTAGCTAAAGTTTTTCAACTCTCTCCTGACTAAAAATTTCTCTTGATCCTTACCTTTCCACCTTTTTGTGGATTTTAATTTTAATTCTATCTTGAATTACAGTGCGGATCCATGGGATTGGATTAGGATACAGCTGATTGAATTAAAGTGTTACTGCAGAGTTCCTGGAAGGCTCAGTCAGTTAAGTCTGTGACTCTTGATCTCAGGGTCCTGAGCTCAAGCCCCTCTTTGGGTATAGAGCTTACTTAAAAAATAAATAAATAAATAAAATGTTGGTTGGCTTATCACCCCATTCCTTTTCATTTTGAAAACAGCTCCAGTGAGAAAGCACTTTATGGGTCTGGGAGTGTCTTATTTGAAATCAGGATTTCATATCAGTGGAAGATAGGCTATGTATTATTGTATTTTGAGGGTTTTTTTTTATTGTTAAGTATGTGAAATTGATGGAAAGGGAGAACTTTCTCTTATTAAATGTCTAAAGCTTTTGCTTTTCAGTTGTGGAAACATTTTCTAATTTTTGCACCGGAAATCATGATAGATGGGGTTTCTATTTCTCCTGGATTAAAAATGAATACATATATATAATTAAGTAAAAAAATATATATATATATACACATTAAGTTATTGTCTCATGGATGGTAACTACTTTTGCTATGTTGTCATGTTAAAAGTTTTAAAGTCAGGGTGAGTGGGTGGCTCAGTTGGTTAAATGTCTAACTCTTGGGTTTGGCTCAGGTTGTGATCTCAGGGTTGTGAGATCAAGCCCCATCTGGAGCTTTGTGTTGGGCGTGAAGCCTACTTAATTCTCTTTCTCTGTCTCTCCTTCTGCCCATTCCACCCCCGTCTATCTCTCAAATAAAATAAATAAATAAATAAAATCTTTAAAAATGTCTTAAAGACAGATTTTATCAGGCAGTCTTTATTTTATGGGAAACTGAAGGAGCAGACCAGAGTTTGACATGAAGATTTTGAGGATATCGAGGGATTGGATGAGAAGAGTGCTCAGCGAATTCAGTTTTTGATGGAACACATAATCAATTCATCCTGCTTCATTTTGAGGTTGCAGTCAAACAGGAAAGCTTATTTCTGGGTCTTGGAAAATGCTCGTGGGAAATCAGGATTTCATATTGTTGGACGATTGGCTATTTATTTCTCACCCTTGTTCTTTAAAACAAACAAGCATGTAAAAGAGATTAAGGCAGGAACTATTTACATTTGAAATAGAGTTTAAAATTTTTAAATCTTTACTTTTGATGTTGGTGATTAAGAACATTTAAAAAAATTTTAATCAAATCTTCACACTATTAAGGCATGTGAGTTTTTGTACCTTTTCGTCTTCAGGCTTGAAAGAAATATTTTTACCCCAAATAGTTTTTTTTTTTTTTTTTTTTTTTTTTTTTTTGTGAGATGGTAACAAACTGAGGTTTACTAGCAGTGAAAAAGAACATTTTGGAGACTGATGGGTCTGCTGACAACGGAATTATGTTGGAGCTGACTGAATAAAATTATTCTTTCAATTATGACTATCTTCAATAATATTTTTTGATTAAAATGCCAGTCAAAAAATATCCCATTTCCTTTGTGCAAGAAACTGCTGAAAATAGGATTTAGTTCCTGAACGAATTGGCAGGCTGGGGGGTATTCTTATAATTTTAGTTGCTTGAAGAGTTCAAGTTAGAATGGGTGGTGGTGGTTCCTGACATCTATGAGCACCTTTAGCACTGTAGTAACCTATACTTACGTTTATACGATTGTGGGTTTCACGTGGACCTCCAGCAACTTCAGCTGTATCCAGAATAGACCTTGGGATTTAGGACTTTGATGCTTATTCATTTGAAACTATAGCATCTCAGGAACATGGCATCTAGAATATAAGCTGTACAATAAGGACGGTTCGTCCAGTCGTGAAAAATATTTAAATATTTCAGAAATACGTTGCTTACATGGAACACGGAGTCCAAACACAGGCACAGAACCCGCCTGGCTGAGAAATGGGAAAGCAGAACGCCGGATACCGCTGCAATAACCACTCCTGTCCAGCAGGGGGTGAGGGGGCGAGGGGGCGGGGAGCCTGTTCACTAAGCTACGCCGAAAGAGAGGGCGGGGCTGCGGAGAAGCACCGCCCGCTGGGGAGAAGCCCAAATATAGATCCAGGCATAGGTGGATTCTGAAGATTTGGAGCGAAAATATTTGAAGAAACGCTTATACAAACGACCAAATTATGGCATTAAAAAACAAAGGCTCTTTATATGATCAAATCTCTGAAAGCCGGGAACCATTCAAGACCTGTTGGAGCAGCAGTGCGGCAGCCCAGCCCGGAGCTGAGCGCCTGGAGGGAGGTCTGCCCGGAATCTCCACCCACCTGCCCAGCTAGGAGGCAGGGTCGCTGTCACTGTCCTCGGGAACAGGAGGCTCGGGAGTCGGCTGCCCGGGCCCGCGGCCAGGATGCGCCTCGGTGGGCACAGTGCGCACAACTCCGGACCCGGAGGCTAGTCCCGCCCCAAGACAACGCTCGGGACCTGAGCCCGGCAATCTGTCACCAGGCTAAGGCTTCCGCAGCTCAGAGTCCTTGAACGGCCCCTGGACCTTGCTTCCTCCCGTCCCTTCCAGTCCTTCCTGGTTGCCTCATTGGTGCCACCACTTAACGCCGTTAACTATCATTCCAGCTCTGGGCCAAAGTGGAGTTTGCAAAACGCTATTATGTTTCTGACGGAGCTCTCCAAAAACGCTCCTGGACGCTGCAGAATTCTGTCTGGATACCTGGCAACTAGTAGCATAAGCTCCTGATCTCCTTTGCACCTCCGAGCTCGTGGTCAAAAAGATTAGATTTGGCATCAGCCGGGTTCAAATCCTAGCTCTGTCACTGCCTAGAAGTTATGGGAACTTGAGCAAGTTAATTCCCCCTCTCAGAGCCTCAGACTGCTGTCTGTGAAGTGGGATACTATACCTACTTCACAATTGCCGTGAGGATCTTACTAGCTAATGCTTCAAGCTATCTTTAACAGTGACTGCTGTATACTACCATGTAATCAACTAACAGTAGTTAACATTTGATCTTGACTGCCTCTGTAGGGACCACCTGGGAATATGGGTTCTACATCACTTTTGGAAAAGTCTGGGTCAGAATAAGAAAGATTTTAGGTGAGCACTTTTAGAATAAAAATAGAAGAGAAAGTCCAAAGGACACCTATAATTACCATCTGGGAAGGGAGCTTAGAGTCAGACAAATGACATTAAGACCAGAGCTTTGTAAGGCACTGAAAGTGTGTGAGTGTGTGTGAGTGTGTGTGTATGTAAGTGTATGTGTGTGTGTGTGTGTGTGTGTGTGTGTGTTGTCTCCTTTCTGCTCTACTGCAGGTGTAAGGAATGAAGTCTTAGTTTTCCTGGAGCAGCAAGTAAATAGGGAGGTAGATTTTCTCTTTCTCCAGCCAGGCTTGGAGAAGGAAGAATGAGATGGTGTGGCCATGAAGAGGTGGGGAGATGGGTCTTAGTCCTTGGGATGCATGGTAGACAAGAAAGGAGACTTGGGAAAGCCTGCCTGGGTCTAGAGCAGACTGGGAAATTTAGCTACAGCAAAGGCTCTGTGCTTTTCTTCATCAAATGCTGGTGAGGACATTCAGAGCGGGACTTGTTTCTCTAGACATACAACTAGAACTGTGGACTGAGGCTCTGATATCTGCAAAGTGGCCAGTGTGGGGGGCTGTGTGGGCTCTGCCTGCCTCCTCTTTGGGCTTCTGGTGTAAGATGGGCCCCAGGACAGTGGGTAACACATCTTTGGGATCCTGAGACTTGCTTTTGGCCAGGGAGAGTAGTCAGCCCTGTGGGTGGAGAAAACTCTGTAGTGATTGGAATTACACAGGACATCGTGCGTCATGTGAGACACTTTAAAAGATATAAGTTGCTACAGTGAGGACACCAAGAAGGGAATCAGAGCTGCTGGACTGGATCCTTGGCTGGCTGCTGGTGAATTAAAGTTACTGTAGTGAGACCCTAGTCCTGGAGAGCATAACACTTTCTACTCCGGCTCTCCCCTGCTCGCCTCCCTTGCCCTTCTGTATTTGTGCACCTGCCCATCCCCTCAGACCTCCCACCAGGCTGGTTGTGACAACTGAGCCAGGTTGCCTGGGCCACTCCACATGGAGTTGCTGTGACCGGATTCCAGACCTGCAGAGGCTCACCTTCCTCACCACCTCACAGACCACGACTCCCCAGGGTGACTTTGGGGAACCTTGGGACTCTGCTTGTCCATTACAAATGGCCTTCGGTCCTTGGTCTGGGAAATCTGGGAAGGCTGTCATGCTAGAGAATAGTCAGGAGTCTCTATTCATTCTTCCTCCTTACCTCTTTCCCTGTAGCTTCTGACTCTTCTTTTGGTGGTAAAGGAGAGACACAATCGTGCCGTTGAGGTGGCTCTGTGTTTTCCCTCCATCCACAAACTCAGTTCATTGATATACCCACTCTGGCTCCAGATGTGCAAAGCTGATTCTGAAGCATGACGTATTTCCCCAGTCACGGCTTTTCCCTTGCCATCAGTGACTGATAGGGCAGAACCCGACTCAAAATCAGAAAATGTCATCTGGACCTGTGCTTTGCCACCTTCTAGTTGGCGATCTGCAGCAAGCACTCACCGACGTGCCAACGTTACAGGGCAAGAGTGTGTGCAAAGCTGCGGGATGACCTTGCCATGGGCACGTGGGAGGTGCTCAGGGCATTTGGCTGGGTATCACACATCCTCGCTGCCCCTAGGGCAAGCACAAGGCCAAGGATGTGCTCTCCGATGCTCTCATTCTGAGCTGCTCTGTTCTACTGCTGCTCTCATCAGCATCCCCACAGGCTTACCCATGACTTTTCTATTTCTTCTTTTCTTTAATTAAGAGAACTTCCTCTCCTTTCTTTCTTCCTTCCTTCCTTCCTTCTTTATTTTTAGAATAGTTCACAGCAAAATGAAGCAGAAAGTACAGAAACTTCCACATACCCCCTTCCCAGCCTTCTCCATCAGCCTCCACACCCATGGGGCACAGTTGGTAGAATGGATGAAGCTGGGGGGTGCCCGGTGGCTCAGTTGGTTAAGCGTCTGCCTTTGGCTTCGGTCATGATCTTGGGGTCCTGGGATTGAGCCCTGAGGCAGGCTCTCTGCTCATCGGGGAGTCTGCTTCTCTCTCTCTCCCTCTGTACTCTCTCTCTCTCTCTCAAATGAATAAATAAAATCTTAAAAAAATAATTGATGACTCTCCACTAACGTATCATTTTCGCCCAAAGTCCATAGTCACGTTAGGGCTCACTCTTGGAAGTGTTCATTTTGTGGGGCTGGCAAATGTGTGATGACATGTGTCTACCCTTACAGACAGCATAGAGTAGTTTCACTGCCTAAAAATCCTCTGTGCTCTGCCTGGGTTTCTCCCTTCCTCCTGCCAACCTCCTGGCAACCACTCGTCTCTCTACTGACCTCATGGTTTTGCCCTCCCAGAATGTCATCTAGCTGAAATCCTACAATATGTAGCCTTTTCAGATTGGCTTCTTTCCCGTAGTCATACATATTTAAGTTACCTCCGTGTCTTGTGGCTTTACAGCTCTTTTCTTTTTCGTGCCAAATAATACCCCGTTGTATGAAGATACCATTGTTTGTTTACCCACTCACCTGCTGAAGGACATCTTCTAAGCTTTGGCAATTATGAATAAAACTACTCTGAAGATTCGCATGCAAGTTTTTGTGTAGACGGACATTTTCGGCTCATTGGGGTAAATACCAAGGAGTGCAGTTGCTGTATCACATGGTAAAAGTATACTTAGTTTTGCAAGAAAATGCCCAACTGCCCTCCACCCATTCCTCTCCCTGGTAGAAAGCTTATTTTTTTTCCCTCATGATCTACCACATAATTGTACAAGAGGTCACATCTGCTTGTTTGCAAATTTCACTCCTTGTCGTGTTTGGCCTTGTTGTAATGTTAGCAAGGCAAGGTCAAGATTTCATCCAGGCTCAAGAACCAGAAGACCCAATGTGGATTCGGACTCCCACGCCGTTGTGTTAAGTAATCTGTCAATAAGTCACTCCTTCCTCTGGCTCTCCACTCCCCTTCTCAGGCAAGGGCAACTGTTACCACATTGCTCTGAAGGCCGCCCACAGCCGGCTCAGACCAGTGCAAACAAAACTGTGCTAAAGAAATATTAGCTGGGGTCATTATTACTCACAAGCCCAAACTTGTAAGACGGACAGAAGAAACCGGACTTGCAGGGTTGGTGTTTGGGTCTTGGGACTCCTGTAAGATTTATTAAAATGTTTCGGTTATTGGTTTGTCTGTCTGGACTCTGCATTCTTTGGCAGGATTAACCAGGACCCCGTTTCAGTCTCCGCGTGTAAATGGGGTCTTTTCCAGAGATTCAGAAAGATCTGCAGCACGATATTTATTTCCCTGGATTGTGGCTCTATATGGATTTGAAGTTGCTTCCCCACCCCGCTCCACCCCGACAGTGTTTGGGTTACCTGTCATCCCTTGAAGTAGGAAACCACAAACCGTTGCGAGGAATTGGCCGCAGAGATAAGCGGAAAGGAAACCGATCAGAGTTGGACAGAACTGGAGTGAGGAAGGGCCTTGGCCCTCCCGTGCTGCACGCTGAAATTCCTCACATGTCCCTGTCTCTCACTGTCCCTCACTGTGGGGTGAGAGTGACCCCCTTCTCGCTGTAACCCTCAATAAGTGGCGGGGACTATAGGGTGATTCAAGGGAGGACTGGGGAGGAGCAGAGCTAAGCACTGTGGGGGGAAGGGTACGTTGTTGGAGGGGTGACCCTACACAGACCCAACATTTGTGTTGTTGGGTTTCTGCATTTTCTTTCAGCACCCCTGGTTTGCTGGCCTCCAGGGTCCTTCTGCCCTAATGTTCAGGGTCTTCTACTCAGATCAGCTTTACTTCCAAGCCTCTAGACCTCAGAGAGCTTCTTTTCTCTGTCCCATCTCTCAGAGCCTCTTCTCCAAAGATCCACATCTTGTGTGAAGAGCCCTTTTGGGGACCATTCATTTATTCATTCAGTCAGTCTGCCTGTTACTGGGCACTTACTAGGTACCAGGCACTGTTCTTGGGATCGGGTATGCAACAGTGGAAAAGAAAAACTTTCAACTCTCCTGGAGCTTAGATTCTCATTATAAAAACTGAGATACGGGGATGCCTGGGTGGCTCAGTTGGTTACGCAGCTGCCTTCGGCTCAGGTCATGATCTCAGGCTCCTGGGATGGAGCCCTGTATCAGTCTCCCTGCTCAGCGGGAGCCTGCTTCTCCCCCTGCTCAGGCTTGCTCTCTCTCTCTCTCTCTCTCTCTGACAAATAAGTAAATAAAATCTTAAAAATAAATAAATAAATAAATTATATACAGTAACACATCAAGTAGTCCTAAGTGCTATAAGGGGGAAAAAAACAAACAAACAGAGCTAAGGGGCTAGAGGGTGACAAACCTCTAGTTGATAGGGTGGCCTTTTAGGGATACGGGAAGAGACTTCGAGAAGATCTTTTGGGGCTGTGGTCTTCAAGTGTTCCATGAGGACATGGGGTATCATTATAGCTGAGGGACAACACGTGTAAACGCTGGAGACTAAGGCGGGAGCCTCCTTAATACTCTTACAGATGGGTGGAGAGTGGAAGTGAGGGAGTGGGAGCCTGCGGGGGGATCGGGGTTAGGGGGGAGGCACAGAACATCTTAACTCAGTTAATGCACGCTGCTCTAGAAGACTGCCCAGTGATTATGGTGGTTGGTGTGTTAGGGAAGCTGGGGATAGACGAGTCTGGGGACCAGAGAACCTTTGGAATCACTCATAATTCATAGCCAACACGAACTGGTCTGTCTTTTCTATAAATACAAATCCTGAGAGCAGGAGCTTTATATGTTTCGGTGCCCTGCTGGACCCGCTCCCATGGTGTGTGTCGGACTTGTACTGTCATTAGCGGGGACTCCAGCAGACAGAGCATTCCCTCAGTTAACAGCCATTTCAGCTACTTAGGAGCAATTCCGAGGAATGGCGGGCGCTCGATATTCTGGAGCTTTGCTGAGCCCGTACGTGAATAGTGCAGAGGGCAATGACACTAGTGTGAAGGAGGGAGATACCTCACTCCTGGGGCACCTGCAGCAGGAATTTTCTAGCAAAACAACTAGAAGGTGGACAATCAGGTGTGAGAGAAAATCCCAGGTCCAGAGAAGTTTACTATTCTGGAAAGCGCCAGCATTAGGAATTGGCGAAGATGTTGGGATCCATTCCCTGTGAATGTCCAAGGTCTCCTGAGTAAGTTTCTCCTTCCTGAGAAACTCCTTAGGAACCAGTTGGCCTAACCTTCCCTCTCTTGTGGTGGTTTCATCTTGACTGTACTTACCCTTGACCCCCAAGACCCTAAGAACTTTATTTTACCTTTGGTTTATCTTGTGGATTATACCAGATTTATACACTTGGCTATTATCTCTTGGTTTTCTCTGTGTGGTGACAACTCAATGAGTGTTGTTGGTTGAATGAATACATGACTCGAAACATCCATAGAGTTGAGAAAAAGGTTAACATCATAAGAAACAGCTAAAATAAATCAACGGTCTCTAGGATAGCATTATTGCTTTCGTATTAAGTATGTTTTAAAATAAGATATCCAGTTCTCAGCTAGGAGGTTGAAATAACTCACAGAGCCAGAGAATAAACTCTGTGTCTCATATTCTAAACACAATTCGTTCATTCATTCACTCAACAAACATTGCTAAACACCATCACGACTGGCACTGTACTAGGTGCCCAGAGAACAACATAATGCAGAGTTTGGGAGCTGCTTGGAGACACAGACAAGCACTAGGCAGTTTCTCCATGCCACAGCTTCTCCTCAGCAGCCATAACCATATTCAGGGGCTCCCCAAGCCACTGGTTTTATAGATCCTTTGAGAGATGGAACGCTAGGGGAGTCCACAGCCTCAAGTTCAGGGCCAAAGTGCTGTGGGGCTCTCCGAGCTGTTTCTTTCTGTTCTGGGGCTCATGGCAGCCCTCTTGCTGGCTTTTTCTCAATGATGGCTGACAAATGGACACTTGCCACCGTTTGGGGGGAAGGAGGACTGCTCCAGACATCTCTATTCCTTTCTCGCCCAGTTCTGCATGGGGAAGGGGGCTGGCTTTGAGTTTTCCCCACTGGCTGCTTCACCCTGGAAAGTGAATGGGGCTTGCTGTCAGACCCCTCCCTTCCTCTGCCCATGCCATTGACATTCCTCTGCTCCTCTAGGGAGCCAAGTCATTTAAATTCCATTTCCTGTGTTCATTCTGTCTTCCCACGATCTGCCCCCCACCCCTGGCCATGGACTGAATGTGTTCCCTCAAAATTCATACACTGAAACCCTAATCCCCAGTATGATGATATTTGTAGGTGGGGCCTTGAGAAGTGATTAGATCATGAGGGTAGAGCCCTCATGAATGGATTAATGCCCTTCTAAGGAAAAACCTGAGAGAGATGATTTCTCTCTCCACCATCTGAGGATATAGGAAGAAGGTGGCAGTCTGGAAACCAGGAAGTGGGCTCTCACCAAGAACACGGCCATGTTGGCATCCTGATCTTGGAGGTCTAGCTTCTGGAACTCTGAGAAATAAATGTCAAGACACCCAGTTTATACTATTTTGTTACAGCAGCCCGAATGGGCAAAGACACCTCCCAAACTCCTTGTCTAGGGTTCACACTGGTTGTCCGGAAGAAAGGTAAAAGAAAGGGCTAAAGAGACAAGGAGACACAGTCGCCATATCGGCAGTGTGCCGAGAACACTGACTTGCAGAGGATACACATCATTCATTTTTCCTTCCAAGAAGTCAGTCAGCAGAGTTAAGAAGATGGAGCTTTGAAGCCCAGCTCAGCCACTTATTAGCGTGACCACGGGCAGGTGACTGACAACTCCGAGGTGCCCTGGAGACTGCACTTACAAACTGTGACCTCGTCTCTTTACAAACTGTGACCTCGTCTCTGCTTCAGCTTCCTCTTCTAGGACATGGAAATGATCATAGCAGCACCCACGACAAGACAAAGGGTTGTGAAGATCAGATAAGTCACCACAAGTAAAACGCTCAGGAGTAACCACCTCGAAGTTAAGAACAAGCTATCCACAACTTCTTGTTGAATGTATATATTTTTAAAAAGTGTAACATCAGCATGGTGTTTGGCAAAAAAGCACACAACAGGGGCACCTGGGTGGCGCAGTCAGTTGAGCATCTGACTGTTGGTTTTGGCTCAGGTCATGATCTCCTGGGTTGTGAGATCGAGTCTGGTGACGGTGAAGGGAATCCACAGTCAGTGGGGAGTCTGTTTGAGGAGTCCCTCCCTCTGCCCCCTCTCCCTGCTTGCTTGCATGCTCTCTCTCTGTCTCTCTAAAATAAATAATAAATCTCTATTTTTTTTTTTTTAAAGAATTGATTTGTTTATTTTTGAGAGACAGAGAGAGTGTAAGGCAGAGGCAGAGGGAGAAGCAGGCTCCCCGAGGAGTAGGAAGCCCGATGTGGGACTTGATCCCAGGACTCTGGGATCATGACCTGAGCCCAACGAGGTCATTTAAGCCACTGAGCCACCCAAGGGCCCTAAAATAAATAAACCTTTAAAAAAAAAACACACAACAAAGTCTTGCTATTATTGATATTATTATTATTTTGTATTACTTCAATAACATTATTATTACTTTATTTATTTTTTTTTTGTTATTACTAATGTTTCAGAATCGGAAGTGACAGGCCGTCAGTCTCCCTTGCTAAAATACTTGAAAACAGAAAGACAAAGGAAAAGGGCCGTGGTTTCCTGTCACTCAAAGCACGGTCTAGATCCGAAGTATGGACATGGCCTTTGAGCTTGGCAGAAATGTGGAAGCTCAAACTCCCGCCCAGACCTATGACTCAGAATCTACACTTTTAACTAGATCCCAGGTGAGTCATGGTCAAGTTTAAGGCTGAGAAGCATTGCTGGGGAGTAGTTGGTATCACATCTGAAACATACTAATGTCTGGTCGCCCTCCCTCACCCCGCCCCCCGCCCCCCAGTTTCATTTCAATGGCAGGGGTACAAGATTTTGAAAGCTCCCTGGGCCACGCCCCTGTGCAGCCAAGATGAGGACCACCCACCTAGCTTTGGGTCCCTGGGGAGTTAGGCTGCAGGGCTGCATGGGAGTTTAGTTTCTTTGGCAAGTGCCAGTGAGTTCTGGTTTGTTTTCCTTCTCTTCGGCCCGTGGAAGTAGGAAGGGACACAGAGAGGACACATTCTTCTTTCCCTGCCCCCGCCATTCCCATCTTCATTCCAGGGAACAGCACACGTGACAAGGCTCTGTGCAGACTTCTTGGCCAACGTTTCTGTTTTCTCTTTGCTGCGGGTCACAGTGTCCAGGCTGTGTTGGCTCCCACCGTCTCCTTCAGTCAAGTCGCTGTACAGGTGGGGCTTGGCTTTTCAGCTGTGGGAGTTTGATTTCTTTGCAGTGGGGTCCTTCTCTCTCCATCCATTCCTGCCACTGCCCACGGCCAGAGGCTGCTTGGTTGGAGAAAACCTGGCCAGGATCTCCTGACCTTTCCTGTGAGACCCTTGACCCCTGGTGGAAAATTCGCCCTCTGCCTGGGCTCACAGGAGTTATGTAAGTGAGTGGTACTGTGGAGATGTTGGTTAAAGCCCGGCAGGAAGACCGAGGACTCTCCCTGGGGCCAGCCTTCTGTGGTTTTGTGGGAAAGGGGGTCATGCGGTTGCCATTTTCTGAATTTTCCAGAGTAGCTGGCAACTGGCACTTTTAGGGAAAAAAAAAAATCTTCAGGTTTTTAAAATTTGGCAGCTAATTACCAAATTTAAAATCCCTGAAGGCCAAATGAAATGTTTCTGGAGGTTAGAATTAGCCCATAGATCTCTGAGACATGCCCCCTGTTTTATTTATTTATTTTTAAAGATTTTATTTCTTTATTTGACGGGAGATCACAAGTAGGCAGAGAGGCAGATAGAGAGGCGGAAGCAGGCTCCCTGCTGAGCAGAGATCCCAACGCAGGGCTCGACCCCAAGACCCTGAGATCATGACCTAGGCCGAAGGCAGAGGCTTAACCCACTGAGCCACCCAGGCACCCCATGCCCCTTGTTTTAAACAGCTAGTTTGGGTTGCAGAGATCCCACAATCATGGCGACAAACCTAAATACTGTCACCCTACCTTTGGAGCTGGTAAAAAGGTGAGATGCCTGGAGTCCTCTAAGTCGTGTGACCTAAGGTGTGTAATTCAGATGACTTGTTAGCTCAGTACACCTTCTGCACACCTTCCATATGCCTAAGCCCTAAGCACGGCTGTTTCTGACTCACCTTCTCAGACCTCTGTCCTCCTAGGGTTGCAGCACACCTCTCTGCCTGCGTGGGAATTCTGCAGAGTATGTGCATTTCCCTAGGACCGCAGAACAGAAAGGAGGAGGGGAAGATTTAATCTCTCTTCCTCCATCTCTCTCCCCTGAGTAATAGACGGGCCAGCAGTTGACAGAGGTCCTTGTTTTATGTTGCCATGTCTCTGCTAGTGACCGAATTGTTGCTCCATCAATGTTCTCTTTATACAAGATGATGTGACTCGTGTTTGTTGCTAATATTAGAATTGCAACAGATGCCCTCATTGTTGGGCCCTGGGTCTGTGAGGGAGCAGATTAATAAAGCCAAGACAAGACCTCAAATGCCCAGGATCTTTAATAGCAGAACTTGCAAGAGCCATGGGCTCACACAGCGTTGGGCAAGGTGGAGGGGACAGCCCTGTGGGTGAGCCGGGACCCAAGGCCACGTTCTAGATGTCACTGGAAGCATAGGCAGAACTCTTGAGGCATGAGGTCAGGGACACAAAGCAGGGTTCTTGTTGCTCCTTTCCATTTTTCTCAATAAAGCCTTTTAGACAAATCAAAGGAAGGGGATGACATACCATGAACCTCTTGGGTTTTAGCATGAATGTGGAATTGTTTAATTACCTTAGTGGTGCCTCTGATAATCAGGGGTGATTGGATGTGATGAAATTTACTCACTGAATCTGTTGGCACCTTGATCTTGGACTTCCCAGCCTCCAGAACTCTGAAAAATAAATGTTCGTTGTTTACAAGCTACCTGGTATGCGGTATGTTGTCATAGCATCCCCAACAGGCTACTGCAAATACTAGATAATATTAACATTAATAACACTAATATTAATTTAGTAATAATATTAAATTATCTTGTTAAGTGAGACAACCAAGCCAAGCAGTTTATCTGTTATCTGGAGAGTGTGGATTTGGGTCTTCTTGCTTCATCAGAGCCTCCAAGTCATGTTTGTGTTATGAAGAATGACCAAGCGCCTTGGTGATCTATGAACAGTGGAAGGAAATCCTCCTGAGAGTTTTGGTTTTTTTTTAAGTTTATACTTACTAAATTTAGTGTTTTCTAAACTTAGTATTATTTGCTTTGTTTATTTATTCTTTTTTGAGAGAGAGAGAGACTGTGTGTGGTCTCGGGTGCACCCAAGCGGTGGGGGTGGGGGTAGGGGTGGGGAGGGGCAGCGGGGGAGAACCTCAAGCGGACTCCACGCTGAGCACAGAGCCTGCTGGGTCTCAGTCTCATGATTCTGAAATCACGACCTGGGCAGAAATCAAGAGTTGGACACAACCGCCCGAGCCACCCAAACGTCCCTAGTATCATTTGCTTTAAAAATGTGTTTTCTTGGGGTGCCTAGATGGCTCAGTTAAGTGTCAGACTCTTGATTTTGACTCAGGTCATGATTTCAGGGTCATGAGTTTGAGCCCCCAGTGGACTTCATGCTCAGCAGGGAGTCTGCTTAAGATTCTCTCTCTTTCACAGCGCCTGCTGGCTCAGTCGTTAAGCGTCTGCCTTTGGCTTAGGTCATGATCCCAAGATCCTGGGATGGAGCCCCACATCAGGCTCCCTACTCCACAGGAAGCCGGCTTCTCCCTCTCCCACTCCTCCTGCTTGTGTTCCCTCTCTCACTATCTCTCTGTGATAAATAAAAATCTTAAAAAAAAAAAAAAAAGAAAAGAAAAGATTCTCCCTCTGCCCTTCCCCATACTTCTGAGTTCTTTATCTAAAGAAAAAGTTTTATTTTTTTCTCTTGTAAGATATTTTTCTCTGTTTAAAATATCCAAAAATAGAATAAAATAATCTTACTCATCCTATCATGCAGAGACAATTAGTGAATTCTCAGTCTTTTATTTTTTGCCTATGTTCACACAGTGTGATCATGCCATGTATACAATTGTTTATTCTAGTTTTCTAATTTTTCTATTATAAACATGTTACTAGAACTTTAGTTTCCTTTTTTTCTTGGAAAGTTTTTTTTTTTTTTTTTTTTTTTAATTCTGGTGTAGTTAGTATACAGTGTTACATTACTTTCAGATAATACAATACAGGGATTCAAGAATTCCATACATTACACTGTGCTCATCACTGCCAGTGTGCTCTTAATCCCCTTCACCTGTTTCACCCATCCCCACCCCCATAACCACTAGTCTGTTCTCTATAGTTAAGACTCTTTTTGGGTTTGCCTTTCCCCCCTCTCCTTTATTTGGTTTGTTTTTTAAATTCCATATATGAGTGAAATCATATGGTATTTACCTTTCTCTGACTGACTGATTTTATTTAACAACATACTCTCTAGCTCCATCCATGTTGTTGCAAATGGCCAGATTCCATTCTTTTTTGTGGCTGAATAATATTCCATTGTATTTATCTCCACATCTTTATCTGTTCATCTATTGATGGATAGTTGGGCTGCTTTCATTATTTGGGTATTGTAAATAATGCTGCAGTAAACACAGGCTGCTTATATCCATTCAAATCAGTGTTTCTGTATTTTGGGGGGGTAAATACCCAGTAGTGTGATTACTGGGTCATATGATAATTCTATTTTTAATTTTCCGAGGAACCTCCGTACTGTCTTCCACAGTGGCTGCTCCAGTTTGCATTCCCACCAACAGTGCACAAGGGTTCCTTTTCCTCTACATCTTTGCTGACACTTACTGTTTCTTGTGGTTTTGATTTTAGTCATTCTGTTAGGTGTGAGGTGACATCTTGTGTGGTTTTGATTTTCAGTGACAAGTGATGTTGAGCATCTTTTCATGTGTCTGTTGGCCATCTTAGAAGAAATGTCTGTTCATGTCTTCTGCTCATGTTTTAATTGGATTATTTTGTTTCTTTTGGTGTTGAGTTGCATAAGTTCTATATACCTTTTGGATACTAACCTTCTACCGGATGTGTCATTCATAAATACCTTCTCCCATTCAGTAGCTTGTCTTTTAGTTTTGTTGGTGGTTCCCTTTGATGAGCAGAAGCTTTTTATTTTGATGTAGTCTCCAAAATTATTTTTGCTTTTGTTTCTCAGGGGATGTATTTAGAAAGATGCTGTTCCAGCCAACGTCCGAGAAATCACTCCCTGTGTGCTCTTCTAGCATTTTTATGGTTTCAGACATCACATTTAAGTCCTTAATCTATTTTGAGTTTATTTTTGTGTATGTTAGAAAGTGGTCCAGTTTCATTCTTTTGCATGTAGCTGTCCACTGTTCCCAACGCCATTTGTTGAAGAGACTGTCTTTTCCCCAGTTTATATTCTTGCTTCCCTTGTGGAAGATTAATCAACCATATGGTTGTGGCTTTATCTGAGCTTTCTTTTCTGTTCCATTGATCTATGTGCCTATTTTTGTGTCGGTACCATATTGTTTGGATTACCACAGCTTTGTCATATAATTTAACATCTGGAATTGTGTTACCCCGGCTTTGTTTTTCTTCTTCAAGATTGCTTTGGCTATTCAGGATCTTTTGGGGTTCCATATAAATTTTGAGATTTTTGTCCTAATTCTGTGAAAAATACTGTTGCTATTTTGATAGAGATTACATTAAATCTATAGATTGCTTTTGGTGGTATGGACATTTGAACAATATTGGTCCTTCCAGCCCATGAGCATGGAACGTCTTTCCATTTGTGTCATCTTGAATTTTTTTCATCAGCGACTTATAGTTTTCAGAGTAGAGATCTTTCACCTCCTTCCTTAAGTTTATTTCTAGACATTTTTCTTTTTTTTTTCAAACTTATTTATTTTTTATTTCTAGATGTTTTATTATTTTTAGTGCAATTGCAACCCAGGATTGTTTTCTTAATTTCTCTTTCTTTTGTTTCATTATTTGTGTATAGCAATGCAACAGGTTTCTGTACATTGATTTTGTATCCTACAACCTTACTGCACTCATTTATCAGTTCTAGTAATTTTTTGGTGGAGTCTTTATAGTTTCATTTTTATAGTATCATGTTATCTGCAAATAGTGTTTGTTTTACTTCTTCCTTAACAATTCAGATGCCCTTATTTCCTTCTTCTGATTGCTGTTGGGAAGTTTTTTTTTTTTTTTAATTTCTTGGTACAAAGGAAATAGACATTTGTTCTAGATAAGTAGAATTATACAAATTGTTCACAATGAAGAGAATGAAAAATAATGAAAGTTTAACACAGAATGTTCTGCATTCTCACATTGACAGTTGAATACATTTTAAGAGAGAACATGTAATCAGCGAGAAATAAAAGGCAAGAGAAGCTGCTTTTGCTCCCCTCTCTAACTATACAACACCCACTTATGTCTGTCTGCTTGTCCATCTGGGCCTTTTGGGGCCCAGAAGTTGAGCTGAATTATGGCTGGGGGCAAGAGGCATGGGAGTCACTCATAGGACAAGTCTCCAAGGTCCACTAAAGCATTACCAGAAACGTGATGATTTAAAAATATATATATTTATACTGGGACGCCTGGGTGGCTCAGTTGGTTAAGCAGCTGCCTTCGGCTCAGGTCATGATCCCAGCATCCTGGGATCGAGTCCCGCATCGGGCTCCTTGCTTGGCGGGGAGCCTGCTTCTCCCTCTGCCTCTGCCTGCCATTCTGTCTGCCTGTGCTCGCTCGCTCTCCCTCTCTCTCTGACAAATAAATAAAATCTTTAAAAAAAAATATATACATATATATTTATAAAGAACCCTTTCTTGGGAAGGGTGCTGTTTATGATTAGAAAGCAATACTTTTTTAGTCACTTGGAGAGGGGTGTAAAATTTCCAAAGGGCCCTCTTGAGTAGCTAAGCTAGATGGATAGTTCCAGTAGCTGGAAGAACATCATCCTTGTAAAGGTAGTGGTTAACTATACAGTTTTGGTGTGCCCCCTGATGTATGCAGGTTTGGGGCCACAGCTGGGTTGCAGAGCCCTACCGTCAGAGATCCTACTTCTCTGCTGTATGTCAGAGCACCCAGTCTCTCCAATAAATAGATAAAGCATATTGACCTAGAGGGGTGCCACCTTATTAACCCATTCAGGGTACCTGTGTCTCAGTAGCTCTCAGATATGTACTTTCCGAGATCTTGCTAAGACACAAGGATGGATATCAGATGTATCCTCCAACAGCACACCAGGTGTTAAGAGCAGTTTCTCTCCTTCCTGGCAAATGGATCAGTCATGCCATGATCTGCCATTGCCAACATGGACAAACGTTTTAAAATAAGCTATACTGATTGGCTCTGATGAAGTCAGAGGAGCTATATTTATATTTTGTATCTATAATCTGTTAAATACTTATATAGTATTTTCTGGGTGATATGTACTTTTCTTTCTTTCTTTCTTTTTTTTACTATGCACTTTTCTAAGCTCTATTTTGTATCCTGATTTTCATCACATCTAAGACAAGACTGATGATAAGATGCACCATTATTTCACATAGCCCTGTGACAATTAAACTCTGCCACACTGTCAATTGTAAAACGCACCTCAACTTCAGAAATGTTCAGTGTGAAAATGCATGCCTTACACTCAAGGAAACAGGGTGCATTCATGCATTTAACATTTAACACTAGGAAGCAGGTGCTGTCATCGTCCTCATTTAGAGACGAGAAGCTCAAGGCACAGAGAGGTTCAACAAGTTGCCAAGGATCACAAAGCCAGGAAGAGGATCCAGCGTAGGAACCCAGACAGTCTCACTCCAGAGTCCAAGCTCATAACCTCTACACCCTTCTCCCCATAGATATGGAAAGCCAAAAAAAAGTTACAAAAAGATCTGTTTTTATTTCATCCATTTTTATTGAGGTATATCAGAGAAATTATTTTCAATATTTGTCCATTGGTGGGTCCAAAGTTATTCTTCCTACCTGAGGTAATCCTTTAATGTCTGGACAATATCAAGAAGGCCATTGAATGATCCAGAAAATTCTGGATGACTCAACAGTTCCATGATCCAGCAGTTCCATGAGCCAGGTACAAGGCATCAGAGAAACAGTGCATGTGCACATATGGAGGCTTCTTCTTCTTCTTCTTTTTTAAGATTTTATTTACTTGAGAGAGAGAGAGAGAAAGAGAGAGAGCAAGCTAGAGAGAGCACAAGCGGGGTGGAGGGGGGAGGGGGGAGGGGCGAAGGGCGAGGGATAAGCTGTCTTCCAGAAGGGGACTGATCCCAGCAACAGATGCTTAACTGACCAAGCCACCCAGGCACCCCCATGGATGCTGTTTCTATGAGGACAGAAGTTGTCTGATTATTACTTTTAAATATCATCCAAAGTTTAGCTTTGCTGGGAAGAAGACAGCTCTGCCACCACTCTAGGTAAGCATGACTTAGCCCCCTGCTGGTGTGGGTGTCAACAGCCCCTATGATTCAGGGGATTTCTGCCTTCACCGGAGTGGTGAGCCAGGCCTGCTTCCTTGGCTTTAGTCATCATTAGGAAAATGAATCAGGCACTCTAACCCAAAGAGGAGCTACTTCTCAGCCCCCTCACCACTCCCAGTGATCCAAAGGAGGTTAACTTCTTCATGAGTTGTCAATTTTGTGCAAGTGCTAAATGATCCCCTGAGAGAAGAGCTAGAGATGTTGGCTAGAAATGAATTATTGTGGTAGTTTGTGAGCCATTGTTTCAACATGTCTCATCATGAAGTGTGATTTTCCGCTGTACGCATTGTCTTTCGAGAACTTCTCCCCAGATTAGCCTTCTGGCCCCTCATAGCGAATCACACTTCCCCCACTGTCTTGTAATTGCTTATCTGTTTTCCAGGCCTACTTAAGTTCTATTCTGCTAAGGCTGGTGCAGCTCAGTCTTGCACTGGAATGAAGTCCACGTTCCAGAAAGTTCCCAGCATTGCCTTTTCTGATCTGAGGCAGAGCAGGTGCGCAGGATCCATTACTTTCTGCTTTCTATCCTGATTACCAGGGCAGCCCTTCAAGGTGCTAGTGTGAGTGCCACGAGAGTGGGGACCAGATCTGACTTTGCTCCCCCTGCATACTCGACATTTAGCACAATGGCTGACTCATGGTAGATGTTTGAAAAACATTTGAAAATGAGGGGCGTCTGAGTGACTCAGATGGCTAAGCTTCTGCCTTCAGCTCAGGTCATGATCTCCAGGTCCTGGGATTGAGCTCCCTATCTGGCTCCCAGCTCAGCGAGGAGTCTGCTTCCCCCTCTCCCTCTGTCTTTCCAACTGCTTATGCTCTGTCTCTCTATCTCTCCCTCTGAATAAATAAAATCTTTAAAAAAATAGAAAAAATAAAACCACTTGAAAATGAATGAACTAGAGCAATGAGAATACAAATAAAACTTCATGGAGGAAGGGTTTTTTTTTTTCTTTCATTCATTGATTTACTCACTCACTGCACTGAATCCCTATGACAGGAACTATGTGAATTTCTAAGGGGGGAGATAATAGATACACGGGATATACTAGGCTTGGCAGGCAGGATAACATGGGACCTTTAACCTCAGGTATGGGATGGGGGATGATGGGGCTGAGGGGGAGGAGGAAGGGTAAGCTTGTTAGGAAGGCGGGTGATTTGAGGAACTAATGTTCAACCAGATCATTGTTGGGGGGGAGGCTAAATGAAAGGGGGGCAGGAGGAAATGCGTGAGTGGTGAGGATTCCAGACCAGCAGAAGTCCTTTATGATGCAAAGTCTCAGGCACAAGAGAGAGCATTATCAACTGAGGAACTGTAAATTTGAATGCTGCTTAGCAGCACGGGGTGTGGGTGGAAGATTAGAGCTGAGGAATCAGGAGGGCCAGATCTCAGTGGTCATGGGGTCAAGCAGGGAGTCTGGGGGCATCCTCAGGCAAGTCTCCACTTGAACAGCTGTTAAGAGTTGAGTTACATCATCAGATTTATTTTAGGAAGTCACTCCAGCTGGAGAATGGATTGGAGGGGATGAAAGGATAAAAATTGGGTGTGAGATTAAGCTGGCTTGGTCTAAGGTAGTGATGGGGGGAATGCCCAGGATGAATTGTCATCAGAGCATGGAGGTGTGGACAGGGGTGTGATGTCTCTAAATTACCTCCCGATTTCAAACAAACTAGGGGAAATACCAACCAGCTGGCAGAAGTGTAAGTAGAATGTCATTTTATTCCACACCAGCCATCAGTTTTCCTCTTCAGGCCTTTGCTGAAGGCTATCTACTGATGTTCCACTGAGGTGGGGTATGAGTGCAGAAGCCCAAGGGGGTCTGGTTTGAAATCCCCTCCCCTGTGAGAAGAGAGTCAGTGGAAAAGAGGGACTAGGCGCCATCAAATGGGGAGAGAGCCCTGATCTGTGGCTGCACTTGAGGACAGCAGATAAAGACACAGCTAGCTAACGATGGCCGTGGCCGTAATGAGCAGTCAGCAAAAGCTTTAGTTAGATCCAGCCGCTAACACCCTGTAGTTTGTTCCAGAATCTTGGGGGTGAGGACATGTGTAATTTACAAAAGTTAGCTCAATCTTAGAATAAAATGTTACCTTTGGAAGGAAAGCAAACGGACTGGAAGGGGTCAGTTTCTCAAAGTTCCATATTCCGTTTTTAATGATTCCTTTAATAGCACGCTTCTTTGATTAATGAGAAGGTTTCCCATTAGGCAGTTGTCGACATGCCGCAGGGGCCCTGTTCTGGCTTTACCCCCGCGCCCAACCTCAGCTGGCGTGAAGGCACTCAATGCGGTGAAGCAAACAATGAATCAAATAAACACATCAACTGAGGATGTCCGCTGGTGTCCCTTCTTGATTTTGGTTTTCTCAGCCTAGAACCAGGCAAACCACAGCCGGGCTCTCCTGTCTGCCTAGGTTAGGAACTTCCTACAACACAATTTCTCAGTTTGAAGTTCTACGCTTCTGATCTGCTAAAATGACATCAAAGCTCTACGTGTGCGCCCGGTGGAGCCTTTCGCTTTTCAGTGGATTTCAGAGCTGGGGGGCGGCCCTCTTTTCCCACTCGCCCCAGAAAGCCACAGTTCCGCGCGCATCCCCCGCCGCGCCTCAGCATCCCTGACCGCTCCCGCCGCGAGTAGGCTCCATAGGCTTCCGGGCGCCCCGCCCAGGGACCGTCCCTTCCCAGCCCCTCGGATCAGGCCCACCCGACTCGGGCACCCCACCCTTGGGGCGCGTCCCCGCGGCTTGCAGAGGCGAGGCGGCGCGCAGGCCGACCGGGGTAGGGTCGGGTAGGGGAGCCGGGAACGCCGCCGCCGCCGCACCCGCGAGCCCCGGGCCCCCAGGCCTCCGCGGCCATCTTCCGCACGGGCGGGTGGGAGGGAGGGAGGCGCGGCCTCGCGCCCCGGCCCGCCCCCAGCCGCCCGGCCGCCCAGCCTGCCCCGCCGTGCGCTCGCCCCGCCGCGCCGCGCCGCGCCCGCGCCCGGGTCCCGACTTCCCCTCGCGCCCGGCCCGCACAGCCCGCGCGCCCCCGCACCCGGCCGGCCGCCGTTCGGCCCCCGCCGCGCCCGCAGAGGCCGCCATGCGGCCCGCGCGCTGGCTCGCGCTGGGCAGCCTCCTCGCCCTGGCCGGGCTGCTGGAAGGCCGGCTCGTGGGCGAGGAGGAAGCCGGCTTCGGCGAATGCGACCGGTTCTTCTACGCCGGGACCCCGCCTGCGGGGCTGGCGGCCGAGGCCCACGTGAAGATCTGTCAGCGCTTCGAGGGCGCCGAGCGCTTCGCCACCCTGTACAGCCGCCGGGACCGCATCCCCGTGTACTCGGCGTTCCGCGCCGCGCGCCCCGCGGCTGCCGGCGCCGAGCCCCGCTGGCTGGTGGAGCCGCAGGTGAGCGAGCGGTGCCGGAGCTCGGGCGCGGGGCTGTGGCCCCGGGGGAGTAGGGGAGGTGGGGGCGCGCTGGCCTGCCGCCGCGAGGGCGCGGGCGGGGAAAGGAAGCCCCCGCGTCTTCGGGGCCGGGTCAGGAACCCCGGGTCTCCGAGCCTCCCCGCCGCACCCCGTCTGAGCCGCAGCCAGGGCTTGGCGATTCGCGAGCCTCCGCTTCAGCCGCAGGGGCCCCCGCGGTCCCCAGTGGGAGGTAGACGTCTGCAGTGTCTCCTTCATTTCCCGACCGGTGAGGGGCGTGAGATGGACCGTTCAAATCAGCGGAAAGCCTCTTCTGGCAGGGCCTTGCCACAGTTTTTTGGGCCGGGGTAGGCGGGTGGGTGGGCGCTTTCATGCCCATTTTGCAGAAGAGGAGATCAAGGCCCAGGGAGTGAAGAGACCTGTGGAAGTCCACCCAGCTGGTAAGATGGGACAGGTGTTTGGGCTTAGAAGTTTACCTCCCTTTCTACTATGGAAAAGCTGCTCTTCCTCTGAGGCCACCTGAGCCTGAAAACCCCTTGTGCACAGGATGTGGAGTAACTCCGACCTGTGGTTCTGCTGAGTTAGAACAATAAAGGTACATCGTTTTAGAAATGCCATGGCATAGTTACAAGCAGTAGGGAGACTGACTATCTTCAATTAGTGGGAAGGGCAAACTAGTTTTGCCTGACTCTTCATATCTATATTATCAGACCACTTGGAAACCGTGTCATGAGTGTTCTGGGGAGGGTGACCCGACACTGCAGAAGGTTCCCAGAGGCCCTGCTGAATCTGCCTTAACACATCCTGTTTCTGCTTAGCTAGTCCCCTCTGCACACCCAGCCAGGCTCACTTCTGGTAGGTTCTCTGTCCCTCACCCACCTTCCACTATTTCCTATGCTGGCCCCAGCCACCCAGGCCACCCTGGCAGGGGGCAGAGCTCCTCACTGAGCCCACCCATCCCTGACGGTCACAGCTGGCCAAAACCACTTGGGGGAACAGACTGCGGCTTTCAGGGGCTGCATTCAGAGCCCTGAGCGGTAATCCCTGTAATGTCCAGATAGTTCTAGCTCTGAGAGCTTGGCCAGGACTCATCCCATCTTGCACGTCAGTCTTCTTCCCTTCCTGCCCGCATCTAGTCCATAACCCTCACCTTGCTGTCAGGACCTAGGAGATCAGGCATGTGTGAAAATGCCATTGTAAATTGTACACACGTAAGATATATATTAATCTGCCATAGTTTGCCCCCAGCTTCAAGCTCTTTCCCTATCCCCCAATTCATTATGCCTCACGACTGTGGGCCTCTCAAGAAACGGATGACCTAAGCTTTTCTCCTTGAGGATCTCCTGGATGGCTCGAGGAGACAGAACATACATGTGAGGAAGACATGGGAATGTGCGCTCAATTTCAGTTGAATTCGGAGCACATTTAGTAATCACCGGCTGGGTGCCAGGAACCTAGGGTACCAGGACAACAGGGGGTGGCTCTTGGGCTCTAAGGCTTCCTGGTGTGCAGGTGAAAAACTCTGCTGGGTGGAGAGTGGCAAAACAATTGGTCAGAGCCAAGCCATGTGGGTTTAAGAGTGTTTCTGTATTGACTAGCTGTAAAACTGGGCAGGTTATCCCGGAGCTAAGAACAGGGTGGCCTTGAGGATTTAAATGAGTGACTATATAAAGTTCTCTGAGAGATGCCTGGCACACAAGTACTAGTGTTATTAGGACCTAAGCAAAGCCCATACTTTAATAAAGGTAAACAAAGTCCTATTAGATTTCATCTTTCTTGGAGGTGAGAGGGGAAAGCCTTAGGGTCAGGATGACACTTGTGCTGTGGTTAGAGGAGGAGGCGGAATTCAGGAGACAAAGAGCAAGAGGACAGTCCAAGCCTCCTGGTGCTTTGGAGGGAACAGCTAAAGGGAGAAATGCACATTCAGGGATTAGTGTGTGGGGAGTGGTTGGAGTTACTAAACTAGTAGAAGTAGGTAGGTGACGGTCTGCTCAGGTGTTCCCAATGGAGGGGAATAATGGAAGGGAGAGGGCAGGTATGAAGGAATCATCAAGGCTTAGTGAGGCAGAGCCTTTGGTGCAATTCCAGAAAGAGTTGGAGCAAGTTGGGGGGCAGAACCAAGTCACAGAGGCAGAGGGCCCTGGGGGGCAGGAAATGAGGACTGGCACTGGGGAGGTAAAAGAGGATGGGGAAGGAGGGGAGACATGGGTCCAAATGGCAGCTTGAGAGTGGAGATGAACAGTGAACTGGAAGAGGACAGGAGGCCATTGAGTTCCTGGCTGGGGAGGTCAGAATGGTGGTAGTGGCTGATGCTTTTCCCTGCAGGATGGGCTCCTGACCCCTCCTTCCCTCCCTGATCCGCTCCCCCCTCACCCCCCAGCCTCAGTCAGGAGCCAGAGGGTATCAGGAGGGAGGGAAGGAAGAAGGGAGGGAGAAAAAGCTGCAAGATGAGATGCAGGCGGGCTCTGGAGCAAACTGCAGCAAACCTGACCTTTCCCCGCCCCACTCCACCCCGCCACCCCGCCCCACCCCCTGGCCTGGATCCCGGGACCTGCCTTCCAGCCAAGGTCCCCACTGCAGAAGGATGCTCAAGGCTCACTGTGGACTTCTGGCTGCTTCAGAGCACTTTGTAATGCTGAGCTGCCTTGTGCCCACATCCCCTTTCTCTGAAATCAGCTTTGCCGAGAGGCCCAGCAGACGGGGAGGAAGAGGTGGGAGGCTGGAGGAGCTCCGTGCTTGCCTTGAGTGATGAGTCAGGCAGGGTTCTGCTGGCCTCTGGGGGGCTCCCACAGCCCAGTTCAGCAGCTTCACAGCTGTCCTGTTTCCCTTGGGGAAAAAAACCCAAAATTGAAGATGGGAGAAACTTCATCACTCTTGAGCTTAAAACTCTAAGGTGTTGGCTGCCCGAAGTTCATTCTTCAGGATGCAGTTTACAAGGCTCTCCACGTCCTGGCTCCTGGCTCCAGCTCCAGCCTTGGTTCTCACTCCTCCCCACCCTCGAATTTTCTGTTCTAGCATTATCCAGCTGCCTGGCATGCCCCTCAGAAACCGTACTGCTTGTCACTTCTACTTCTGTCCTCATGCTCATTCCTTTGGCCCCGAATCCCCTTTCTGTACTGTCCTCTCTTGCCCTCACTTCTTCCCCTCCACCATCTTTTAAGACGGCCAAGGTATCCTCTCTTCTAGAAGGAGTTGCCCACTTGACTTAGCTCCACTGGTCAGGACTCTGATAATTTCTCTATTTTGTATTCCCCACATTGTTTTTTTTTTTTTTTTAAGATTTTATTTATTTGACAGACAGAGATCATAAGTAGGCAGAGAGGCAGGCAGAGAGAGAGGAGGAAGCAGGCTTCCTGCTGAGCAGAGAGCCCAATGCGGGGCTTGATCCCAGGACCCTGAGATCATGACCTGAGCCTAAGGAAGCCGCTTAACTGACTGAGCCACCGAGGCATCTCTTTGCACATTGTTTTGTAATGACCTGCTTATGCGTGGGTCTCCTCCGTGTGAGGCCTTGAGAGGAGAGTGCTGTATCTCACTCATCCTGCTTATGTTCCTAGTGCCTGGGACACACACAGTCCCTCAGCAAGGGTTGAATCAAATAACGTGCTGTTGGGCTCATTCAGGCAGCAGCGGGTGAGACGCTCGGCTTGAGCTTTTGTGGTGGGACTCACGCTGCTGCGCAGGCTTGCCCCATAGCTGGCCAGCAGCTGCTAATACAAACATGTTCCGTGTACAGAGCTGGAACCTTCTTCTAAGTCCACCCCATTAGTCCCAGCTCTGGCTTTTGGAACGACCCCAAAGGGTTTAGATCTCTTCTTGGTACAACAGCTTTTGGTGTCAGATACAGGATCCCATGTCCACCCACACGGGAAGAATTTAAATGGGATCTTCTGAGGGGCAGAAGGAGAACTCCAAAGTAAGCAGAGAAAACAGTGGGCTGTTGTAGTTTTATGTGGAATGAATGGGGGGTGCCTGGTGGCTCAGTCAGTTAAGCATCCGCCTTTGGTTCAGGTCATGATCCCAGGGTCCTGGGATTGAACCCCACGTTGGGCTCCCTGCTCAGCGAGGAGTCTGCTTCTCCTTCTCCCTTCGCACCTACCCCCGCTCATGCTCTGTATGTCAAACAAATAAATAAAATCTTAAGAAATAAATAATAAGTAAATAAATAAATAGAGAATGCAGGAAAAGGCAAAAAAGGTGAGAAAATATTCCCCCCATTAGCATGGTGGAGATGCTTTAAAAAGTTTCTAGTCAAGACTTGAGAGACTTGAGAACTGCTCTTTTGTACGGGGAGCCCCAGACCTTTTCATGTCTCAGTTCCTTTCCATTTAAGGGAAGCATTTTTGGAGAAGATATCAGTGATGCCTTACCAATGTGCCCTGTCCATTCATGCTGGAGGCCATCATATATGACTACCGTTTTATCAAGATGAACACTGGACGCATCTGGCTTTGTATTTGGCTTACACTTATTTAATCTCACAAAAATACTCTGAGGTAGATGTCATTGTCTTCATTGTAGAGATGAGGAAATGGACTCAGAGGGGTTAAGCAGTGTTCCCAGGGTCACACAGCTTGGATTTGAACTCATGATTATGTGCTCTCAGTCCAATGCTCTTTGCATATATCACTTTGACCTCATAGTCAAGCCACCACATTAATGGCCATAGGTTATTAATTCTCGTCTTGTATGTGGGGTCTTAATTTCCACTCTATTGCTCATTTCAATAGTGAGCAGGACAAGCAGGAGCAGAAATCTGGCCTCGTACTTACGAGACTTAGGTGTAAGTGGCTCTGGAGTGAAGGGTAGATGCTATAAGAGCATTGTTCTAAAAGGCCCAGTGAGGCCATATTTCAGATCTCAGTAAATGCCTGGGAATAGTGATCACAATTTAGAACCTTGATTAAATTCTGGATCTTTAATTTCTATCAGTGGCTTCTCAACTACACACACCCTGAAACTGTCACACAGGCCTTTATTCTAACATCAGTCCCTTTTTCATTGTGTCAGAGAACAGATACATAGAAGACATCATATACTTGAATCCCTGTGCAGCAAATAGGACAATTCTGATACAGACTTTCTAGTTTGAATCCAGACTTGAATCCAGATTTCCTGCTCTGCTGCATATAGGCTATGTGACCTTAAATTCTTCGAGTCCTGTTTTTCTGATCTGCTCATTAGAAGCAGCAACAGTGTTTAACTTCATAGAGTGTTTGTGACACGTGACCAGAGTAACACACATGAACCTATAGCACAGTACCTGGAATATGGTGAGGTCTTAGGAAATAGAAAGGTGTCTGTTTTATTAAGGTCTTATTTACTTAGAGAGAGAGTGCAGGGGGCTGGGGGACAGAGGGAGAGAGAATCCCAGGCAGGCTCCGCACCCAGTGCAGAGCCTGACTCGACCTGAGCTGAAATCAAGAGTCTGATGCTTAACCGACTGAGCCACATGGGCGCCCCGTTGTTATTACGGTAAAAAAAAACAAACAAACAAACTTAGGTAAGTTGTACACCCAATACCGACCTTGAACTCACAATCCTGAGATCAAGAGTCGCATGCTCTGCTGACTGAGTCAGCTCCCCTTTTTATTTTATTATATAAAAATATAATAATAAAATAATATAAATAATATATAAAATAATGATATAAATAATAATAAAAATATAATAATTTTAATATATAAAATATATTTGTTTTTATATTTTTAAGTAAGCTCCACGCCCAGTGTAGGGCTTGAACCCACGACCCCGAGATCAAGAGTCACGTGCTATAAAACGTGTCAGACCTACACGTATACACACACAAATGAAACGTTGGATTAGGCAGGTGACTCTTAAAATTCTACAACTCTCTTAAAACGTAAACCCTCCATCTCTACTGTCTCAAACACAGGCTTGTATTTCACATCGTACAAGTGCTCAGAAAGAGCTTTGGTGAGAGATTGAATGGCTAGATGGATGAATGAATGGATTGAGGTGATTGAAAGAACAAAAATAAAATGGGTGCCAGAAACACCTCCACCCTCCCTGTCCTGAGTCACCAAGAGGTGTGTTGTCACAAAACAGACAGTGAACAATGGCATTGCAGTCTGCAGTGCTGACTCTGGGCAAGCCTGGGAAGTGGCTGACTCAAAAGGATGATTCCAGAGTCAGTCACTCACAATTGCTTCCTTCCTTGGGTGCACATAGCAAAAGCACGAGTCACCTCGACTCTTCTTCCTTGCATTTTTCTCCTCTTCTGCCTTTTTCTATCTCTTGGAATTCAGTGTTTCTGTTGGATTTGTGCTCGTTCTCAGAAGCAGGATAAGGGCCTTGCCCTACATTGGCAGAACATCTCCAGGCCCTTTTGGCCCCAAACAGTTCAGTGGTGACATCTCTGGGCACTGTTCTTTCAGTTCAGACTGAAATTCGGACAGTCCGGGAAAGGAGCTGGCACTTACCGACTCCCTTGCTGTGAACAGGCGTCTTCGCAAATTAACTCATTCCTATAACTAGGTGCTGGGACCCATGTTTGAGAATTTAGGACACTGAGCTTCGGCCTGGTGAAGCCACTTAACCCACGGTCCCACAGCTGCTGGGTGCAGAGTCTGGATGGGAGGTCACGGCTGCCTGATTCCCAAGTTCTTCGTGTCCTTCCTACTCGAGCGTGAGGTCTTCCAGTGACAGCTTTCGTGTTTTTTCTCCAGATTCCAAACTGACTGACTAGGGTTGTTCATTTATTTTCATTTTACTGAATTCATCTAGTTCTTTGGATGATTTGTGGCTTTGCTTTGGAATCGGCTTCAGATTGTCCTCAGCTCAGTTACAAGCTCATGGTGATACAATGGAACTTTCCCTGAATAAAGACTTTATTCTTTGGGTTTCAGATTTCTCTTCCTTTTAAACGGTCAGTGAAACTTCTGAAGTACAAGTGAGAATATGATAAAATAAATCCTCCCACTTGCCAGGAGCTTGTGCTTCCTGTGATCTGGTCTTACTCCTAAAATTGCCATTGGATTGAGAATGTGGTCCCCCTTCATCCCCCTTCAAGTCGTAGATCACGTCTCGGGAGTGGCCGCGTAACTGATCGGCCCCGTGGAACGCGGCATCTGTGGCAGCCGTGATTTGTTGCCTGCTGATGTATCTCCTTAGCCACGGAAAGGAAGGAGGAATAAAAGAGAAACCGACTCATGGTATGAACCAAAAATAGAAGCACCGTTAGTATTCCGGTCAGCTTCTGTTGACCCAGTGCCAGACAGCGTATGACTCCCTCCGAAGAGGTCAGGTTGAGAACATCTTATACTTTGAATCAAGATAAAAAATATGGGTACATTTCATTTTGCAGAGTAAACAGGTGGCTGAAATAGCGTTTGACAATAAAGGTTAAATTACATGTTTCAGTCGACTCGGACCTTAATTTTAGGCATGATTGGTTTTGAGTTTCGGTTGGTAGGAATGCCTAATGCTTTAACAAGGCCCTCGGCCCTGGCCTTCTTAGGGAATTAGGAACTAACTTAGGGAATTAGTTAATTCCCTAAATCAACAAATATTTATTAGAGCATCTGCTATGTGTCAGGCACTGTTCTTGGCCCTGGGAACAGTGCAGTGAATCAAACAGACAAAAATACCTTCTCTCGTGGAGCTTACTACCTGATAGAGGACACAGGTAATAAATAAAAGACATAACAAATTAAATAGTGAAAGTACTTAGAAGAAAAATAAAGCAAGGCAGGAGGATATGAGCTACAGGGAAAAGGTGATGTTTTCAAAGAGTTTTCAGGGACGGTGTCATTGTGGAGGTGATTTTGGGTACAAACCTGAAGGAAGGGAAAAAGCCAGTCATGCAGGGACCTGGGGGTTGGATGTTCCAGGCAGAGAGAACAGTAAATGCCAAGGCCCTGAGGCAGGAGTGTTCCTCATGTTTGACGAAGAGGCCAATAGGGCAAGAGAAAGATTCATGAGGAGAGTAGCAGGAGATGAGGTCCGAGAGGTGGGGTGGGAGATGGCAGACCATGTACGGCTCCTGGGCTGTTTGTAAGGAACTTGGCTTTTACTCATGTGAGATGGGATGCCACTGTGCCGACTTTGAGCAGGGGTTTTTGACGTGCTCTGACTTAAATTTTAATGGGATCATCTTGACAGCTGCATTCAGAACAGGCTGTGTGGGTTCAAAGGCGGAAGTGGAGAGGCCAGATGGGAGCTTTCAATAATCTGGCAAGAGACAGTGGTGGCTTGGACCACTGCGGGTGGGGGTCCAGTTCTAGGTCTATTTTGAAGGAAGAGCCAAGAGGGAGAGAAAGGGAGGAGTCGCAGACAACTCCAAGGACTTTGGCCAGAACAACTGAAAGAATGGGGTTGCTGCGACGGAGACCAGGATCCCAGAGAGGAGCTGACTTGTTGCCGTGCTAAGTACGAGATGCTTCTCCGCGTCCTCGGCGGAGCTTCAGGTCGGGCCGAGAGCTCGATGGGGGTTTCCTTACCACCCTGGGTACTCTTCCAGGCCTGTTTTCACATGTGATCTCACATAATCCTTATGGCAGCCGCAGGAAATTGGTGCTGTTGTGATCCTCCTTGGGCAGAGGAGGCTACTGAGGCACAGAGAGGGTGGCTTAGTCGTCCACACTCACACAGCCAGGAAGGGTGGGACTGGGGCTCTCTGACATGGGAGATCGTGGAGCTGCCTGTCTTAGCAAACCTGTTCACGTGCGGGGATCTCCTATTTCCCTCTGCTGAGTGAAGCTGCTCTTTGCAAAGTTCGCATGCTCACTTACCAGGATTTTATAGAGCAGAAGCACGTTCCCAGCCCAGAGCGCATGCCCACGCCTGAGGATGCTCACGGCCTCAGGGGCACCCTCGTGCTGAAGCCATGGTGGTTACAGGAGCTGGAGGTGCTGCCCTGGGCGGAGGGGGTTGTTGCCCCCCTTTTGCAATTGTGCTCTGCTCCGATCCACCCTGAGCCCATCCTTTGGCCATTATGCAAACAGACATTCTCCAAAGGGTTGGGGAAGGGGGGAATCTTCTAAAAACCCTTGTCAGGCAGCAAGGATCACTGAGTCTCAGTGAGTGTGGCCAGGATGAGGGAGGGCTCTTGCTTTTGTGGGGTGTGGAGCTGTTGCAGCTGAAAGTGGGCTGGGTGCCCTGTACGAGCCTCAGGAGAATCTGGCTCCTGACCAAGTGCCAACTGCCCCGGGTGTGCGGGGGCGGGGGGGGGGCAAGAAAACCACACCCTCCAGAGCCCCACCTCTGGAACAGAGAGAGAATACCCGCTCATCCATCCACCAGCCCTTGAGAGCTTGAGAGTCCCTCCGGTGCCCCCTGCCTGGTTGCCCAGAGTAGGAGAGACAGCTGAACCCAGCACATTCTGACACTTCATACCCGGGTAATGTCACACACCCTGCTTTGGGACCGGGAGAGGGCCTTCGCTCCAACTCAGCATCTCCCACGTCCTTGAAAGTATAGAAATTCCCTTTTTCCTTTAGGACTTTTCGTAAACTGATGTCCTCCGTCCCCATGCAAGTTCTTACCTTTGCCCTCATGTCCTAGGTAACCCGATATCCACCCAGCCTTCGAGTTCCTGCTGTGTCTGGGAGATGGTAGCATTGGTTTCAGGAGGTCCCTGTATCATTATTTAAATATTTATAACCGAGGGAAGAAGTGGACCCATATCACATCAGTGTTTTGAGTGAATTGACCAGGATGCATGACTGACTGGGGCCACATAAGGAAATAGCCACTGTCGATGTTTCCAAAAGACTGGTCATCTGCCAAAATGTCAGGGTACACGGAACCCTGGGGAAGGGAAAGGCGAAGTTATGAACCACCATTGGTCTTTTCTCATTCTTGAGTATCTCCAGTGTGGAACCATGGTGCTCAGGATGGCAGATTCCTCCTTCATGGCCAAGGGCATCATTTGGAGCCGTTGCTCTTGTACCTTCACTGGACACACCTGCCCCCGTCATCCCTTCCATCTGCACCTGGAGGGCCAAGCTCCCCTCATCTTCCTCTAGGCCTCTGCAAAACAGCTTCCACACTGGTTAATCGCTCCTCCCGCATCTCTAAACTTACTCCCCTTGGAAGCCAGAGAAATCCTCTCAGATCATCAAGCCCGTCGTGCCTCCAACAGCCTCCCTGGAAAGCCTCGGGGCTCCCCTTTCTCCTCATGTAAAGATAAGCCCTTATCGTGGTCCCCAGGGTGCCCTAGAGTCCTGCACACACGTCTCCCACTTCCCACCCAGCCTTATCTGGTGCCACACACATTGCAAGGCCTTCACCTCTAGCCATTTTGGATCATTTCGGTGGGGGTGGTGGTGATGCTGTTTTCCTATTTCCTTCAAAGGACTTATGTACCTGCTGTTTGGTTTTGCATTTTGTCTTCCTTGAAATTCTCAAATGGGGCAACTGCCCAGAATATTCTCTAAGCACCAGAGCTCACCTTTCTTTGTTAGTATGTCACAGTTACACATCTTTGTGGGACTGCCACCCAGTGAGACACGAAGTGCTATGAAGGAGAGTACAGGGTTCTGGTTGCTCACTGTCTGAGCCTCTGTCTTTAACCCAGGGACCAGCACACGTTTTCTGTAAATGGCCAAATAGGAAGTATATTAGGCTCCGTGGGCCCTAAAGTCTCTGATGCAGCTATTCAACTGGGCTGTTTTCACACAAAAACAGCTCTGGATAATAATACGTAAATGAATGAACATTGCTGTGTCCTGAGGGAACTTTATTTATGAACACTGGTGGTTGGCTGGATTTGGCTCCACAGGCTGTAGCTTGCCAGCCCTTGGTCGAGCTTCATGCCAGTGCTTTGTAAGTGATGAAGAAATGTTGCTCAGTGTGGACCACTTAGCAAATATGGATTGAACAGCAACAGTGCAATTTGAAACGTGGGCAATCCTAGTCCTCTTGCATCCCAGCAGCCCTAGATCTGGACCCGCAGACAATTTTCAACTAATCCTATTAATGTATGATGATGGCCATCATTTATAGTAAGGGTTTTTAGGATTATAGAAGTAATATATGCTTATGGTAAAAATATTTTTTGAGCATTTTAGAAGTATATAAAGAAAAGGATCTCATTTCTCACAGACAGCTAACCTTTACAGTTGAGTGTGTGTGCGCGTGCGTATACTAACATTCCAGAAATTTCTATTCACGTAGAGATGCATATAGGCTCTCAGGCCTTTCATTCTAGTCAACAAGATTCAGCACCCTCTTGGACCCCGGAGCCACAGCTAACAAGACCCTCAAAGGACCACCCTACCAATGGAGTGAGAAAGTGAAGGGGCTCTTCATGAGTGAATTTGCACATGAATAGAAATAATTTATTTAATTTAGAAATAGAAGGCCTGGGGGTCTGGGTGGCTCAGTTAGTTAAGCGTCTGCCTTTGGCTCAGGTCTTGATCCTGGAGTCCTAGGATAGAGCCCCACGTGGGCCTCCCTGCTCAGCGGGGAGCCTGCCTCTCCCTGTGCTCCTCATCCTGCTCTTGCTCTCTCTCTCTCAAATAAATAAATAAAATCTTAAAAAGAGAGAAAAGAAAAGATACAGAAGGCCTGGGCCCTTCAAATACAAAGTCTACTTTATCATATTTTTTCCAGTCACAGTCTAGATAACTCAAGGGTAGCCCAAAATAATCTTACTTCTTGCCCCTTCCTGTGCTCCTGAGCAGGGATGATGCTCGTCCTCTTATGGGGGACTCACTGGCCTGCCCAACATCAGGAACCCAGTTAGTGGCGGAGCTGACTAGTCTCCTCATTTCTAATCTGGGTCTTTTCCTAAGCCCTGCTGTCCTATAGTCTCACATATAGAAGAACTTGAAGAAGAGTGACATTTGGGGCTCCTGGATGGCTCAGTTGGTAAAGTGTCTGCCTCCGACTTAGGTCGTGATCTTGAGGTCCTGGGCTCGAGCCTCACATCAGGCTCCTTGCTCAGCGGGGAGCCTGCTTCTCCCTCTCCCTCTGCCTCTGTCTGCCCTTCCCCCTGCTCTTGCTCTCTTCCTCTCTGTCAAAAAAATATGTAAACCCGAAAAAGAAAAAAAAAATCTAAAAAAAAAAAAAAAACCAAGAGCGACATTCATGAAGCCCAGGAGAAAAGGTTGAACAAATGGAAATGGTTTTGCCTGAGGGCAGATTTACTAGCTTCAAATCATATTTATTATACAACATTGAGAAGCACATGCTGTGTCTTTTGTGCTGAAGACAGAAGGGTTAAGATTTAATAGTTCGAGGAGGGTTTAGTTTGGAAGCAAATAAACCATTTCCCGACGGTGAGAGTTACTATGCTGTGCGAACGGCAGTAGGGCTGTCAGGTCCCCTTCTCTAATGATCTTCCAAATGGAGGGTAAATCTGTCAGTTGGCTTCAGAGAAAGGCTATTTCTTGTAGCTGTCATCTTGTGTGGAGACAGGCTCTGAGCCTTTCCCAGTTTTCCAACAAGGGTGACCCCATAATTGGGTTGACAGTGGTTATATCGCAGGCTGTGGTTCATGGACCAGGCATGGTACCGTTGCTTTTGCTGCTGTCAGTATTGGGTTGCATTCTGCTCCATTCTTGCCACAGCCTGCGCCCGAGTACTTCCTCTCATTCACGTACGTAATAAATGTGGTCACAATCGGCCAGAGACCAGAGAGTATCATCAGTTACTTGGGGTTTAAGAGGTAGGCTTAGACTGCATCTTTTTGTTTGTTTGCTTGTTTAAGATTTATTTTATTTGAGAGAGAGAGACAGTGAGAGAGAGAACACAAGCAGGGGAAGTGGGAGAGGGAGAAAGAGGCTTCCCACTGAGTAGAGAGCCCGATGTGAGGCTCAATCCCAGGACCCTGAGATCATGACCTGAGCCGAAGGCAAATGCTTAACAACTGAGCCACCTGGGAGCCACACCCCCCAGTTGCTGATTGACATTGTGATGGGTGTTGCCATTCTCATCCACATGGAAACCATTTAGTGAGTTCTCAGCACCAAGCCAAGAAGTAGGAGTCTCAGACACCGCCCTGGAACAAGACACAGTCTGTTCCTGCTGGTGTCTTGTTACTTAAGTCAGGAAGACAGATCGTGGCCATGACTGAATTCTCTCCTTCTAGACTGTTAGCCCCAAAGGGGCAAGGACTGAGCAAGCATACAGAGTGTTTAAGAGGGTGGGACTTGTAGAGAGACAAAATTGGGTTGAGTCCTAACTCTGTCATTTACCAGCTCTGTGACCTTGGAAATGTTACTGAATTTCGTGGAGCTCAGTTCCTTCCCTGTGGCATGGGCCTAACAAATTGTCCCCATTCCACCGGTGGGGGTTGGGAAGATGGTGTGACAATGTATGCAAAAGGCACTCCCCATTGTGTCCAAGCACTCAGTATGCATTCATTAAGCATGCGGAATGAACAAGTAACCTTTGCTTCCCAGACCAGGCCAGGCTGAGGGTCGCCATGCTCCTGTTTGCCTTAGTATTATTTCTCAATACTGGGTTTCCTGGCCTGTGCCAGGAAAGCAAGAGGTCAGACTCTCAAGGTGGCCCAATGCAAGAAGACAGGTCAGGCCAAGCAGTTAAGCAGTTGCAGAACCAGTGCTTGTCAGTGTCATATGCATCTTTAGCAAAAAAAAAAAAAAAAAAGTCCCAACACCAACTCTAAAGTCCTGTGTAACCCTAGATTTCTCTAATAAGACTGTTGAGCTGGTCAAAAGCAAAAACAAAAATCCATACTCCTGCTCCATTGCTACCTTCCTTGTGACTGGTCTCAGCTTCTTCCCAGAGTTCAGTAGCTCATACACTGTCCTCCATGTTCCTTTGCCCGTTGATATGGTCTTTGTTGGGGAGCTCGGTAGAAGTTCCTTCTCTCTGCTCCATGGGGTGCCCCTCCGGTCTGTTCCCAGACTTCTGGAACCAAGACAGGCCTATTTCTTCATTTGCTCCTGAAATTTAATCCAGGTGTCTGGAGGGTTCCATGCCTATAAGGTTCCTGCCCCAACTCCCACAGGGGACTTGCTGGGTTCTCCTGATGCTTCAGGCTGGTTGGCATATGAATCACAGATTTACATAAGCTTATTCAGGTGAAGGGCAGGGCTGTGGTAATAGATCCCTGGTAGATTCACAGACATGGGAACAGAGATACGCACAGGCCTCCAAGGAACCAGAGCTGGGAAACTTCTAGAAGTCAAATGGTCTTACAGTCTTCAGGGTCTCTATCCTCCTCTCCCGGTCTTTTAACGGCTTTCCGTTAAAAGTGAGTCAACCTGGCTCTCAGCCATAAACTGCTTCACACTCTGATTGTTGTCAGTCTCTGAATTTCTTGGATTGAAAATCCGAGAGAGTGCCCTCTGATGGGCTGCTGGCCGGATGTGACTGGCAAGGAGGTGGGTAGGAAGGGGTCATATGGTAAGAAGTGCTTTCTTTCAGAGAGAGTATCTGAAATAGTTAGTTTAGAAATAGAAGTTAGCTATAGCAGACTGATTGATGAAGCCTGAGATAGCCGGGTTGTCTGGGAGACCCCAGTCTGGGTAGCCATATTCGACTACCCAAGGGACCTTCCCCACTCAACAGAACCGGCTCTGTGTACCAACTCTGTGTGTAACTCATGCCACAAAGGCCCCAAGGTGGAATCAGTCTCCCAGGACTGGGAGAGTTGCGATCTTGGGAAAGCGTTCACTGAAGGTTGTTTCCACCAGGGTCCTGGAAGGAAACGGATGAAACTCTCCACGTAGCTTAACCAAAAGAATGGAATGAAGAAATTATTTCCAGAGAATTAAGGGAGGCAACAAGGTATGGCAAAGCTGCTAGGGCCTAGCCATTTACAGGAAGCTGTCACCCTTCCAAGCCTGTGGGATCAGGTGGGAGCCTGGTTGGCGCCATGACCGCTGAGAAACTCAGCCAGAGCCAGAACCACAGCAGCCAGGTGGGGGGGCGGGGGGAACGAAGGAATAAATACCCCGGTTTTTCTCTCTCCCATCCTCCCCTGGCTGCTTCAGTCAGAAGCCAGAGGGCATGAGAGCTCAGACGATGTGCTCCCTAAAAGTCAGCTTCCTGGGGCACAGAGCCGGTGGAGAAAACTGGAAAATGGATGTGGGAAGCCAAAAGGGACCACCCAGCACGGGAAGCTGTGAGGCTGGGGCTGGGCCCGAGTAGCCAGGTGGAATGCAAGTAGAGAGGAATGGTGGAGGCACCCCCTAGCCCCTGAGGTCACAGGTGAGGGGGGTAGGGAGGAGGGGGCAGTGCAGACAGAACCAGGGAAGCAGTCACACGACCTCCATGTAACTCACGTGGTTGGGGACGGATTAGCCTATTTTGGTTGAAGTAAGGGAAGACTTGAGGGAAGAGATTGGAGGAGTTTTGGGGAGGGGGGTGTGCTGACAAATACGCCTGTTTGTCATTTAACCAGGAAATCGAGGTTGCTGTCAAAGACCTTAGAGTAGTGAGATATGCTCAAAAGAGTATAAATAGCAAAAATGGGCTTCTCGTTCCATGTATGGATAAGGCAGGAAATCCATGCTTACACACGTTTGTGACCAGACTACTGACGGGTCCGATAGGCGGCCGGCTTAAATGGCCCTATGGTACTTGGTTCTCTCCCTTGGTATTGTCATCGGCGCTCTTGCAGCGTGAGGATAATGCTCTCAGGAATCACAAGCATCACGTGAATCAGTAAACCCAGATGGGGTACTACCCTAAGGTGATTCAAACATTTGTTTTTAGGTGTGGGATTCATGGGGAACCCTCCCCCCACCCTGGTTCATCGGCATCACCTGGGATGATAGTAAAAGTGCACTCGGAGCCCCACTCCACACCACGCAATATGTCCCTGGGGTGAAGCACAAGAACAAGGACCAAGGAGCTTGTGATACAAACTGAATTTTGAAACCTACTAGTTTAAAGAGACGTCCCTGATTTCTCCTACTGGCCATCTGGGCAGGAGTTAATTCCAGCAGAGACTGATGGGATAAATGAAACGCTGATACAGATCTAGCCCCACAGGTTCTCCGCTTAGAATCACCCGGAGAACTTTAAAAACATCCTGATTCCCAGCCCTCTCCTGACCCCAGAATTCCTATTTAATTGGGCTGGGGTGAGGCCTCAGACATATTTTATATAAAGCTTCCAGGTGATTCTGACATGCAGCCAGACCCAAGAACCTCTAATCTGGTCTGAACCCCAGAAGGTGGAAAAAATTAGAAATGGAAATGTCTCAGCTTAATGGACTTTTCGGAATTCTGTACCACACAGTCACATGCTAAGAATAATTGTTCTGGAAAAGACAACAGAGCAGAGAGTGGAAAACGGGCTTCAGTAAGTAGCAAGGCAGGAAACCCAAGAAGAGCAGGGATGATGTAACCTGAGGAGGGACTGCACTTCTGGAAAGGTCTTAAAGGAGTCGGCTCACTTTCGGAGGCTCCCGGAGGGGGTTTGAAACTTGGCGCTTTGTGTGAGAAGGAGCCTGTGGGGAGTTTGTCTGTCCCTGAGGCCAGAGGCCAGCCTCCCCTCAGGGGTCCCCTTCCCACCCGTACTGCTGTTTAGGTTTGGTGCGTTTTTTACTCCCTCCCTTCCATTGTTTTTTGTTTTTTTTTTTAAACTTCCAAGAAAAAAGAAAAGTCTGCGATGGAGCTGGAACAGAACTGTAGTCTGTCTTCTGCTCTGTCATCCTATGACTTAGGAGGAGAGAACCCTTCACTGGTTGCCTTTGCACCCATGGGGTTCGGGGACATACCCTGAGCACCTCCAGGGCACGCGGTGGCCGGAGCTGGAAATGCCCGCTGCTCCCTGAGGCAGGAAGGTGTGTGAGTGGCCCTGGGGGCCCAAAGGAAGGGTGATTCACCGGGAGAAAGGCCAAGAGGACCGGGAAGCCTGTCTCGGTGCTGAAGGGCTGGTCAGGAAATGGAAAGCCCTGCATTTCTCTTTCCAAAAAAAAAAAAAAAAAGAATTAAAATTTAAAAAAAAAAAAAAATCTTACTAAGTCTTCTAAAGCTGTTTCTATTCCCAAGAGGATAAAGAATATTTTGGATGCCAAACAGGGAGGATTTTTTTTTTTTTTTTTCCTTAAACGGGTGGGTCGGAACTCTGTTTATGCCTTTCCCCAAGAGCTGCAAGGTCTTAGGGGTTATTCCTCCTCAAATATCCTTCTTCTGCCCTCCTGGTCCCACCGGCCTCCAGCTCCTTTTCTGAAAGGCAGCTTTCCCTCCATCTTGGTATTTTCTGGGGTGAGGGCATTCTCTCCGGATTCCCCCGAGGCCTCAGATCTGGTTGATGTTGCTTCTCCTGTGCGTGTCTGTGGAGAGGGCCTGTTTTGCACCAGCCAGCTCCGGGTCTGATAAGATTATCTGATGTTCCGACTGTCAGCAGCACTCCTGTTCCTTGTAAGGAGGGGCCCTCGCCCTCCTTGGAGGTGGTCGTGAGATGATAGCATCTTTTCAGTGTGTGTGTGTTTGTGTGTGTGTGTGTGTGTGTGTCTGTTTGTGTGTGTCATAGATCAGGGCAGAACCAGAACTGGAACAGCACCTGTTCAGCGCATCGATTACTTAGCTCTTCTTGAAAATAAAAAAACTCTCCAAACTAAATCGCCTCTTTGTCCCCACAGAGTTAGGTAGGAGCCTCTTGGGTCTTTCCTGACGATAGGATCGTGTCTGGATCAGCCCTGCAAGTGCCTCTCTAGCCCCAGCCTAAAATTCTCCCCCAGGAGGAGAAACTCCACCCTTCCCGAATCACTGCAAAATTTTATAACCATTTAGAATCCTTCTAGATGACCACCTTTTCCACATAGCAGATCCCGGAGCAGAACTGGAGGACAGGCTGTTCTCTCCGGGGCCTCTCTTTCTCCTCTGCAAACCTGAGGACAGGAGGGGCACCGGCAGACTGTTGTAGGGTGAGATCATTCTTTTAGCAGCTACCAATCGCTCCTGCTGCGGAGGGCCCCTGTGCTGGGTGCTGGGACCCAGAGATCACTGGCCACGGGCTCGGACTCTTCCATTCAGGGGCATAGACAGATGGGGAAACATGGTTTCAGGGCCTAGCTACCTTCTCCCCACTCTGGCGGTCAGCTTGCTCAACTTGACCATCCCTTGTATCCCCCCTCCTGGGCCACACCCAGCTCCTTCTCTGCATCTGTCCCTGGACTGTGGGTCATGTCTGTGGGTAGGACAAGTACAAAAATGACAGTCCTGGCCTATGCAGAGCTGGCCTGGCCCAATAGTCCTGGGCGGCCTCCACAGAGCCTCCCTTTCCTTCCAGCATCTTTCCTTGCCTCTCTCTTGAATTCCCTGGCACAGTGACCCCCAGAGGCTTGCAGACCTTCCCTGGGCTCTGCCTGCATGTCCCCACTTAGGGCAGAGAACTCCCCAGTCCCAGCTCCCAACACACCCTTTCCTCCTCCCCCTGTGCTCTCAGCAGAGGTCACCCTGGGTCCCGGGCTGAGGCTTCTTCATGTGCTCCCAGAAGCATTCCCTCTGCTGTCCTCCCCCTCACCGCCCCCATGCCATCAGTGCTGTCGTCATCACCAGCATACTAATCAGTCACCACCTACCTAGAAGCTACCATACCCAGAATCTTCATGATGTTTTAGGCAGACAAAACTATGAGAGATGATCCTGATGTCTGTGGAACTTGCAGTCTGTAAAAATGTAAGAAGCAAATGCACAGGAGCCCTATCTCCACATGCACAGTTCCCCCACCCCCCGATATCTCTGCTGGATCCGTTGTGTGGGCTCTTTTTAAAACTAAACTATGTGACTAGTTGTAAGCGTCTCCCACATTCCCATCCTCCTCATCTGGTCATCCCAGCCCTCTGCAAAGCCTCTGTGCAGCTCTGTGTTCTAGAACATTCTATGCTTCTGTACTCTCTCAGGGCACACACCCCCTCTCCTTCTGCTACCACTCTCTCACCCCTTGGCACAGTCCCCTGACTGGTCTTGGGGGTCTTGACTGGGACTCTCTGGTCTTCTGGCCCCGTTGGGTCATCTGTCCCGTCAAAATCCTTGTGCTGTCTTGATACCAGGAAGGCAGTTAAGGGGGCGCCCCTGTACCTGCCAGGCCTCTGAACTGCTTCAGAAAAGGTGCTTGTGAATTCCCAGGGGAGTTGAGAAGCGAGCAAGAGGAATGAGGAAAGAAGGGAAAGCAGCGGCACTCACTGCTGCTGACTGCTGAAGCTTTAGGTTTGTGTTCTGCAGACCATTATCACTGTTCACAAATAGCTCCTCCCACCACACTCGGAGACAAACTCCACTGTGGCAAATCTGCACCAGCTGACTCGGGTCCCTGAGGCTTGCATGGATTTCTTAGCCCAGAAGCCCTCAGGGACTCGTTCGGTGCGGTGGTGCTATTCCCCTGAGATGCCTCCGAGCCCCCAAATGCTCCTTGCACACATGGAGACCTCGCAGCACCCCCACTCCCAGTGCCCCTGTCCCTGGGTTGTGTGTGGGGGTTGGAAGACCATCTTTGCTGATTCCTGGGAGCCCTGCTTCTTGGCTGAGGGCCTGCTCATTTTCTGCCTTTACCTAAGACTTCTCCAACAAGCCGTCCATGTCTGCAGTCCACGCTTGCCCGTATCCGGTCACTTTCACAGTCTGCCTTCCTTCCTGAGCCCTCAGTGGAAATCGCCCTTTGAAGTCTCACTAAGGATTCTCAGTCATCAAAGACTTTGCTCATTGTCTCCATCCTTCCCTTTCCTCTCTGTGGCGGGGGCCACACTATTGACCTTCTCTAGCCAAAGCTTTCTCCTCCCATGACTTCTGATGTGACCCAAAGTACTTGATTCTCCTGCAGCTCTGTCTGTTTCCCATGTGCCTTTTTTCCCCCCCGCCTGTCCTCCAGCACGGCCGCCGACGTGTGGCTCTCATACTCCCTTCCTCGCCCAGGGGTGTGGGCTGCTGCTGGCCTGGGGCTGGGGCTTTGGAGTCTGAGAAGCTGGCTATAAACCTCAGCCTGCCACTTACATATTGGGTGACCTTGTCCCTATCACTTCTCTGAGTTTGTACTTTCCTGTGTGTCAAATGGAGATAGTGCCTCGCCTCTTGGATTATGTGAAGAGTAAATGCCCCCATGGCAGTGCTTTCCAAATTGTAATTATTTGCAAACTTGCTTTACAGTTATTTGCCATATCTGAGGCGATGGGGATCCTGTTAGGATTAAAAAGATGCTCTGTGCAGAGCCTTTTCCGTGGTGCCTGGTGCACAGTGGGCACTCCCTGGTCGAGATAATTTTCCTATGGTGAGTTTTCTGTGTATCAGATCATTTATACTCTGCTTGCTACCGTCCTTTCCAATTCAGCCTTTCACTTGTCCTTACTTAGAATCCTATTTTTGGGGGCACCTGGCTGGCTCAGTCAGTTGAATGTCCGACTCTTGACTTTAGCTCGGGTTGTGATCTCAGGGTCGTGAGATCAAGCCCCGTTTCAGGCCCCGTGTTCAGCAGGGAGTCTGATGGAGAATCTTTCTCTCTCTCTCTCTCTGCTCCTCACCCCCCCCCCCCAAATAATAAATCTTTAAAAAAAGAGAGAGAAAGAATCCTATTTTCACAGGCCGCTGGTCTCTGCCCCCATGCCTTGGTCTAGAAGTCTTGTTAAGCCTCACTGACCTTGGTGTGTCTCTCCATTTATGGGAGTCTTGTGTATCCTTCGAATCCTGCCTCAGCTTCTGTCTTCTCTAAGAAGTAAGAAGTCATCCTTGACTGCATTCATGGTGCCCTTCCTTCCTTTGGAATTCGTTAGCTCTTTTTCTTTATCTCTCTTCTGCAGCATTTAGGGTAATCTGCAGGCACCGTTATCTTGGTTTCCTGTTTAACTTTGTATCTATATCTTGTTTCCCCAAAGAGATGGTGCATTTCTTTATGTTCTGAAGGTCTAGTTGGAGGCACATAAAACAGTGATTAAGGTCACCAGCCGTGGGGCTGGGCTTGGCATGTTTGCGTGGTGTTGCCATCCCTCACTGTGTGACCTAGACTAGGCTGCTCACGCTTGATGTGCCTCAGTGTCTTCATTTATCCAAAGGTGATAGCAGTGCCATAGTACCTAGTTTTTTGGTAAGTTTAAATGAGTGAAGACTTAGCATAGCCACTTGCTGTTTTAATACATGTGAAGTTTTCAGAAGAAGGCCTGGCGTATAGTTCTTAAGAAGGATTGACGGGGGTATGGGGTGTGGGGGTTACCCATGCTACTGCTTCCTTCCCTAGGGAAGGAAGTGACATCCTGGTCACATGTAATATATGCTCAATAAATGTTGTTGAATAGATGGGTAGTTCCCTTCTAGTCCTCCTTTGTGATTTTTTTTTTATGATTTTATTTATTTGAGAGAGCAAGCACGTGCAGGGTGGGTGAGGGAGAGAGGGAGAAGCAGACTCCCCACTGAGCAGGGAGCCCGATGTGGGACTACATCTCAGGACTCCGGCCGGGATCATGACCTGAACCAAAGGCAGACGCTTAACCGACTGAGCCACCCAGGTGCCCCTCCTTTGCAATTCTCTAAATTAGCTTTTTTTTTTTTTTTTTTTAAGATTTTATTTATTCATTTGGCAGAGAGAGATCACAAGTAGGCAGAGAGACAGGCGGGGGTGTGGGGTGGGGGAAGCTGGCTCTCCTCTGAGCAGAGAGCCCGATGCGGGACTCAGTCCCAGGACCCTGAGATCATGACCTGAGCTGAAGGCAGAGGCTTAACCCACTGAGCCACCCAGGCGCCCAATTAGTTTCTTTTTCTTACATGCATGTTGGCAGGAACTCTGAAAGTCTCCTTTCACTTAATTCCCAAACAGCAAGAAACCCCATGGGTTTCAAGAGCTTTTACTATCTGGTACAGAGACCGACTCATAGAAACCATTTTTTTCTTGATACTAAATTCGAAAAGGAATTTATTATAAGATTATTTATGGAGCAGGATGCTGGTGGAGGGGGAAGAGTTCATTTTTCTAAAACCTACTTAGCATGTTGTGATTAGGGAAGAAAATTTCCATTAAATGCAGGAACTGTATCAAATGACGTGGGCAGCCCAGGGGGACCAGGTCCACAGGGAGGTAGAGCACACAGAGTGAGCTTTGTACCCGTCCCCCGGTCCAGAGGTTCCGCTGGGAAACCAAAGAGCAAGATTAGTGGTGCTTGCCGAAGGGCAAGTGTAACCCAGAAATGTGATCTGAAATTACTTCTTACATCACAGGCATATTTTTGTCTTCAGGGAGCAGTGTTGTCAGTAATTTACTGTAATGGCAATAGCCAGGTCATTAAACTGTCTGCAGAGAGCATGGAAAAATACACTGCCTTTTACACGACCGTGTCTCAAAGAATATATTAGACTCTCTAAATCAAATACTCTATATTTAGTCCAGTTTCCCATAGGTGAGTTTGGTATTTTAGTTACATACACAGACATTCCTTCAGAAAGGGAAGCCTACCGAGACTTATGAGGCTGTTCTGTAGAGTTAAGGCCAGTGATGAAGGGGAGCTGTTATTCTGATTTTATTTAGCTATTCAGATGGTTCTTTAATGAGTGACATTCAAATACTAGTGAGCCTGGGAGCAGAAGAAAGTTTTTTTTTTTTTTTTTAAAGATTATTTATTTATTTCACAGAGATCACAAGTAGGCAGAAAGGCAGGCAGAGAGAGAGGAAGGGAAGCAGGTTCCCCGCTGAGGAGAGAGCCCGACGTGGGGCTTGATCCCAGGACCCTGAGATCATGACCTGAGCCGAAGGCAGTGGCTTAACCCACTGAGCCACCCAGGCGCCCCGGAGAAAGTTTTGTCATAGGTTAAAAAACCGGTTTTAATACAAGAAGCAGGAATCTCAATGGGCATGTCTGTCAGTGGAGGTCAGTGAGCAGACTGTTCTAAGACCCTGGGATTTAATGTTTAATAAATGATATAGTAGAGGGGCTTCATAATACCCAATCTGTGTGTGTGCGTGAGAGAGAGTGTCTTACCACAGAGAAAGGGCGGAGTGTACATAGGGAGTAAAATAGGAAACAGCCTCTTCTGCAGCTGCTTCCAAACACCAGGGTCCTGGGATACTAGGAAGGAGTGTGTGTGCACCGGAGAAACAAGCCCTTCCCCACCGGGGCGCTGGGAGGGCTGGTGCCCTAGGGACTTCTCTAGAGCCCCGGCTTCAAGTGCAGGCGATCCAGGGGCACCCTCTCTCCAGGGAACAGGATGCGTCTCAACACTTGCTCTCTTCTTTCAGATCGACGATCCCACCAGCCACCTCGAGGAGGCGAGTGATGAGGCTGATGCCGTCACCTCTGTGAACAGCCTGGGAAGCCAGCAAGCCCTCAGCACAGATTACTTGGACTCCGATGACCAAAGCGGACAGGTGTACCCGGTCTCCCTTAGCGATGATTTCCAAGTGGCTACGTTCGCGCTCACAAACGCAGCTCCGATGGCCCCGTCCTTCCGCGAGCGGTGGTACCGGGATCTGCGCAGCCTGATGGAGCGGGCCCTGACCCCGCAGTGCGGCGGCGGGGCGGACCTGTATATCCTCGCCGGCGCCGTGCCCTCCCGCCGCAAGGTCAAGGACAGAGTGGCCATCCCCGCGTTTGTCTGGCTGGCCGCCTGCTGCGCCGCGCCCGGGGCCGGCTGGGCTATGGGCTTCGTCCAGCACGCGCGCGACGGTGACATCATAGAGGACGTGATGGTGCCCGAGCTCGAGAAACTGCTTCCGTCCAGCCCCAGGCTGTTCCAGGACAACTGCGGCGAGGCCCAACAGGACACGGAGAGAATGAAAAAAATCCTGGAAGTGGTTAACCAAGTCCAGGATGAAGAGCGAACCGTGCAGACCAAAGAGGACGCTCGTCCTCTCTCCGGCCCCCAGGGCCAGGGCTCCGCGCTGCTGCCTCCAGAGCCGGCTGAGGAGGGGAGGGGCCTGCTGGGCAAGCTGATGGGCCTCCTCGCCACCCCCGTCATCAAGCTTTTTCAACTACTTTATTACGTTGCCGTGGGCGTCCTGAAGAACATTATGTACGTCCTGTGGTTTGTTACCAAGCAAGTGTGTAACGGCATAGAAAGTTGCCTTTACCGCTTGGGTTCAGCCACCATCTCCTACTTCTTGGCCATCGGGGAAGAGTTGGCCAGCATTCCCTGGAAGGTACTCAAAGTCATGGTCAAAATCATCAGGGCCATTCTCCGGATCCTTTGTTGTCTGCTGAAGGCTGTTTGCCGCGTTCTGGGCATTCCGGTCCGAGTCCTTGTGGACGTGGCCACTTTCCCCATGCACACCATAGGCGCGGTTCCACTTGTGTGCAAGGACATCGCCATGGGCCTGGGCGGCACCCTCTCTCTGCTCTTTGACGCTGCTTTTGGCACTGTGGGGAGCCTGTTTCAGGTTATTTTTAGTATCTGCAAGAGGATTGGCTACCGGGTTACTTTTGACAATTCAGGGGAGTTATAGAACTCAAAAACACTAGCAGGGTCCAGTTATATTGAATTTGATTTTTTTTTTTTTTAATAGAGAAAGCTGGAATATTTTGTCTTTACAATGGGTTTCTGTTTGCTGTCAATTACTTTATATCTTGGCCTGTGGTAGGGGTATTTGCATGTTTTGAACAGGAAGATGGTATAATTTAGACTTGACCAAAGAGAGATGTTGAGAATGGGATTATGGGTAGGTAGATCATCTGTGGGATATGGGCAAACTTCCAAACCATTGGAATCTTCCTTCACTCTGCTGCTAGATGGACCACTTGAGATACTCTGGTGTTCATTTGTGATAACTAAGAATTACAGAGAAGGGAAGAATTAGGAAGGAGACAACTTTAACCCAAAGAGTTTCTGAGAGAGTGGGATGGGAATCTTGTTTCTGTTATGAGGTGTAAGGCACAACTTATATAATGCTGCTGGTCGATTTGTTTTCATTCGCTTCTCTTTCTCTCCAACTCAGCTGACCTTGGTGAAGTGCAGACATGCTTTCTTGTTGAAATAACTTTCTTAGGGATAAAGATTTGCTAATATCCCGGAGCTTTCCATGGCTTTGAAGGACCTGTAAGTTTTTGTGTTTTTTGTTTTTGTTTGTATGTGTGTGTGTGTGCGTGCGTGTGTGTTTAGTTTTTTTTTTTTTTCCCCTCCCAAGAGGAGTTTTGCTGCATTTTTCTTTTAGGTAATGATAAGCATTTTGTGTTAAATGTGGCATAACAAAGTTTGAATGCAAGGGCAAAAATTGTTTGCCCTTTGAACAGTGTAGCACAGTCCTCTTGGGCATAAAGAGGAGAGTACAAGGGTCAGAACCCTGCTCTGAGTAGGTGGTGTAGGTCTGAGAATCCTTAGCTAAGCTTGGATTAACTTGACGTAGATTAAGTCTCTGGCTGACAAGAATGAGCTCAAAGACTGGTATGTTAGCCAATAGGAAAATTTGTACTCTCCAGCATTCTAGGTCAGTCTTTGTTATGCATCAGACGAGTACTCATTATAGTAAAATACTCTGACGTCTATCCTTAAATGATTGTTTTGGTATAAATGTGTACAGAAGAGCCACAGAAGAAGAAAACAACTATTCTAGAAAAAAAAAAACAACAATAACCATATCCTTATATAAGTTTATATAAGCATAAACTTGATTAAGAATCACCATGTCTTAGGAAATTCATTTTATAGTGTGTTTGAGGCTAGAAAACACAACTCTCCCATTAATGCAATTTTGATTTGGGAGCTAATCTGATCAAGCACTTATCATTTTAAATCTTGCCCTAAAGGAGAAAGCAGCTGTCTTCCAAACTGCTCTGCTTTCCACAGCTGAGATGGAATCATCTGGATTTTTCTGAACATTTTAAAGAGTTGCCATGAGGTAGAAATGGGCCATGGGCCAAATGTAAAATACTGACATTGGGGTGTAGAGTACCATTCATCTGAAGGTTAGTTGTAAACACCTGGGATCCAGAAGGCAACAAGGAGGGGATAATGGAGAGAAACAATACTTCCAGTAGGTAGGTAGACCAGAAATGTGAGTGTAGTGAGTTCCATTTTGGAGAAAAATAATTGAATCACCCCCAAAGTAGATCAATTGGTGAGATAGTGTTGGGGATTATGAACACCAGACTGGTCCATGGTAGGGGGTATGCACTAGACTTATCCAAGAATCTTAAGCAGCATTTTAGCAACACTTCTGTTTGTGAGTGTGAGACTCTGTAGTGGGCCTCCCTTCATTTCAGCTGCATGGAGGTACATGGAAGGGTGAGGGTTTGCCTTGGTATTGATGGGTCAAGAATCCTGCTGGATGAAAGGGAATCTTTGAAGCCGCCAGATAGATGGTCTGGCCAAATCTTCAACTGATAAAGAAATTGAGGCACAGGGAGGCACCGGGCTTGTCTTTAGTTTCTCTGCTGGCTCGTGGCAGATCAGGAGCAATGTCTTTCACACATGTCCCATCACACCTGGGATGTCAGATATGGTGGTGTGTGTGTCAGTACTCAGCTGCCTCCCTGGGTTTTTCCCATCATCCAACCAACAGAGCCCAGGCCCTGGCTCATCAGTCGGATGGATTGAGCCTATGGGATGAAACCATTAGCCGTCCATGCACAGCACCATGCTTCCTGCCCCCCCGAAGAATGTTTGTTCCCTCAGAGTATGTGTTTGCATACTGATAGGCCCAGAGAGGGCATCTATGGAAGCTTGAACCCCTTGGCACCAGGCAAGGAACAGGGCATCCAAACTGCCTCTTGAGAGCCATTTAGAAATGCCTTCTTTTCACTTCTAGTTGTTTAGTGTCTTATTTATTTTTGTGTGGCCTTTTGTGAAATCTGGAAACGGATAATAAGGCAAAATAAACCCTTAGGGAGAGGTAGCTGACCCTGATTTACGGACACTGACACCAGCAGGTGGCTGGATGGTCCTCCCAAGCTGCTTTGAGCTTTGAGGTGAGAATTTGGATTGATGACCCCTGTCTTTAGCTTGGAAGATTTTTCTGTTGCTCTGTTATGTTTTCGGGCCCTGGGGAAGTCAACTCTTCATTATTACGGAGCTAATTTCTAGTCTGTGGATGAGCCACGCCTTTGCCCCTCCCCCCTCTTTTCCATTGTGCCTTTTGAATGTTGGCTTCTCACTCCCTATCAGCATTTCCACCTACATGCAGACTAGGGAGTTGGGAGAAGGACCTAGAATGAAGCACTCACCATTCCATCGGTCATTCATATGTCAAACATGGATCCCGTCCAAGATTCAAAACCTTGATTTGAACATGAAGGTTGCAGAGACCAGCAATACATGGACCCTGTCTTGGAGGAGTCCAGAAACCTAGTGGAGCGGACCCACGGTGCCGTTGACCGCTGAAACACAGTGTAGGGAGTGCTGCAGAATCGGTTCCAGCACGTGCTCCCTGGAGCACAGGAAGAAAGCCCGCAAGACCATGGAAATGAGGGAAGCCTTAACAGAGGGTGTGACAAAAGTCACCTTGACATTTTCAGGCTATGTACAATGCTGTGCACCTTGCAATGCTCAATAAAGTAATCATTGACAACTCATTAGCTCTTCCATCCATCCATCTGTATCAGCCTATCTGTATTATTAACCATAAGATATCTAAAAGAGGAAAATGCTAATGGTTGAAATGAGCTTTGGGGATTATCTGTGATTTTTATTTTTTTCCCATTTTCTTCTTTATCCACATCAACTCTGGCAGTTTTCTGCTCACATCTAAGTTTGTTTAAGAAACGTTTTGGGGGCACCTGGGTGGCCCAGCTGGTTAAGCATCTGCCTTCGACTCAGGTCATGATCTCAGGGTCCTGGGCTTGAGCCCCACAACAGGCTCCTTGCTTAGTGGAGAGCCTGCTTCTCCATCCGCTCTCTCCCCCTGCCCAACTTGTGCATGCACATGCTCTCTCTCTCTCTCTCTCTCTCTCTCAAATAAAATCTTTAAAAAAAGGTTTTCAGAATCGAACGAGAAGGTTAGATCAGTGAAAGAGGCCTGAACTACTGTTCAATGTTCTTTCCTCTGAAAAGCTATTTGGGACACTAGGTATTTGTGGTATGTCCTCCTGAAATAAACACCAAAGTCTTATTCCACTGGTTCTGAATCACAAAGAAAATTACAAAGACACTTATTTTTTGGTTTATTCATTAGGAAACCCCTACAACATGAGAAATAATTAACAGTCTCTCGGGGATCCAGGCTTCTCTGTGGCCTTTGGTAGGGTGTCCCATCTGGGGTGCAGGTACTTCTTGGCTGTCATCCCATTTGGGCAGGGTCTGAGATGTGACACTGTCTTCAGCATTTCACCTGAGCTCACCACATAATATGTGTGTTTTCAAAATGTTACACCAGGAGCCACACAGCATGGACTGCTTGACTCTCATACATTCTCAGACTTTTCCCTGTCTCTTTCTGTAGGTAATTTCCTCCAGATCCTGGCTTCCTTTCTAATAACTACACTCCAAACTAATTATTGTTAAGCTTAAATTTCAACAAAGAAATCCCTCATGACGACTCTCATTCTTTGGCTGTGTTCTGTATGGAGTCCACAGCCAGACGCTCTGGAGAGAGGGGTCAAGGTCACTTCTGGAGGGAGTATTTAGTGGTTGAGCCCAGACTGTGGAGTCAAAATGACTTAGGCTCAAACCTTGTAATCTTCTATGTGATTCAGAATCCGTGAAGGAATCCTAAATGGCCTCACCCTTTAATGACTATGTGGTATTGGACAAGTTACCACCCAAATCCTCGGCTTCCTCCTGTGAAATGGGGCTAATTATCAGTACCAACCTCAGAGGGTTGTTATGGGAATTCAGTGAATTAATGAAGACAGGGTTCGTTACATGGCTGTCACATGGTAAGTGCTCAGTAAAGGTTGATTCTTGTTGGTACAGCTATTGTTGGTAATAACAGCCATGCTCTTGGATGAAATTACCCAGAAGTTGCCCTAGAGGTCAGGATAGTTCTAGATCACAGCTGGAAAGCCTGGCATTAAAGTACAGTCTGGGAGTTGAGGTCATGAATGAAAGTGAAGGCATCCAGAGCATCTGGTGTCAGAGTATCTGGAGAAAGAGGTGAGGCTGGACTAGAAGTGGGGCACGAGCACATCTGGACACTGGAAGAGAGGAGTTTTCTCTCCAGGCCCCTTCCTTGCCAAGTCCATGGTTTTATAACAGGCTCAGCTTCCCAAGAACCTGTTCTTGGAAGAGAGGTAAGTACACAGAGAGTATGTACATTTCAGTGACTGGAAAGCATGATAGCCCTTACGGTAAATAGTCACTCTTTATTCTTCAGCCTCTTGTGAGTTAAGGCATTGGGAAGTAGTGCCCAAAGACCAGCTGATCTTTAATACCTTCATCCAGAGCAGATGCTGACAGCATGTTCGGATTCTGGATGTTATCTCTGAAGATCGCATACCTTTCAAAATAAGAGATTATTTCTATAAAGAAGAATCCATACTCATGGGGCGCCTGGGTGGCTCAGTGGGTTAAGCCGCTGCCTTCGGCTCGGGTCGTGGTCTCAGGGTCCTGGGATCGAGCCCCGCATCGGGCTCTCTGCTCAGCAGGGAGCCTGCTTCCTCCTCTCTCTCTCTGCCTGCCTCTCTGCCTGCTTGTGATCTCTCTGTCAAATAAATAAATAAAATCTTAAAAAAAAAAAAAATCCATACTCATCGGATGAACCAAAAGATAGTTTTGATCATTAATTAAGAAATGATAAGAGGTCTGCTTATTCTTTGTGTCATCAGTTGGCCCACTTCATGGATCCCTCTGATTCAACATTAAAAAAGAGTCATACTGGCTGATGCTCAGAGCATATGGACTGGGCCCTTGAACTAAACCTTTTCACTGATGAGTTCCACTCCTCTTGGCCACCTACTTGGGCATCTTTCCACCCTTCTCTGCCTCCTGCTCCAACTGATACACGTATGAAGTACTTTCCGTGTTTTCAAGACTCCACACTGCAGGACCAGCCTTCTTTTTATCTTGACATAGTTCTACCTCCTGAAAGATCACTTTCCCAACCCAGAGCCCCTTACGTCTGGACAGCTGCTCAGACAGCCCCCACCAGGAGGAACCTACTTCCTGAGCACACCAGAAGGCTCCCGGGTAATGGGGGAGAAGTTTACAAGGCTAACAAGGGGACTTTCGTTCATGCAACTGACCAGAGATAAATTGACTTTAGAAGCATTAGAAAAACGTAATTCTTGCTTATTGCAAAGGGCTTTGAGAATAAATGCAGTGATTTGGTGGTGGGGCAGAGTGATGCTTTGAACCACCACTCATTAAGATTCTGTAGCAAGTCAGTAAACCTTTCCTAAATATATGTAAAATTTTGCATATGCCTCGCCCATCTGAAAAAGTTTACTGGCTTCTTTTTCATCTGAAAATGGTAGATCCACTTACCAGAACCCTAGAGTTTGCAGAAGTACTTTCACCTACGGGGATTCCTCCAACCTTCCCAGACATTGTGTGGACTAGAGTGCTAGATGGCACACCCACAGTTACTAGACTTTCAAGGTAGGAGTCTAGGGCTGCTGGCATCTTAGGGAGTATTTATTCTTTTTTGGGTAGGAAAAGGACACACTCACTAAGATGGACCAATATTCCATAAAAAAACTCTTTTTTTAAACTTCATGGGTGTGGAGAAAAGTTGCATGCAGGACTGTATTGAATAATGCTACCCCGATCTGGAACATCACTACCTAGAGACTCACTGCTACAGGAAAGGCCATGTCTTAACAAGAGCTCCCAGAATTTGGGGCATCTTTGGGAGGGAAAAGGAGTTCAAGATCAAATTTGCTATGAGTTCTGCACTAAAGTGCTTCCATAAAGAGCTAGGGCATGAGTTCGGGATTTTTTGGTGTGTTGTTTTATTTGTTTTTTTTTAGCCTGGCAGTCTGGATTCTATAGACCTGGGTTCAAGTCTTTGTGCTCCTATGACATTTTCTTTTTTTGGGGGAAACTCTCCAAATAAAGATATCAACCTCATAGGGTTTCTGTAAGGATCAAATGAGATTATAAGCTTTGTAAACTATAGTGTATCAAAGATTTATTATTATAGGAGGCTCAAGTGTTGATTCTATTTCCTCCAAAACCGATGCATAGTTCATATTTTAAAACATGAGTGATATAAATGAAAATTAAAGCAGATTTCTGGAAAGTAAAAGTGGTTTAGCCAAAGACTGTGTTTGGCAAAACATTAATGTCCTGGGAAGGGTCTGGATTTAAGGTCCTTAGGATTCTCTGCCTCTTATCTTTCCTTAAGTCTGTTTTCTCAAAACCAATAAATCCCATCTTCAGTAGAACTGCTCAGTACACAGCTCATGCCTTTTCCTCATGTCTGAGTCAGCAGAGTCCCTGGGATATTAGGTGTTGAAAAGAAGACACTCCATGAGTCACGTAACAATAGAGCTGATGAACAAGAGACATGCCAGAGACTGAAAAGCCACAGGGGAGCCTCTGAGAGCGGACAGAAGCCGCCCAGACCAGCCTACAAACTGAAGGCCAGCCCTGGCCTGCCACTGAGTCACCACCCATCCCTAAGAATACCAGACCACGGCTTCCGCTTCCAGGATTGTGTGTGTGGAGCCTCTCTCACGTGTGTATTTCCCTAAGATATGTGTTGATTAGGCAGATCCAGGGGTAACCCGTTCACTGCCTCACTGTCATTACTTCAATGACACCTGAATGCACTTCCTCAGGGCTACCGTACTTTTTCTGGATGTCACAGCAAAACGAGAAGGGAGGGACAGAGCCATCCGTCGGGCCTTGCCAAGTTGCAGGTAATAAATCTTTGCTTTTCTTTTTTTTTCACAGGCACCCAGGGGGTTCCCACCGGCCCCCCACCACGCACACACCGAGGGACGCGGGGCACAAACGCACACGCACGGCCCGACGGGGCCGCCGGGTAGCCCCTAAATCTTTGCTTTTCAACAGGAATTTTCTCTCACTGAGTCACAAAGATCCCAATCAAGTTTTATTAGTTTATTGCTTCTATTTGAAGGTTACCAAAAGTCAGAGAAATTCTCTGGGACATTACCGGGAAGGACAGTGAACCATCATCTCATCATCTCATTATCATTATTATTATTATTAGCATTTCTTCTTCCCAGACTCACACAATTCATTGGCAGGGTTACTCCGAGTTGGAAGCCAACCCGAGAGCATGTAAGAACGTCATAGAGCTCCTTGATCGCTGCCCGGTGTGGGGGGATCTCACCCCTTGAGTCTCTTCCCTTGGGCTATCTCTGTTTCCTGTAAAGATACAAAGAGCCCGAGGAGAGTTAGCACACCGTGGCAATACTAGCTGGTTAGAATAAATGATCTCACGAAATCCTTCCGACCAGCTGGGGTGATGCCTACATACAGGAATTGTTTTGATAGGTGAGGGGTGTGGTGGGAAGCCTCTGTCTTAGATCAGGTTCCCATGGGGTCAGAGTCTGGCCCAGGCGAGCCCTTCCTTTAATGGGAAGATTGAGGATAAAGTGAGGTCCTCTCTAAGATCTTAGAAATAATGCTAGCAAATTGCTATGTGTCAACTAGAAGATAGGCCCATAACAGATCAAAGGAGAAACAAACACGTGGAAGAGGTAAGAAGCTGCAGGGTCCGTGACCCTCATAACCGGGGATGTGCCAGTTAGTGGGGGTGGGAGGGATAAACCTGATTTGTAACATTTGCCAGTTTCTCTAGTATAGATTTACGCACCGTGGCTAATTTCCAGCTATCAGGGTGACATCACTGGAAGCATAATGGGGAGGAGATGCGTGTGATCAGCGCTTCTGAGCTGGTACGAGTCACTGGGAGTCACTCCCCGCACGGCAACTTTATAATCCAACTGAGTGCATTAAGACATAGAAAAGGTGTTTCCAGCAGAGAAGGAATTGATCAGCCCTAGAATGGCAGAGAAAGAAAGGTCACTGTGACAGACACTGACTATGCCCAGAATGAGTACTAGCCACAGGAGAGGAAGGCTTGGCAACTTGCACTTGGAATAGTTCCAAATCCAATCCATCACCTGCCCTGTGAAATGAACGCACCAGGTTATTTTAGCTTAGTGCCATTAAGTCTCAACTGACCTACCACCTCTTTTTCAATCCCATTCCAACCATACAAACTTTGAATCATGACCTGGCTTCGTAGGTCAGGTTGCCTGTAATGCTGAGAGGAGGGGTGCAAGATAAATGCCAGACTGACCCACAGTTTGAGTTAAGCCGTACAGTGGCACCCTGTAAATACATAAGGTGGCGTAATTCAGAAAGCCCTTTCACATTCCTCTCTGGACCACGTTTGACCACAGATATTTTGGGTTTTCTTTTAAGAAACGGAAGCTCTGGTCGCTGCATGCCAGCATTTTTACAAGGCTGTAATCAGCTCGAGCTGAGCAGACAGTTTGTCAGGAACCCTTCATTTCTTTCTCACCTCTCTGACCTGACCCTTTTTAAAAAAATTTTTTTTTGTTTATCATTTTTTGTCAGAGAGGGCACAAGCAGGGGGAGATGCAGGCAGGGGGAGAAGCAGGCTCCCTGCTGAGCAAGGAGCCAGATGTGGGACTCGCCATCCCTGGACCCTGGGATCATGACCTGAGCTGAAGGCAGCCGCTTAACCCACTGAGCATCCAGGTGTCCCTGACCTGACCCTCTTTACTCATTTAAGTTACTTGCTTAGCGCCCATAGCCACTTGGGTTTGCTAATCCCTAACATGAACTCATTTCATTCATATCTATGCTGTGAGCATGAATTATCCCAATTTTATAGATTTCAACCCAAAATTCAGAGATTCAACGGACTTTGCTATGATTGCACAGCTAAAGGTGAGACCCAGCTCTTAGAATTTAAGGTCACCCTATAGGGTTGTACAGACTGTGCACTGAACAACTCTAGGGATGCCTTTCACACCATAGTCTATGTGAATGGAGCCCTCTAGAGTCGTATAGTCTGCACTAGATGTGGAAGTCCCGAGACCATTTCCCCCTCCCATGTCACCATAGTCATAAGACTGTCACAAATTCAAAACCAATCACATCCTTCAAATTTTTATTATAGAACAAAATAGATAAGTAGGTGAGATGGTCAGTGATCAGGTTGAAGCATGGACCAGTAAGTCTTAGCTCAGATAGATACGTTGTCCAACTTATGGAAACATGCTAGTGAAGGATCGGTCCCTAGTGGCCACAATAATGTTAAGGGTGATTTCATTGTTTTGCTCTACAAGTAACCCAATCTCTTTCTAGATTTCAGTCCCCACATGATTAAATGAGAGGTTTGCACTCCATTTTCCAGTTAAGACAGTAGTGCTTAACCCTGGCTAAATATTTAGAATCACCGGGGAGATTTTATTTATGTTTAATTCATGTTTAGGTCCCATCTCTAAAGATTTGAACAGACACTTCTCCAAAAAAGATATACCTAATGTCAAAGAAGGTGGGGGGAGCACATGAAAAGATGTTTAACACCATCAGTTATTAGGAAAATGCAAATTAAATTTCTGGTGGGCTGTCTTATCCACACACGCCGACAAGAATGGAGAGGACGTAGAGCCACTGGAACTCTTCTGTTCTGCTGGTGGAAATATAAAATGGTACAACTACTTTGCAAATCTGTTCAGCAGACTCTTAAAATGCTAAACATAGATCTGCTACGTGATTCAGTCATTCTGCTCTGAGCTGTTTATCCAAGAAAAAGAAATCCTACGCCCAGACAAAGACTTGCACATATGTATTTAGAGTAACTTTATTTGTAATAGTCCCAAACTGGAAACAGATGTTTTGAGACAAGTGAATAGATCAACAAGCCATGGTATATCTCAGAGCAGAACACTGCTCGGCAATAAAAAGGAATAGACACGGGACGCCTGCGTGGCTCAGTCAGTTAAGTGTCTGCCTTTGGCTCAGGTCATAATCTGGGGGCCCTAGGATTGAGTCCTCCATTGGGCTCCTTGCTCAGTGGGGAGCCTGCTGCTCCCCCTGCTTGTGCTCTCTTTCTGATAAATAAATAAAATTAAAAAAAAAAAGGAATAGACATATAACCACATGGTTAAATCTCAAAATAATTTTGAGCTAATGAAGCCAGAGAAAAGAAAAGGAAGTTACAATATGGCTCCATATAATTAAAATTCTAGCAAATATAAGTTCATCTATAGCAACAGAAAGCTGATTCATGTTTGCCTGGTGGTGGGGATGGGGGAGGTAGGGAAGGATTACAAAGGGTGTGAAGGAACTTTAGGAGATGATGTCTATGTCCAACATCTTGATTGTAGTGATGGGTCAGGATATATATTTATGTCAAAACTCATCAAACTCTAACTATGTGCAGTTTATTATATGCCAATTATACAATGTATATAATACAATGTATATCAATATGGCTGTATTAAAAAAACAGGTGGCTGGGTCTCAGGCTCAAAGATTCTGATTTAATTGATCTGCCATCAGTATTTATTAAAAGTTTTGCCTTAGGATTCTGGTGTACAGCCAAGGTTGGTTCTATAATCTTAGGTCATTTCAGTTTCCCTGGGCCACGTATTTTGGCAGAGCCCTTCCCCACTTGGTGACTGGAGCAGAAGGGGATGGTCCCACAACAGCAGGTGCTCATGTGAAAGGTTGCCAAATGCTTAAATCCATCGCCTCAGTGCTCGGGGTCCAGCCTAGCTGCCTGGAAGCTCGAGCTACTTTGGACTTTGATAGAACAGACACACCCTCCCCTGCCAGTGTTTATCCATCCATTCCAGCCTGATGCTTCCTTGTGACAGTTTTGTTTTTTTTTTTTGAAGTTGACTTTGGTGAACATGTTGATATTTAAAGAAGATAAAGATGTTATTTAGGAGGGTTCGTATGTGTAGAAACAGCATGACTTGCCCCGGCCAGATGCGTCCTACTAACACCTGCTGGTACAACCTTGGGCATGATAAGAAGCTGATACCAGATGCTGAAGTTTCAGAGCTAAGGCAGCAGACTGGGGATCCAGAATTCCAGGAAGTGGAGGAGAAATGCTCCCTGTCCGCATACTCCCAGGGATGGCAGCGAAACTGGATCACTGGCATAGACCAGGGAACATGGCGGCCAGGAGCTAGACCTAGGGGGATGACCCTTCGTGCTGAGTCCCCTTCTACTCATCCCAGAGACAAAGATATTGCTTTGAGTCCCATTCTACTTTTTTTCAGTTGGGCAAAGCACCTGACCTCTCTGTGCCATCAGTCCCTTACCTAGAAAATGGAGATAACAAGGTTTTCCTCATTTACATTAACAGTTATCGTGGAGATCAAATGAGAAAATGAGTGTGATCAGGCTTTAGAAACACAAAGCCATTTTATTTACCATGATTATCCCAGTGTTTTATAGAAGGGAGAAGCAAAGGTTGGACTTAATTGGTAGGAAATCAGATGAGTCTGAGGAATAACATCATTATACAGTCTCCGAAACTCGATGGCTGTTTACATGACTTGGGTGGTGTCATAATTGTCATGATAACAATACCACCTAGATTTTATTGAGCACTTATGTTCTCTACCCTCTACTAAAGTGCATCTATATTTTACAGAGGATTTTTATAAAGGAAGGCACCAAGGGCTGGTAGGGAGGTTAACAATTTGTCCAAGATTACACAGCAACAAATGGACTTGGGTCTTGTCATCCCACTATCCAGCTCCCAAGCATGTACTTAAAACCACTGCCTTTCTCCTACAAGGGACTGTCTCAGCTCAAGATTTTAATAAATGACTTAGGTGTTCTCTTTAGACCTTCTCTCTCAATCCCGAAGCAGGTAGGGCTCTGCCAAGAGTCAGGAAACATAAATCTTTGTTTTAGAATTTTCTGTGCTATCTGGAGAGGAGAAGAGGTGTTTATGATTGGGCTTTCCGTGTAAATATTTTCCCCTGGCTTCTGAAAATGAACTTAAAAAATTCGAATTATCAGATAGACTGCAAAATGTGAGCTGATACACCTTTAGAGTTTCTTTCCCCCACCCCTCAAGATTTTATTTGTTAATCTGTCAGGGAGAGAGAGAGCTCACAAGCAGTGGGAGTGGCAGGCAGAGGGAGAAGCAGGCTGAGCAAGGAGCCCAAGGCAGGGCTCGATGCCAGGACCTGGGATCATGACCTCAGCCAAAGACAGATGCTTAACCAACTGAGCCACCCAGGCCTTTAGGGTTTCTACTTACTCTCCATTTGCTGGACACTCCATGTCCACCATGCACAAAGAGTAGGCCAACAGTACAGTTATGTGCTTGTACTGTATGCCTTACAGGCTATGACTGGGGGCAGGGGGAGAATACCAACGAATATAATTTGCAAAGGGATGGCAAACACCCTGAATATGTACAGATCTCACAAAAGTGACAAGAAGAACAGTCTCACCAATTTGTGGTGTTGCTGTATAAAGTCAGAGTTTCTCTTTTTGAAAGGAATAAATTGAGTTCATAGAAAGGCAGATCACGAGTGCAGTCATTCCCGCATGACATTATTTATATGTATTTTTACTGTCAAAAAGCTTTTAAATGAGCAAAGGATTTCCAAATAAGTTTCCATTTTGAGAAGGGAAGTTGCAAACTTAAGGAAGGGACACAGATTTATAAATACATTCAGCCACTCTGAGTAAAGGGGAGTTTGTCGAACAGGGGTCTACCTGTTGTTTGGCCTGAGGAGAACCCTCCATCGTTGTGGACAGGTGCTTATCTTCTAGCTGCCCTGAATAATTCCAGCCTGTTTTGGGTCATTTGATTTCAGATACTGGAAGAGTTACTCCAGAAAAATGAAGATTGAGCAGCACCGATCGTAAACATTCTGAGGACTCTGAAAAGTATGCCCGGATAGTCTTGAAGAGTCTCACAGCCCTGCCAGTTTGATGGCAAGATGGTCCAGATGGAACACATGTATAGTCCCTCGCTCAGACTCATCTCCAAGAAAATCCAATATTCCCTTGGAAAGGACCAGGACTTTGGCTTCACTGGCAGCCTGAGCTGCCTCTTGCTCTCTTCAGCCTTGAAGTCTGTTTAAGGACTACCCAGAAACGGTCAGTGAGCATTCCAGTGTTTTGGTCTGCAGAGATAAAACTGAGATTAAGATGAAGAACCCAAGCTCAAGGAACTCATGGTCAAGTTGACCCGCTGATTATCAGTTCGTCAAATGCCCTTGCCTTCTAGTCTTTTTATTTATGTTCCCAGAACAACATGACCTGGAGAATGGGATCATGGTGTGAGAGCAAGAAGATGGACGAGGTACACTTAGCCCCTTGCTGGGCCCACAGGAAGTCTTTCCTCAACAGCCTCTGTTACATCAGCCCCATTGTGAGTGTGTCCTCCTTCCTACCTCCACTGGCAGGCTCTTGAGGTAGGGTGTGAAGTCCAGGGGCAGAGTTCTGATACTATCACAAATGCTCACAGGCGACAGACCTCTGAGCCATGCTCTTCCCGGGAGAAGCATTTCACACTGCCCCACGCAGGTCTCCAGCTCTACGTTGCTGGGTTGGACAAAGAAGATAGGGAAGGTGATCAGATCATGAACACATATCTCCCTTCAGTGAACTTCCATAGGGACTGAGTCTCAGAATTGCTCATTTCGAGAAATTAGAGATTGTATAGGCATTTCTCCAAATGCTAACATAGCATAAGGACATGCTGTTTCTTTCTTCACAAGGCAACGTGAAAACTATTTCACACACTGAGTCAGTGAAAAGAGCAAAGAAGAAATGAGTTGTTATAATGAGGAATGAAGGGCGTCTGGGTGGCTCAGTTGGTTAAGCATCTGCTTTTGGCTCTGATCATGGTCCCAGGGTCCTGGGATCGAGCCCTGCATCAGGCTCCCTGCTCAACAGGAAGCCTGTTTCTCCCTCTTCCATGCCCCCCTGCTTATGTTCCCTTTCTTGCTCTCTCTCTCTCTCTCTCTTTGTCAAATGAATAAATAAAATATTTTTAAAAAATTTTTAAAAATAATGAGAAATGAAGTCCATTGCCACTGAGGGAGATAGTGTCTTGACAGAATGAAAATGCAACTGATCAGAAAAGAAACTCGAGACCTATTTAGTTTTCTTTTTTGATGACTAAAAAATGCAAGCAGATCTTATCCCTGAAAACTGTTTTGTTCCTAACCTTCAGCACACAAATGTTCTTTCCTTTGAATGAGTATCCTAATCAATCCCTTTGGATGAGGTCCGAATAGCTAGGCAGGCTTAATGGGCTGCAGGTAAACACTGTGACCGTGGCCAAACTTTTTTTTTTTAAAGACATCAATTCACATTTTATTTTGTTTTTATTTATTTATTTTTTATTAACATATAATGTATTATTTGCTTCAGGGGTATAGGTCTGTGAACCATCAGTCTTATACAATTCACAGCACTGAGAATTTGGGTGCCCCCTCTGCTGTAGTTTCTTCTCCCTGCCCTTTATTTTATTTTTTTTTTCTAAAAGATTTTATTTATTTATTTATTTATTTATTTATTTATTTATTTGAGAGAGAGAGAGAGAGAGTGAGAGCGCACAAGCCCGAGGGGGTTGGGGGCAGAGGGACAGGGAGGAGCAGACACCCTGCTGAGCAGGGATCCTGATATGGGATTGGATCCCAGGACTCTGGGATTATGACCTGAGCTGGAGGCAGACCCCCAACCAATTGAGCCACCCAGGTGCCCTCTCCCATTTGATGTATCATTTGCCATCCGTGCTGTTGTGAGCCATAGACTCATTTGCAAGAGTTGCAGAAAAGCAGCTGCAGCCTTCCAGGGCCAGCTGCAGGAGGATGGAGGTTGCAGACCAGGATGTGAGCTGTCTTCACCCCTGAGCAGGAAAGGAGGAAGAGGAAGATGGTGGAGATTTGCTCGTGGGGCACAGGCACAGATGAGAAAACAGATGGAGGCCCCTGGGACTGATGCCAAATGGAAGCAAGAATGAAGGTCTGTCTTTCCAAAGGCATTCTTGTTATGACTCTACGGATCATCTCTCTCTAGGAGAGGTGTCATGATTTCCCTGATCCTTGCATCCTAGGAGGGCTCAGCAGAACACCTCAGACCCATCTCTGAGGGTCTGTCAGGACCCTCTAGACACATCTCAATCCAGGAGGGTTCTTGAGTGCTCAGAAACCATACAAACCAAGAGAATGTAACAGCAATGAAGTCTCCCCACCGGTGGCCAAACTTCCCAGAAAACTGCCTCCCCTGTTCCCCACCAAGTTCCTCTTTTTCTTAGGACTTCCTCTTGTGAAGGCGGCTGCTCTGTCTTCAGAGGTAATTCAACAGATTCTACCCCTACTCCACGGTATGAATGCATTGTAGCAACAAAATAGAGTAAATCCCGGAACAGCAGGGCCCTGTGCTGGGTTGTGTATAAACTCCTGTTACAGACATGCAGAGAAAGATCGGTACAAACAAGGGATAACATTTTCAAAGGAGAAGAAAGAGCATGAGGACCCAAAGTGATCTCATGGGTGATGAAGGGATGCGAAATTGCTCTGTCCCAACACCTGGGAGGTGGGGGCAGAGCTCACAGCAGGTGAATCAGGTGAGGAGGAGGAGGAGGGTAGATTTCCGAGAGCTGTGAGTGCTATTCTGGTGGGTTCTCTTCTCCCTCTTTTTCCCAAGAGAAGACGAGGGCTTTCTCATCTGTGCCATGGAACTTCCGTTTCTCATTGAAAATAAAAGTTCTAACCCTCTATCTGTGGGAAGCTCATGGTGTGTGAAACATTTTTTATAGATAATTTTAGGAAGCCATAAGATATGTCTGTGTGTGGGAACCCGGGATGGCTCATAAATTGTAGCAGCTTCTTAACTACTTGGCTGCAGTGAATGCTGAGTGAACCCTTCGGAGATTTATAGCTTTATAAACATATATTTTTATCCCCAGGGGTACAGGTCTGCGAATCGCCAGGTTTACACACTTCACAACACTCACCATAGCACATACCCTCCCCGATATCCATAACCCCACCCCCTCTCCCAACCCCCTCCCCCCATCAACCCTCAGTTTGTTTTGTGAGATTAAGAGTCACTTATGGTTTGTCTCCCTCCCAATCCCATCTTGTTTCATTTACTCTTCTCCTACCCCCTCGACCCCCCATGTTGCATCTCCTCTCCCTCATATCAGGGAGATCATATGATAGTTGTCTTTCTCCAATTGACTTATTTCGCTAAGCATGATACCCTCTAGTTCCATCCACGTCGTCGCAAATGGCAAGATTTCATTTCTTTTGATGGCTGCATAGTATTCCATTGTGTATATATACCACATCTTCTTTATCCATTCGTCTGTAGATGGACATCTAGGTTCTTTCCATAGTTTGGCTATTGTAGACATTGCTGCTATAAACATTCGGGTGCACGTGCCCCTTCGGATCACTATGTTTGTATCTTTAGGGTAAATACCCAGCAGTGCAATTGCTGGGTCATAGGGTAGTTCTATTTTCAACATTTTGAGGAACCTCCATGCTGTTTTCCAGAGTGGTTGCACCAGCTTGCATTCCCACCAACAGTGTAGGAGGGTTCCCCTTTCTCCGCATCCTCGCCAGCATCTGTCATTTCCTGACTTGTTAATTTTAGCCATTCTGACTGGTGTGAGGTGATATCTCATGGTGGTTTTGATTTGTATTTCCCTGATGCCGAGTGATATGGAGCACTTTTTCATGTGTCTGTTGGCCATCTGGATGTCTTCTTTGCAGAAATGTCTGTTCATGTCCTCTGCCCATTTCTTGATTGGATTATTTGTTCTTTGGGTGTTGAGTTTGCTAAGTTCTTTATAGATTTTGGACACTAGCCCTTTATCTGATATGTCATTTGCAAATATCTTCTCCCATTCTGTCAGTTGTCTTTTGGTTTTGTTCACTGTTTCCTTTGCTGTGCAAAAGCTTTTGATCTTGATAAAATCCCAAAAGTTCATTTTTGCCCTTGCTTCCCTTGCCTTTGGTGATGTTCCTAGGAAGATGTTGCTGCGGCTGACGTCGAAGAGGTTGCTGCCTGTGTTCTCCTCGAGGATTTTGATGGATTCCTTTCTCACGTTGAGATCCTTCATCCATTTTGAGTCTATTTTCGTGTGTGGTGTAAGGAAATGATCCAATTTCATTTTTCTGCATGTGGCTGTCCAATTTTCCCAACACCATTTATTGAAGAGGCTGTCTTTGTTCCATTGGACATTCTTTCCTGCTTTGTCGAAGATGAGTTGACCATAGAGTTGAGGGTCCATTTCTGGGCTCTCTATTCTGTTCCATTGATCTATGTGTCTGTTTTTGTGCCCCCTTCGGAGATTTAAAACAAACAAACAAAGAAACAAAAAACAACTGGTTTCTGCTGTCCATGAAAATTACGGCCTGTGAAAACCTTCATGTCACTTTTGAAGGCTGAGAAAGCCGCTTAGGCTGTCGTTTGAAATGAATGTGGATTGGGCTTCCGCCGGCCGCACGTAGACTGATACGAACGTTGGTGAAGGAAATTTCTGGCATTTTTCTGGACCCACACATAACAGGATACATTTTCTCATTGTTTTCTTCTCTTCACTTTCTTCTTCTTTTCGTTTTTCTTCTTTGGTTTTGGTCGTTCCAGGAGCCAAGGCCCCGGTGGCCAACAGACCCAGGGACCGCCCTCACAGGGTCTGAGGGCCCGCGTCCAATTCCAGGCCCAGCCTGCCTTCCTTGAGAAGGGGGAGTCTGGGCTGAGAGGGGCAAGTGCCTGTGTAAATAGTTGACTTCAGGATATGGGATGAGAAGGCAAAGAACCCGAGAACTGCCACTCAAAATACAAGCTGGTATGCAAAAAACAGATGGGCAGGAGCCCAAGTGCGGGGAAGGTGTGTGACTGGAGCTGGCCAACAATGAGGTGGCTCACCCATTCCCTGCTGGGGACGTGCAGTTACTACACTGGGTCATGCCGTCCCTGTGTTTGCGCTTGGGTCTGGCCTTGGTCTCAGTCATCTTGGTATTCTGCTTCCGACAGTGCCCACAGAGCAGGGGTTAATAAGTAACTGTTGGATTGAGCAAGCTTTCCTGAAGAAATGTCCTCCCTGGGGGCCAGGTAGAACTAGAAGGATTCCAAGATTCCTTTCTCCTCAGAGATTTTATGATCTTATAGAGAGCATGGGACAGGGGCTCACTAAATATTGATTCAGAAGATGTCTGGTTACTATTGAGTTTATGTGTCCCCATCTTCTATCTCCCCATATAAATAAGTTTACCCTTTTCTCCAAGTGTAGTAATCACTGATCAAGCACTTCTTCCGTTTGTCTGCCTTGTCTCATCTCACAAGAGCCCTAGGAGGTAGAGTTTGGGCTTGTACTGCTGCATAACAAACCAGCCCATAATTTAGTGGTTTCAAGCAACAATTGATTATTCCCTGCCATGGTCTGTGGTTGGACTGGGCTCAGCAGGGCCATTCTTGTTGGGGCCTCATGGAGTCACAGTTGGCTGGGGCCGTTCTCTCTGTTAGCTGGTAGTTGATGCTGTCTGTCAGCTTGGGCCGTTAAGCAGATATCTCCACTGCCAAACTTCTCCAAGCCCTTGGCCTTCTCACAGCATGGTGGCTGGTTTCCAGCGGGGATGTTACATGAAACCCAGACAAAATGACCTGGTCTCGTGTAATCTAGCCTTGAAGGTCCAGAACATTGTTTCTGCAACATTCTGTGGTCATGGGAGTCGCAGAGGCCAGGCTGGATGCAAGGGGAATGGGAATTAGATGTCATCTGTTGACAGAGGAATGGCAAGGTCATTTTCTTTATTTATTTTTCATTTTTTCTTTTAAAAGATTTTATTTATTTATTTGAGAGAGAGAGAGAGAGAGAGCATAAGCAGAGAGGGAGCAGCAGACTCCCTGCTGAGCAGGGAGCCCTATATGAGACTCAGTTCCAGGACCCTGAAATCATGACCTGAGCCAAAGGTGGATACTTAATGGACTGAGCCACCCAGGTGCTCCAAAATGACAAGGTCATTCTGGAAGAGCAGCTGGCGTGAGAAATATTACTGTAGACATTCAAGGAAAATACCATCTGTCATAAGTATCTACTGTTAATATCCTGTTCTACACGTGAGGATATTTTGCCATGATTCGCTAAGTCATTTGGTTAGTTTGCTCACTTACCGGCAACCAAATCCACTCTCCCTCTGATTTCTTAACCACTTTGCTTCACTTAAGACAGTATTCTAAAAAGTTAACAACGAGTCACCTCTTCAAAGATGCAGTATTGTTTTCGAGAACATAAAAGTATATTCTAATAAAATGTGTAAACTTGACATGAAAGTTCTAGTAGGATTTGAGATGTCCTGTCTAATGAATATTAAAGAAAGAAATAACATTTTTGAGCTGCTTCAGTGATCCAGTTACTTACACACTCTATATAAACTCATTTAATCTTTACTAAAATCTTTTCCCCCAGGTGAAAAGCGAAATTTTAAAGGTTAGATAACTTGCCTCAAATCACATAGGCACTAAGTGACAGAGCCAGGATTTAAACCCCGGTCTGTCTCAGCCCACCTTCCAGGCAGCTCCACGTTGAGCCTAGGTGCTCCCAGGAATCAGACGATGAGATGAGATCAGCATGAAGGAAGGTCACTGATGAGATCAGGGACATCACCTGAAAGGGGATGTAAGGACACAGCATCAAGCAAAGGAAAAGGTGAGCTGCTGCTGTCATAGCAAAGGACTCAGGAGGCCCTTGGGGGGCTCTGAAGCTGGGATAGCCCTTCAGAGTTGTCCTGAGCAAGGGGTCTTGTCTTTATTACCACCACCCCCCATCATAGTAAATGGTTGCTGAATGAACCAATGCCAAGCCATTGATCCAGACTGAACTATAAAAGGAGGCAGCATCGTTGGGGGGCAAGGGGTGGGGAATGCTGACATGCCAGAACAGCCAGCCATAGCCCTGGACCAGGACTGCCTTTTCTGTAGCACACTAGAACATTCAGGCCCTAGCTTCCTCAAAAGGAGAAGCCAGCTCTCTAAGCCCAAACAAAGCACTAAGATGAACACGGCAAGTCCGTTCATCTACCTGCCCAAGGAGTCCTCAGCACAGACAGGTACATTTTTAATGTTGTTGAGTTTAGGCATGACCCCAGAATGAATCAAATTACAGTATTGAGTTTATTTACTCTAGGACTCCATGCCGTGACCACACACCCAGTGAAAAGTTCCTACGAGTAAATAATTCAGGAGCTGTGTACTCTTCGATGCCGCTGGTAGGAGCTTGGTAGGTGATAAGCCATTAGCCGCCCATCATATGACGATCATCCAAATCCAGTGGAATGACATGAAGGAGCCACCCATTTCCCAGACCTACCCTTTGTCTCTGGGCCTGGTCCAGCCTCACTTTCCGTCTCTGTGCAGAATGGGAAGGGGGAGAAGCAGGGAGAATTAGAAGTCAACGGGGACGAGGAAAAGAAGAGACAGCTTAAGGGAGGTAGGGCTGATTTATTGAATGTGTTATCCCACTCAGCCCTTCTTGTGACCCTATGAATTATTCTGACTGCCAGGTTTCAGATGAGGAAATGTGGGGAGGAAGAGGGAGGAGAAGGAGAAAGGGGTGAAGGGAGGAAGGAAGGAAAGGAGGAGACTGGAGTTGAGCCCATTTATCAGAAAAGGGGGACAACTTTTTAAATGTTGCCAAAACATACTTATGCTGCCAGAAAACTATGTTTTCTCCTTCTGCACCAGAAAACCATGTTTTTTCCTTCTGCACCTTCAACAGAAAACAAGAAGGAGGTAAGTCCCTGAACCCCCAGTCCTCATTCCACCTTCACTTCCTCCGTTCAAAATAGCTCTAGGTCCTGTTTGAGGGGCCCGAAGACCTCTGATGGACCGTATTTCCGAGGTTTTTTTTGACATGTAATGATGGAAATCCTCTTTTGGCTTCATTTCTAATAGAACTGCCAACAATGAAATGAACACTTACTAAGCGCTTGCTGTACGTTGGAAACTTTCAAATGTGTTATTTCATTTACTCTTCACAACAACCCTGCCGAGATAAAGAATTATTAATTCTGTTTTTGAGGAAGATGAATTTGAAGCTCAGAGAGGCTGAATAAGTGGGCCAAGATCACACAGCGAATGTCAGAACCAGGATTCTAAGCCAGACTGGAGCCTGCACAATATTTCCTTGATCGTCCTGCCTCAAGGTTACTGAGGTCCATGAGCCCCACGTGGATTACCCTGGTCTTGCTTTTGGCTGATGCGAACATTCAGCAGACATCAAGGATTGTAAATTTCACAGGATCGGTTATCTGTTTCTGGGCATTTTATTTTTATTTATTTAATTCAATTGCGCGCGTGTGTGTGAGACAGTCTTGGTACCTGCAGAGTATACAGGCCTCCCTCACATAAGCAAAACTTCCCACTGTACTGAGTCATTTGGCAAGAAGAAGTGGTCCACAGCCAGTGCAAACAGAGGAGGAGTGCAGGCAGGGAAAGGGAGGGGTGGGAGGGGAAGTTGGAAATGTATGGAGCTGTGAGTTCAAGGACCTCATTTTTGCCTTCTGCAAAATTACCAGCACCCCATACATGAATATTTTTCCAAGGAGTCACCCAGTCTATACTTTCGGTTGGTGGTCCCTCAGTGACCCCAGAGCCAGCGTCCACTGCTCCGGGTTTTGGTAGTCATCTTTGGTCTGGGACTGGCTCTAGCTTGTGTGAATGACTGTGGAGTCTGCCAACAGTTGCCCAAGGTGGAGAGGGTAACCATTATTCCCAGCACCCCTGAGGTTCTGCCCTTTTGCAGAGCAGATGGGAGGGATCAGGTCCTCCCAGGTCTTGGCAGTGGACTGAGACACTGGCAGGAGTATTGAGGGAGGACGGACAAGCCAGAGCCTGAAGGGAGAGGACCATTCCGGAGGCACACCCACTGTGTCTCAGATCTAAATGAGGAGGCAGGGGGCCTATGCCAAGGAGGTGGGGCAGGTGAAAGAGGGAGATGGGAGAAGGAGGGAATAGGGAGGGGTTCCTTCCTGGGGCACACAGAAGAACTGTCAAGCAAATGCCAGCCACAGTTTTGGAGGCTTTAGATGGAAAGGGAACAACATCAAAACGCCATTAATTCTCAACCCTGGGTGGTGGAAAGGAAAAATGTACACGTATAAATGCATATATTAATTTATGTGTGTGTAAAAAACGCATGTGTGTATAAATTCATACATGTATACGTGTGTACATATGTATGCATAATTTCTCTACAACAGGGCTGGGTTTGGGACCCCCCTACCATTTCACAACTGTGGACCTTGCATCAGATACAGAACCTGAGAGTAAGAATTCCTCTGGACAAGGCTGGCAGGGAGGAGCCAGGTGCCTGCCAACACTCAAAGCGCAGGCACTCTTCCCTTCTCTTCCACTACCCCCAGCAATTAGGAAGGTTACTTTGTTTCCTTCCCAGGCAGGGACCTGGAAGCACAGTGAAGCTCCAGTGGAGTCCTCTGAGTGGGAGCCCTGGGCATGGAGGGGTGGCCTCGGGCTAGGAGGGCAGGCTACAAAGGGGCATTGTTCCTGGAGGGCTGGCTGGGCCAGGCGCCCACTCTGCCCAGGGCCTGGGGTGGGTAGGTTTGCTCCGGAGGGGAATTCCTCCAACCCAGCCCATGGTGGCCAACCTTCAACAATAGTTTGGTTAAAAATCAGGAATGCAGGAAAATGCCAGAGACTGTTTATTTTCCCCTGGGGTGGGTGGGGGAGAAAGCCCCTCCTTTTCTTGAGCTGATTCAAGGCTGTGCACCCTCCCCCTTCCCACTCCAAGTTCCGAGGTCCTCGGGGAGGCAGCCAGGTGACAACACTGTCCCTTCCTCTGGGCAACAGCCGTCCTTCCGAGCCCCCTCTGCCCGTTTCCTCCGGCGCAGAAAGGACAGGCTGATGCTTAGGACACCAGGGCCCGAACTGGGCTGAAAACCTCTCCCCTGTCCCAGTCAGTATGAGGAGCTTGAGCAGGGGCTCGGTTCCGAAAGCGGGAGGTCCGGCAGCTGCGATCGGGGATGTACACAGCGTGTCCCGCTACCCGGACTGCTGGCGCCTCCTCCGACAGCCCCCGGGTCCCACGAGGGCGGCGATGGCACCCCCTGGCGGGGGGCAGGAGGGCGGCAGGGCGCTCGGGGCTGTCCGACGTCTCGGGGATCCCGAGGCGCTGCGGCAAGAAATGCGCTTCTCGAGGGTCCGGCGGTCCCGCCTGCCCCCAGGGGGCCCGCCCTGCGGCCCCAGTCGGCCGAATCCGACGGCGGAGGCCCGAGGTGGGCTCAGGTCCGCGGAGGGGGCTACGTGTCCAAGGCGCGGCCCCATCCCGCTCCCGTCCCCCACACGCTCCTTGCATCTCTGGTGACCCTCGCCGCCGCGGGGAAGCCGAGCGGGAGGAGAAGGACTGCGACGGGCGGGGCCGCCAGCGCTCCCTGTACTCGGGACCTCACGTCCCGGCCCGGGTTCTTCCCCGGCTGCGGGCTGGGATTCTGGGAGTCCGAGGGAAGCCTTAGACTCCCAGGACCGGCCACTGTCATCCACCCAATTACGCATTGGCCCCCTGGGCCTCCCTGGATCCGCTGAAGACCCCGGCGGGGCCTGATCCCGCAGACCCTCCCCAGGCTGAGGCCAGAGCAGAAGCTGCTGAAGACGTGAACGCAAAGCGGGGGGTTAGATGAATCAAAGGTACAACTGCGTCAGCCTCGGACCGTCTCTTGACCCATCTCAGTGGGACCGTAGGGCCCGCCCTTCCCTAGACCCCGTGTCCCCTTTTTTGGCGATGCGCCCCATCTGAGAGGTGTTAAGAGGGGCGTCGGGTTACAGTTGAGCAGGGCTGAGGTTGGCGCCTGGTACCCCCGCCCCCGCACTCCTCCACCGTGCGCCGATTCCACAGGCTCGCCGACAGAGGGCAGCCTGGTTCCAGGTTCTCGCCCCACCTCCCCCGTGAGGCGGGACCTGGGTACCTTCTTCCTTTACTGCGTCTCCATCACCGGCAGGAAGGCGCCGTGCGGGGGTGGGGAGTAGGCTACGCATCTCGTCTCTAGAAAAGCCAGCGTGGGTCCAGTTGACTTTTACTCCTCCTCTTGAGAACTGTTTACATTTTAAGGAGCTACGAAGTCTACGCACACGAAGTGGTCCAGGGAAGGCAGGGTGTGTGTGTCTTTAGCGGGCAAACCTCTGATGGAGGCTGAGGGAAGACCTTCCCTGTTTCCGGAAATCATCTCAGATGCCAATTTGGGGAGCATATAAAAGCACCTGCTGTGCCAGGCACTCCACTGCACACTGTCTTCGTGGAAGAACCTCTGGGTTCGGAGCTATAAAAATCCAGCTGAAATTCTGGCTCTCTCCCTATGAGTTGGCTCTTATTAGAGGGATCCTCCTCCTCCTCCTCCTTCTTTAAGATTATTTATTTGACAGAGACAGCGAGAGGGAACACAAGCAGGGGGAGTGAGAGAGGGAGAAGCAGGCTTTCTGCTGAGCAGGGAGCCGGATGCGGGGCTTGATCCCAGGACCCCAGGATCAGGACCTGAGCAGAAGGCAGATGCTTAACGACTAAGCCACCCAGGAGCCACCAGACTGCATCTTCTTATAGCACTTAACCACTATGGTCATTTTATCCGTTCGACACATATTTATAGAGTCCACACTGTGTGCCAGTAAAGGATTATTTGCTGGCCTTCGAGTCAGACAATAAGCAATACACATAAAAACAAAATCATATCTGTTGGAAGAGGGCCCATTTTACAGGGCTTTGTAAAAATTTAATGGACCTTGGCATTCATGTGAAAGAAATGGGGAATCGTTTGTAGGTTTTGAGCAGCGAGTGGGCATTTGCTTTTTACATTGTTTGCTGCATTGAGAATAGAGAGTAGGAGATCTTGAAGCAACATGACCACAGCAGGGACCCAGGGGAGAAGGGTGTTGTCTTGGGCCAGATGGGGGCTCCTGGAGGTGGGGAGAAGTGGTGACGTTGTGAGTATGCATTTCAAACTAGAATAAAAACAATTCCTGTCTGCTGTGAGGTGCGATTGGTAGGAATCGAAGATGGTTCCAAGGACCGAGACTGGAAAGCTGTGTGAAAGGCACTGACAAGCTGAGTCTTGGACGCACTAAGCTGGAAGGGTCTAACGGAAGAAGTGGTGGAGAAGCTGACTAGCGACGTCTGGGCTGGAGATAGGAGATAGGGATAGGAGATAGGGATGTGGGGCTGTCGGGATACACAGAGGTGGCACTGGAAGGTCTGAGATCTGGAGAGATCTGGAAACAGCGAGTGGGACATGAGAGTGTAAGCACGGAGTCTGGGGCTGCCCATACATGCATCATGCCTGGGCCCTTTGCTCAGCTGTAGTTCCCGTGATCCTCTCTGGTTTACGGTTCCATCCCAGCACCTGCTCACAGAACATCTGATTCTTACATGTAAGGCAAGCAAAACGGGATGCCTACCTTGTTAAGATGGTTGTCGGGAAACGCTAAATGGGGCAATGGAAGTGAAAATGCCTTCCAAACAGTAGGCACTCAGTATGTTTTTAAGATGCAGGCTTGAGGATCCCATTCTTACTTATAACTCAGATATATATGAACTTCACAGACTCTATTACCTGATAGCACCTTCACAATGAATTCCCGATGCATGTGGGCAAGCACTGTTCTTCTCATCTTCTAGAGGAGGAAAGTAGGCTTGGTGAGGTAAAAAAATGTCCCAACGGTGAACATCTAGTGGTCATACCAGCCGTTCATATATTTGAGCACGTCTGTGTTGGGCACTGTGTTAACAGTTTTGATTGTATCTTGGCAACAACGCTCTGAGCATAGAAAGAATGGTTACCGTAGTCAAGGTTGCACACTGAGTGGGTGGCAGAGCCTGGGGCATGAAGCAGACCCCACTCCCTCCTGATCCTGCCCAGAATGTTCTTTTCCCAACCTTGTAGCTCTTCTCCCTCCTCCATGAGCTAGACCCCCAGCAGGGCCGGGCCCCACCGCTCACAAAGTGAGGGGCTATCTCTTTGCCTTGAAGGTAGCAAAATTCTCCATCCTTCTACTTCTCTCCTACCAAGCCTGCTGCAGGATCTGAAAGTTCAGTCACACCTTGGAAGTTTCTAGAGCAATCTAGGTAAAAGCATTTTGGTTCTTTGCTTCCTCTCTCTGGCATGTCCTTTCCCTTGTTCTCTATCTAGTGAACAACTCCTGTGTGTTCTTCCACATTCTGGTGAATTCTGATGTGTGTTTTCACAGGCAACTCGTATGTCTCTTCCACTGTGAGGACTTCCCTAGTTGCACTTGACAGAGTTAGTCACTTCTTAGTTCACGGGACACTTTGGTCATACCTCTGTTGTAGCAAGTGTCACAACAAAGGACAGTTTCCTGTGGATCTGATGGATGCCACTGTAAGATGGAGATTTCCTCTGGAATGCCTTTTGTGTGTGTGTCTGTGTATTGACATGGTGTTTGCTTCACAGATATGTACATGAATGAATGGCCCATCAACAATCGCGATCAAAGCAATTATGGGTGTGAAATGATGTTTCAGAGACGAGGAAATAGGCTCAAAGAAATTACTTGCCCAAAGTCACTCAGCTAATTAAATATTGGAGCCTGAGCTCCAGAGAGATAATGAGGTTAGGTTGTGCCTCCTGAGGTCTCTGACAACCCCGGAAGCCGGAAGCCTTCAGGTTGCTGCTACCTTATCTTTCCTGGAGCACGCAGGGTCGCTGAACTCTCCTCCAAATGATCCTGCAGGTGGCAACAGAGGCCAAGGAAAGGTGCCTCATCCTGGAGGGAGCCCGGATCCAGGGGGTGTGTGCGAGGAAGGCAGTGCCACCGAGGGCAAAGGCAAGGGGATTTGAAGAAATCCAGGCAAGGGATCGCATTGTTTGCCTCCAACATTTGTAATTCAGGAAGAAATTGTTTCGACTGCTAAAAATTGACATGAAGAAAGAAAAAAACAATTAAAGGAAAAAGACATCAAAAGGTGAAATGAAACTTTATCTCTGGATGAAAAAGCCACATGATCTGTCCCAAGTCCAGAGGTAGAAAAGGGCAGAGGGGAGGGTCAGTCTCTGGACTCGTCGCCTATGTCATTAGCGGAGCAGGCTGCTCCTGACGGCCGAGCCCAGAGAAACCAGGTGTGGCTGCAGATGCATTTGATGGGCCCTATAGAGTGTTTGATCACAGACTGAGGGCCCCCTGGAGGGCCAGGATTTATGGCTTGTGGGGTTCTGTCCCCAATTCTGCCATCAGAAACATTTTTATCAACGGCTCCCTAAAAAGCAGAGGGAAGGTCCTCAAGTTCGCCAAGGATAGGAAGCTGACCGCTTGCGAGTGCCCCTGGAGAAGAGTGGGGAACTGTACAAGTCCAAGCAGCGTGGGCCCATGGGGAAATGGAAGAAGGGGACATGTCACCCTCGTGTTCAAAAGCCTCGGCCAAGGACAATATGGAAGAGACATGATTTTAGCAGTCCCGTATGTGGAAAAGAATGGGGCTGGGACCTTGTTTATGCCGCACCTGTAAGACATTCCCACGGTCTCTTTATACATCACCACAGGCCATGAGGCGCTAATGGGGAAACAGGCTGGGAGAGTCCTGCCCCATGGAGCGCTGGAGCTACGGTGTAGATAGTGTTTCTCTAAGTCTTGGGCAGCTTCTGGGCCTTCGCTCCACATCTCTAACCAACTGCAGAATCTGTCCATTCTTTGCTCTGACCCTCTCCCTTCCTGTCCAGCCCCCTGCTGAGTTAGAGGAACAGGTGGCCTATTTCTCCGGGGGCATCTTGGACAACTTCCGTAGTTGATCTCCTTTATTTCCTCCCAATAATCTGATCCGTGGCCAAATGGGTAGAATTGCTGGATTCAGCCAAAGCCCAAAACCAGAGACTCAGTTAAGTTTGAGTTTTGGAAAAACAATGAATAATTTTCACTGAGACATACTTGTAGTAAAAATATTTTTGTTGTTTGCCTGAAATGCAGATTTCAGGCAAACAACATTCAAATGTCAATGGTACCTATGAGTGTGAGTTCTGAAAGGCCATTTCCATTATTGCGAAAGTGTCCAGTTTTCCTGTTACCTATTTGCAACCACAAGATCAAGTCCCTACCTGCCTTGACAGGTAACATAAAGGCAGGAATTGGGTGATCAACAGGAGGAAGGGGGTCTGGAGCTGAACTGAAAATTGAAGAGAGGCGGGGCGCCTGGATGGCTCAGTGGGTTAAGCATCAGCCTTCGGCTCGGTTCATGATCTCAGGGTCCTGGGGTTGAGCCCCGCAACGGGCTCTCTGCTCAGTGGGGAGCCTGCTTCCCCTTCTCTGCCTGCCTCTCTGCCTACTTGTGATCTCTCTTTCTCTCTCTGTCAAATAAGTAAATTTTAAAAAGAGAAAAAATTGAAGAGAGGGGACATATGGGTGACTCAGTCAGTTAAGCTTCTGCCTTTGAATCAGGTCATGATCCTGGGGTCCTGGGATCCGGTCCTGCATGGGACTCCTTGCTCCGCGGGGAGCCTGCTTCTCCCTCTGCCCGCCACTCCTCTGCTTGTTCTTGTTCTCTCTCTCTCTCTGACAAATAAATAAAAAAAGTCTAAAGAAAAAAAATTTTTTTTGATGAGCGAATCTTTCCCAAGCTCAGACATTCAAATTCAGATGTTGAAAATGTATAATAAATCATGTTATAGCAAAGAGCAAACAAATACACACACCTGTCCATAGCTGTCAGAGTTTGGCTTCCCATCTGGAACCCAGGCTCAGATGAACCCCAGACTCAGATGGTGTTGGAGGCTCCTGCCGGAGTGTCCTGCCGTCTTCTCCCGTCCTCCCTCTCATCTGCCAGCTCATGCTCACACACCACGGCCCACCTCACCCCTGGCCGTCTCCCCCTTCCCTGTGGCCGCAGGGGCCCATGGCGAACTTTCCCTCTCTGTGGTCAAAGCTCTGCTCTCTGCCCACCAATACCTCTCATGGTCACATCACTTCCTCTCCAGCAGTCCAAAGAGCAGACAGGAGGTGACTTTGAGAGGTCTCCATCATGTGCCAAGTCCTTTATACACAGACCTTTGCTTACTTTGGGCCCCCTCTCCTCAGGGAGGTGATGAATCACTCAGAGGGTGACATCCTATGTGTTAGACACCTTCAGATTCCACCTTGACTTTTAGCATGAAGACGTGCTAGACAGCATAGACTTCCCAATGGGGCCAGGAGCGTGTGAACCCATGAACTCAGTCACAGCGGACTGGGAGCCCGACCGTCCCCCAGTGCTTCCCCCGCCCCCACATTTCCTGACCACCTCCCAGGTCGCCTCCCAATTCTAGCTGCAAACAGTTTTCAAATCTGACGTTTCAGCCTGAGTTTGAGCTTTGGCTTCAAATAACAACATTATATGTTAATAAAAAAATAAAGCTACTATGATAAAAAAAAATCCATTTTTTACAGAGCCGATTAAGACCTGAATTTGAAAGACGTGAGTTCTGTTTTGGCCTCTGTCCTACCGGGTAGTTTCGCTTTATTAGAAAATTAGCCAGAGCACCTTCAAAGGCCTCCTCTTGTGCATGTTGAACTGAGCCAGACTTGGAGTTTTAGAAGGAATGCCATTCTTGGCAAAGCCGTACCTTTTGTTTCTAAGTGTCGGGGGGAGGGCAAGGAACACGGATGATTCGGGCAAAGGACCACTTGGCCCCAGACCTGATCCACTTCTGGTGGGAAACAAAAGAATCCTGGAAATAACTGAGTTAGATACTAAACGAGGGCGTGGCAAAGGAAGGGACAGGCACCTTTCCATCTTGCTAACTCTGAAGATTTTCCCAGGGTCCTCCCCGTCTTGGGATTGCTGCCTCCACAGCTCCATTCTGGCCCAGATGTGTGAGCGCGGGGCTAGGCTCAGCCAGCTCGCCTTTCTCTGACTTGTCGGCTGCCTCCTGGAGCTGCCTGGCCAAGAAAGGGCCTTTTGAGTTCCACTGTTATTCTTTTCTTTCCTTATTTTTTTTTAAAGTTAATTTAATGTAACTTAATTTAATTTATTTGACAGAAAGAGAGAGAGATTACAAGTAGGCAGAGAGGCAGGCAGAGCCAATGCGGGGCTCGATCCTAGGACCCTGAGATCATGACCTGAGCCGAAGGCAGAGGCTTAACCCACTGAGCCACCCAGGCGCCCCTACTACTCTTTTCTTTAAAAACAGAATCCCTTCTTTTCAATGGGAAAAGATGTCGCGACCAATGCTATGTCTCTGTTTAGAGTTAGGCTCCAGATTTCTCCAAGGGCGGGGGGGGGGGGGAATGGCTTAAAAAAAAAAAAAACTGGATGAACTAGATGTTCTTTTTATATATCAACTTCAAAGAGACTGTACTTGGCCCCTTGAACAGGACTCATAGCACAATTTCCCAATCAGAAATCAGGGACCAGAAAGAAAAGACCAGGACACATGGGTGAGTTTTCCTGGATTAGTGGTTTTTCCTATAATAATTGGGGGAAGGAGATTGCATGTGCTTGTTTGCCAGGTACAGGGAGGGGGTTGGAGGGAGTGAGGGGCAGGGACACAGAATGAAACACAGTCATATCCCTCCCGTCCCCCCACCTCCGGCACCCCCATCCCCAGCTCCTGCTCTCCCAGCCTCACATGGAGGAGAGAGACTTAGGCACCCTGAACCCAGTGTGCTGTTTATGGCACTGGCTTTGCAATCAGAATTTCCCAGGGGGTTTGTGTACTTGTTCTGCTGCTTATGGGCTGTGTGGCATTGGGCAAGTTACTTAACTTCTCTGTGCCTGACATTTTGTATCCTAAAACAAAGTTAATTACAAAACTACACTATAGGTTTCATGGCGCTTTGATGAGTTTAAAAAGTTGAGGTCCTTCAGTGCCCTGCTTGGCCCTTGTGTTTACCACTCTCATTCGGGTGTGGAGGAAGTGTGTGGGAGTGCAGAGAGGGTGAAGCTGAAAAGCACCCCCTGTGGGCAGCAGAGGAGGCTTCAAAGACCCGCTGGGGTATTTGGGGATATTTGATTTGCACCTGAAAGGTGAATAGGAGTTGGGTAGAGCAAGAAGGTGGGATGGAACCAGCTGGAGACTGCCTCAGAGAGAGTGGAGAGAAGGTGGGGCCTGTTAGGAAGGACCAGAGGCCAGTGTGGCTGGAACGAAGGTCTGGCATCTGACTTGGGGAGGGAGTGAGGGTGCAAGGGAGGAGTGTGGACCAGGAAGGCCTTGAGTTCCATGTCATAGGTCATTCATTCCTTCATACATGTCAGCCACGTTGACCGTATCTGGGGTACCAGAAGTGCTCAATCGATATTAGCATCATTATTATTACTACTATTAACATCAAGTACTTTCCAGGCATTATGTCACTGAATTCTCAAAACACCCTTGGGAAGTAAATTCTATTGTCCTGGTCTATAAGACAAGAAGGAAGATGGGCCCTGCCTCATTTGGCCAAGGTCACTGACTCAGTGGGGGCGGAGCCAGCAGGTGGCGGAGCTGGACTTAGAGTCTGAGTCCAAAGCCTAAGGACTCTCTTCCCTGAGACTTGGTGCTTTCTCAGTGTTTAAGGCCACTGCCCTAACACAGTGCTTCCTATTTGCCTCACTAAATTGGATTGTATATGAACAGTGCAATACCATTTACATGGAAAAGAATTAGATTAAAGGAACCCAGTAAATCAGTCGACGGGGACCTTGGGTGAAAGAGTACACCTTGAGTCTGGGGTGTATTTCAGGCAGCCTGGGCGGGGGGACTCCTGGGCTATATTCCCAAGGCCATGTAACTCCTTGCTGTCCTGACCACAAAAATTGCTGTGACAACCCTTGGCAGGGCTGGGTGTTAACTGACACCCTTTGGGCCACTTTGCTTGGAACAAGGGTTTGACTGCCTTGGGGTTCAGGTGGACTGTCCCTGTCTCCAGGCTGTGACCAAGTGCCCAGACATCTTCTCATTGGCCCAGGGCCTGCAGTAGCTCCTCTTCCCCCCATTCACCCTTGGCCCAGGCATTTGGGTCCTGGGTCAGTTCACCTGGTTCTCCCCTTCTTTTGGGAGACATTCACTGGTCAAAGACACTTGATCATTAGGTACCTGTGGGTCCTTAACCCCTCCTGGCAAGTTGCCGGGGAGGGGAGAACCACCCCCATGAGGAAGCAGACAGTGGGCCCCAGGGAACCCCCACCCCCGGAAGCCCTTCCCGTTCACTGGGCCCTGGTATCTTCAATCCAGATGTTGAAGAAATCAGTGTGGATCCTGTGGCATTGGAACAGCTGTCTCTCCTTAGCATCCCACGTCAAGGGGCTGATCTGCAGACATGTGGCCTCCTCCGACAACCCTTCTCTGCCCTCCCCCAAATCACCTTTATTCCCTGCCTTTTCCTTTACAACACTTCCTCTGATTTGTAGTTCATTTTGTGGAAGGGAAACTCCACATTGGCAGGCTGCGTGTCTCCTTATCCCCGGTTGGGTAGCTAGCCATGAGCGCATGCGGGGTGTGTGGACCTTCAGCCTGCATCTCTGGGCGTTCCTGCGTTACCCCCTTTTCCTGCTTAAGTGCCTTCTCCGCTGCCTGGCCTTCACTGTTGAGTCCCTGGAGGCCGGCTCTCAGGTCATGTTCATTCTCACTCTCCCTCCTAAGCCATCAGGTCCTAAGCCATCCTAAGCATCAGGTCCCCTACATGACATCTTTGTATATCTTAAAAGCACTCCAAATTCCCATGACCAAGGCAAAGACACATGCCTCTTCCCTATGGCTTGGCCCCTTCCTGGAGTTCTCTGAGTGACTCCACTGGACAGCTGCTTGGGCCAGGAGGGACGCTGGGAGTCATCCTGACTCCTCCTTATTGTCTAACCCTGCCCCCCACCCCGTCTGATCCCAGTGGCTCCTTATCTGTCCCCAGATCCCTCTCCTTCTCCCCCTCTCTGGTGCATCCACTCCAGTCCATGCTCCCTGCTCCTCTCCCCTCTGCCTGCCTTCTTCACCAGCCTTCACACTTCTATTCTGGTCCCTCCATTCTCCATGCTCCTGCCAGAACGTTCTTGAAATTCAAATGTGATCACGTGGCTGTCATTCTTCCCTCCTCCACACGCGCCGTTCAAAACTCTGCCGTAGATTTTGTTGCTCTTACACTAACAGCCGACAGCCTCGACCGCAGTAGGGGGACTCGGGAGATATATTCTGGGGTGGTCTCCTGCAGATGCCCCAATCTGGCCTTCATGTGGGGTGAGGCATCTCCCTCTGGCAGGGCCCCCTCTTAGACCATGTCCCTTCAAGATGCCCCAGCCTGGTTACCCCCCATAGTCTGCTCTTGGCCTGCAAGGAGATCTGGCCTCCTGGCATGCCAGGTGCTGGAGGGCCCTTGCGTTTGCCCCTTGGCATCCGTCCTGTACAGGCCCACAAGTGAGGGACACTCGGGAGTGCAGTTTAGCTGTGGCTTTCCTTTAGATTAGAGTTGTAGAGCAGTCTGTTAAGTTTCCCTAAACTCCACACCACTGTAGAAATTCCTTAGAGTGGTCTCCATGAAGGGAGTGGGGACTCAAACCCAGTTCTCGCTGAAGAAATGTTCTCTTCCTGCCTTTCTCTCTTGGCTCTTCCATAGCCAGGAGTGGGGCTGGAGGAAGGGTCACAAGAGGAGTGGGGTCACCTCTGTTGCCGGTCCTCAGTACACGGAACATCATTTCATGTTGGAATCTGGGGGTGCTTTACCTTCTCCTGAATCCTGGGGGCTATAGGCAGAACTGAGTCAAAAGAAGTCTAGTTACAGAATCTTGTTTTATGCAGAAAGGGCTCAGTGGAAGGATTTGGTTAGAATCTACTATTATGAGGCAAGAAGGGACATGTTCCTTCTGGAGAGCTCCAAGCAGCTAACAGCCCCATAAGGCCCAGGACATGGAGGGGCTGTACCAGCTGACTGCGTACATCACCACCATGCCTGGGGCCCAAAGTCAGGGTGCGGGGTCTTCTGCAGCCCTCAACCTCCCCCTCCCCTGCTCTCGGTCAGCCCCTAGATGCCATCTGGTGTTCCAGTCATACACTGAGCACAGAGAGCGTATGGACAGTCAAAGCAGACCTCAGGCCATGTGACTGTGGATAACATTGTCCAAGTGTCGCGGCCGGTGTGACAAATCGACCAGGAACGTGAGGGTAAAAGGATGAAGAAAAGAACTTGAGAAGCAGAGAGATGGGGGCAGGAGGAGCACTGAGGAGGATGTCCAACAGTGCTAAGTTTATTCAAAGCATTAAGGCCATATATATAATGATATTACAATAGGAGAAGCAATACATCTGTGTCTAGTTAAACAACCACGAGTTCCCATAATAAGTTTCACACTTGACTATAAGCAGACCTCGTGAAGCCAAATGGCTGATGCCAGTATAATTGTTCTGTATTGATACAGCAAACCTGAAAGTAATTTATGGGCTGTACTAGGGCAGCAAGGACCAGCCACGAACTTATGACCCCAACTGAATTGTTCTCATTTGTTTAGCAAGCGTGTGGGAAGTCATGTAGGTGAGCGCACAACACATAGCACAGACCCTTTCTCAGTGCTACTCAACTTATGCTGTCCTAAACCTTTTGTTAGGATATTCCGACTTTAAAGGAGGCACAAGACAGGGCCTGGTTTGGTCCTCGTCTCAAGCCTTATTGCGACCTCCCACATCCAAGGGCACTTGCTTCCCAAATGTACATGCTTCTCCAAAAGAGATTTCTGAAGGATGGTGCCTAGTGCACACAAAAAAATGTGTGTGTGTAGCTTAGCAGTAGGGAAATCATATGAGTCCTCACCTTCCAATCTAATCCGTTAAGTCTGGGTATTTCTGGGAATGTTCATTTTAAACACTCTTCTCTATAGATTCTGATGCTCAGAGAAGGTCTGAGAACCACAGTTTGGACTGCGATGGAGCACAGTCCATTTAGTTTTTAAGGGTTCCATGTCTTGTTTTCATGGCTCTATTTCATTCTAACCACAAAGTGATAGGGAGAAGAGCAGTGACAGAAGATACCACGTGGCTTGTGCACATAGAGATACATAGAAATTTAGACACATGGATATAAAAATGTAGAACAATCTAGAATGACTTCAGTCTACAAAAGCATTCTGCTCACAGGTCAAGAATGGGCACTTGCCGTCTTTTCCTCGGGGTCCTGGGAAATGGGTATGTGTTTCCACGTTCACCTTCCCAGCAACTACTGAGAGTCCCTCTAAGAATGTGGTCTTCAAAGCAACAGGGAATTCCTTTTCATTTGTGCCTAATCTGACTGTGTCCTCCCCATTGTCTGCAGGTCAGAGCGGTAAATCAGGGGTACAATTTTTCCACTGTTAGGAAGACATCCATTCAATGGAATGTGTTTTTAATTCTGCCCACTGAGTTCTCAAAATGTGCTGGACATTGGAATCACCAGGAGAGATTTCAAAACCAAATGTCCTGGGGCACCTGGGTGGCTCAGTGGGTTAAGCCTCTGCCTTGGGCTCAGGTCATGATCCCAGGGTCTTGGGATCGAGTCCTGCATCGGGCTTCTTGCTCAGTGGGGACCCTGTTTCTCCCTCTGCCTGATGTTCCCCCTGCTTGTGCTCTCTCTTCTCTCTCTCTCTCTCTCTCTCTCCCCGACAAATAAATAAAATCTTGAAAAAAAAAAAAAAGACCAAATGTTCTGGGTGTAACTCTAACTAATTCCAACCGAATCTCAGGGTGGGTGATCAGTTCTCAGATATTAGTATTTTTAAAGTCCCCAGGGGATTCTGAGGGCATCATGGTCGAGAACTATTAATTTGATCTACATTCCACCCAAGGAAGAAATAAAAGTATAGCAGGAATGCTCACTGAAAAACCAGGAGAAAAATATTCCTTTCCCTTGTGCCCTCCCTACACGTATGAGTTCATGATTATTTTCTGTATCCACTTGTCCTTCTGTGGTTTGATTTGCTTTTTTCCTTTTTCTTTTTGCAGACTTCAAAGACTATCCTGTGGTATGCACCTGTATTGTAGTTTTGGTACATTCAGAACTGGAAAGATCTTATGACCCAGCCGTTTTGCTTCAAAGTCTGACCGCATGACTGCCAGTTATCTGGAAGCTTTTAAAAAAAGGATGCTCCAAGTCTCTGGCCGATATTTGCTGAATCACAATTGCTAGGGGTGGTTCCATGAATCTGGATTTTTAACAAGTTCCTCAGTGATTCTTATACTCCAAAGTTTGGGTATTTCTGAACTCACCATTCCAGTTACAGGCGCAATCATGTTTAGAGTCCAAAATATTGGGGTGAGGACCCAAGAACAAGCTTAATAGGAATGTGATCTATTTTAACCCCAGGAAGATGAACATTCTGAGAACAGGAATGAGCAGAGGGCTGATTTTTAAGTTACTACCTACATGAACTCTAGACATATAAATGAAAATCCTTAAGATTATTCCCCAAGGCTATCCTTAGTAAACTGTGCTAGGAGAAATTTCCCAGTCCAGATTCTGTATGGGATGCGGTACTGACTGCCTCCAGCATTTCCATCGTATCGCTACCTATTCTCACAATCGTGCTGCGGAATATGCAACCACAGAACCTCAATAGCACAATCAGAAATAGTGAGCTTTGGGGTGCCTGGGTGACTCGGTCGGTTAAGCATCTGACTTTGGCTCGGGGCATGATCTTGGGGTCCTGGGACTGAGCCCTGTGTGAGGATCCACCATTAGTGGGGAGCCTGCTTCTCCCTCTCCTTCTGCCTCTCCCCCAGCTCATGCTCACGCACAGGCACTTGCACACGCAAAATCTCTCTCAAACTCTTTCTCTCTCTCTCTCAAAAACAAAACAAAACAAACAAACAAACAAACAAAACTTAAAAAAAAAAAAAGAATGAGTTTTGCTCATGCGTCTGGGTTGCCTGGGAGATTCCTCTGATCTGGACTGGGCTTGGCGAGTGAGCAATCAGTTGTAGGTAGGCTAATGTCGTTACTGATCTTGGGTGGGTTTCTCCAACCCAGGCCTTGGCCAGAGCATCTGGAACAACTCAGCAGGCTGCCGACGTCTCACCCTCCAGCAGGCTGGCCCCAGACACGGAGGGATTCCAAGAGATAGCAGAAGCATGCAAGGTGTCTCAGAACCTAGGTCTGCAACTCGTACCATGTCGCTGCCGCCGCACTGTTGGAAAAGTCAAACCACCTGATGAACCCAGATTCAAGAGAAGTAGATTCCACCTCTTGATGAGAGAAGTTGTCGAGTTCTAGTCCAAAGATGGTGGCTGCTAGAAGGACATTAACTGTCGCACTTAAGCAATATCCCACATCTATTACTTAAACTTTGCCTGTTTGGGTAACGCCTAGCTCGAAGGCATGGAATTCTAATGGCTCCACATTGGTCCTGGGCTTCGGAAGGCTCTTGTGTGGGAAGGGATGACCTTGCGTGGCCATAGTGTGCTTGCAGGGATCTTATACTCTACCGATGGGAGCCTGGCGTACATCGTCAGAGGGGAGGAGCAAAAGTATTCAGGCAGAAAACTTCCTAAAGATGGCATTGCACTTACTTTGCACATCTTGTTTCCATGAGCCCCTGAAATTCTAGGCAGGCTCTGGTTGTCAAGGTGATGCTGTGGTTTCAAAGTGGGACACATCCATTCCTGTGTGGAGGGACCTCAAGACCTACTGAAAATGGCTTTCATCTCCTTTTCCGAATGAATAAATACAGTGCTTTAGCCTGACCGTGACAACCTTGCATGGTCTGAGCAAATGACACTTTCTAAATTCATCTAATGCAAAGCCTTACACATCTGGCCTGAATATTGTACTTTGGGTTTTTGCTCCCTCGGTCGTCTCTGCCTAATTGTGCTGTTCCTTAATCTCTGCGAACCCAAATCTTACCAGTTCTACCAGTTAAACCTTCACTGAAGACACCAAACAAAAAGAAAGACTTTCCTCTTTATTTGGCAAAGACGAAACAGCAGCAACTAAAATGAAACAGACCTGAGAATGTTCTACCATTCACCTGTTTGACCTTAAACAAGTCGCTTATTTTTTTCACCAATTTTTTTTTTATGCTTTCAAGGGGGGAGATACCTACTTGAAGGGTGACTGTAATAAAACTAATGTATTTAAAGTTCCTAACATTTAGAAGGTTCTTGATAAATGATAGTTTTATGACTCCCTGCTATACGAACTATTCCCTTATTCTTAAAGATTTTTTTTTTTTTTTATTTGACAGAGAGAAATCACAAGTAAGCAGAGAGGCAGGCAGAGAGAGAGGAGGAAGTAGGCTCCCTGCTGAGCAGAAAGCCCGATGTGGGGCTCGAACCCAGGACCTGGGATCATGACCTGAGCCGAAGGCAGCGGCCTAACCCACTGAGCCACCCAGGCGCCCCTATTCCCTTATTCTTTCCTCTGTTGTCTGATGTCCCTAAGCTAGCTTCTTCCTACCCACACTTCCCCTTTCTTAAGGACAGGGGCTAGGCCCTCCTTCATACTGTTATCTGCATTTTACAGAGGAGGAACTTAAGAAACCACAGGATTAGGTAACTTGTTCCAGGCCAGACAGCTAGCAATGCTGGCATTGAGATTTCAATTTATTCTGGGATGTGTTTTCTAAATTCCTATCCTGTACTGCCTTATCTTGGTCTAGGCTATCCTGGAAGCGAAGCCAGAAACCACTGTTTAGGAGACTGGAGAAAGTGGAGAGGGCAGGGGAGGGAGGAGGGAAGGAGGAAAAGGCAATGGAGTTGGGCCAGTCCTTGATTCTCCAGGCCCTAGGAATCTCTAGACCATTGCCTGGGAGAGTAAAAGAAGGAAGCGTCCATCCTGTCCTTATGGCCAGGGGTTAACTGTTCACTCTCAGCATTTCATACACCTCGTGCAAAGGCAGTTTCCTCTGGCATCCTACATTAGCACTCAGAGCAGCCCCCCTGAGGAGGGTGGTGAGCAGAAGCCAGACGTCAGTAGTCCCAAGGCCACCAGACATGTTCCCCTGCTGAACCTGGATCAGCAAGGGGCTACCGTGACTGTGCAATGGTGTTGAAGGAACGTGCCCTAGTGCCTCTGGGCAAGTGAGGGAGAGAGCCAACGGGTGGTGGAGAGTTCTGTAACTGGGCCCTTTTTCCTAAATTTCACCTTGATATGAAGAGTAAGAATTTATTCACGTTCATTTTAAGAGCAGGCTTGTGCCAGAGGGAGTATGAAGTCTTGCCTCAGCTGCTTTCAAAAGAGTTCTAGGGAAAGATTTGCTCACCTGTGTTTTGAAACATGTCAACGGTGTGAGATGAGGGACAAGAGACGTCTTTTGTGTGAGAAAGTGAGGTGCGTTAGCAACTATGACTTTGAACTGGTGACTTCCACCATTTGGTGGAATGGTGCTAACAAGAGAAATGTAATATAGTTTTAAGCTTTCCTGAGTCTTCTCTAGGATCAGGCTTGTTGTTCTTGTGGGGTAAATTCTTAGCCTTTGAATTTACAAGTACAGATTTGATATAATTGGTTTGGGAACCTTCCCCCTTGGGGACCATCTTTTAAATCAAAGTGCCCCTACATGATTAGAGGAAAGAAACCCGATTTTTTTAAATTAAAAAAAGTTGCAGGTTCGCCGGATAGGAAAGTTATCTAACCTCTTGTTTGGAGCATAGACTATCCTTTAAGTTTTCAAGTAAAATGTCATGTTGGTAGTATTTACACCATCGTGCAAGAAACTTAGACTGAACTAAGGGAGGAAGTTCCTTATAGGAAGTGGTATTAGAAGGACAGAAGGTCAAACCCTCCCTGAGCGAGGCTCTCTGATACTCAAGTTTCCTCACCTGTAAAATGGAGGTAACAACTCTTCCCAAAGATAACCCGAGGAGTAAACGAGATCGTGCATGTGAAAGGACAAAGCACACACAGAAACCTGGACTTTTATTTCACTTTAAAGAATGGTTCAAAGTTAATAAATTCCCAGGGAACAAGTGTCAAAAAGGCGGATTCTTTGGGGTGAGGGGGGCGGGTGTCTTGAGGAAGGGCTGAGCTGCTGAGTTTGCTGGATGTGTCCCCTTCCTCTCCCCTAGATGTTGTCTATTATTGAAAGAGACAGGCTCTCATCAGCAAGGACCTGGGTTCTGCCAATTGTCAGTGGACAGCTGGACACAGGGCACAAAGGGAGAGCTCTCGCCTTTGATATGAATTTTTATGTAATCAGCATAAGTCAAAATTAGGACTTGCATGAAAGGCTTTACACATTCTCTGTAGCTTTCCAAAAGCCCGTCTTCCATATCTCCTTGAGACCTTACCATCCCTGCCCATTACGGGTGAATAACCTCCCCTTCTCCATCTGTTGTCCTTCCCACCTCTTTATTTCAATTAGAAACAACACTGTTGTCAAGCTTTCTCATCTACCCTTTGAAACCCGCTACCATTCTGTATATTTCAAATACATGATTACATTTCACCTCATTCTCCAACAACCACATCAAGAAGGTACTGTTCCCTTCAGATTGTGGTGTGGAAATCAAGGTTCCCAGAGATTAAATTACTTCTAAGGTCACAAAGCTAGTATTAGAATGAGAAAAAAAGTTTTTAAAGCCAGGCTCTGACCCCAGGTTCAATGCCCCTTTCCCATTCTGCATTACCATTTTGGCTAAGAGACAATAGTGAAATTAATGTGCCTCTTTCTGTGACCACAACAGACATTTTAAAAGGCAGCAATAATTATATATTTTGCACCACTTACGCTATCATAATATTCCATTAATGCAATATCGAGTGATTATAAGAAATGTCACCCAAAAAACCGTGGGTCGGGAATAAAGGGGAAAAAAAAAGACAATTCTGATGTGTTTCCAAAAGCACGTCTCAATATCATGCAGAAATGAACCTAGGCAAGAATGTTACTCCAGTGTAAAGATAAATATATATAAAGCAAATAACCAGAGTTCAGTTTTGCCAATTTTATTGAACCAATAAAATTCCTACTAATAACAATGAAATAAATTTCTGCAAGTATAAATGTGATACAGTTTAACAAAACCCATTGTTCTGTACCTATAAATAGATTTTCAAAATGTCATAAAAAGTGCAGTTATGAATTGTTGTTAACATGTTTAATACACAGTTCCTTTATTTCAAATGTGTTTGTCTTGACCCACTAACAGTTCCTTCTGCATCTGTTCAAATAATATTACCCATCCCTCCAAAAAAAAAAAAAAAAAGCCATTAAAGCACTCCAATATTACACATAAACTGATCCATTCAGGTCAGCTTTAGTCAGAATTGTAAAATCGGCAACATAAGAAAAATAAAACCTACTTATACATACAAAAAGCTTTCATGGGTTCTATAAACTCCTTTACGGCTGACTCCCGTGGAGGGCATAATATAGTTGAAAAGGCTTATATGGTTAACTACCTTAGACGACTACATCTAGAGCAGGGTCTGGTTTGCCAGAATGAGTTTAAAGTGGCTGTTTATCAAGTCTGCTATTTCCAGAATTGAAACTATAAATACAGGACCACCGTTTGACGCTGAAACCTGTGTGAATCCTAAGTTGCATCAATGATCTATTTGATAAAAGCTTATTCTAATTGAAAACCTTATATAGTAAGACTGACCTATATAGCAGTCTCAAAGATCATGTCATCTGCCTCACATTAGTCCAAAGTCACGTGCTTCGTTAAAAAAAAAAAATTACAGTAACAAAGCACAGGACTACAAAGGCAAAACATCACAGCTTCTGATTACATTGAATAAAAAGTACCAAGGAACGCAAAAGATAAATCTGTATTAATACTGATGAATTAAAGAACTATAATAGACATTTCACAGCATGCTACATATATCGCTCACAACTGAAGGATAAAAGGATGTCTAAAATTGAAAGTCAAGAAGTTGGCAATCGGATTTCGTGTGCGATTCAGCTACAAAGTCTTAATATATACATTCGTCATGTAGCCGCCCTGCAACAGAGTTTCTTTTTTTTTTAAAAGAGATTTCAAGTTCAAATCCTATTTCATAAGCTAAAGGATACATCCAGTTCTTCCATGACCAGGAAAGTTATTTTCGGGTTCAAAGGAGCTAATCTGAGGAGCAAGGCCATGTTCTGAGTCGACCTGACGGGGTTCTCTGTCACCTCGCTCAGACGGTGCACGTGGATGGGACTATTCTATTAGCATGGAGAAGAGGCCAGACTGGCTTGGTTGGCTTCCTGTGTCTATCTTAATTTGGGCTGAAAAGAGTAGATGTGAAGAGAAAGAGGAAGGGGAAAAACTGTATTTTCTTTCCAGAGAAGATCTATGGGATGCAAAGAAAACATGCCCTAGAGAGAGTTTGGCTCATTGTCCTTGACAAACAAGGGTACCACTGAACTCTTGCCTTTCCTTTTAGAGAACTCGTGAAATTCAGAAAAGAGAAAACAAGTCTCTCAACATCACAAAGGAAATGACTTCCTCCCCAGCTGATGGGTTTCCTTTATCCTTCCTTTTGATCTTTCCTGATGAGATTTGGAAGTCTGTGGAAATCTATAAAGACCGATTAATTTAAGAAAGAGATGTAGAGCCACTTTCATTTGCTAAGTGTTGTAAGGCACACACTCAGCCACTCCGAAGTCATGAACAATACTTCAGCATTTAAGACCAGAGGTTCTCTCTCCCTTTGATAATCTTTCTGTGGAAATTATACATTCATTTTTTTTTAAGAGGTTCAACCGAGGGGTACAAGAAAAATAGACTGTTTTAGCAAAATTTATATACCAAAAATTCTATTTATCATACTTAGACTTACTAATGTTTGATGTTGTCCTATCAGCTATAAGTAGAATGGGGTGTTTGTTCTAAAGCCTATTTTATAAGGTACGTTTCATTATCTCAAAGATTTCCATAAGCACTGGGAAAAAATCAGATATTCTTTCTACTCCCCCCACTCCCAGATTTTTCCTTTTTCAATTCTCTACTTCATGGTGGTGCAGTCATAATGAATTTAAAGCTAGAACGAACACCTCATGATGTATGATTTAGTAAAAACAGTCCCTTCAGCGTCTATTATTAAGTCTCATTTCTTAACGAAACATTGATTCACTCCTGGGCCCCTGAAGGCATTTCACTAGACTCTGCTGTCCCGCTGGGTTGCTCAGGAACAGAATGTACAGCATTCGAATACCACCTCAGAGTGTAATATTTTCTACTTCCAAACAGGGTGGTTCATCCTCAGGTCAGACAACCATGGTAGAGCTACACGCCCCCTGTTAGAAACCTGACAGGGTTTCCATCCATGAAGGACACAGCATGGGCACTGGCTGGAGAGGAAGAACTTGCTTCTTCCTCCTCTGTGCAAGTGTTCCTTAGTGACAAGGTCTGGATAGACCTGAAATGCAGCCAGGGGAAGACAGACTACAAAGTCAATGCATTCCCTTTCTGTCCCATCCCCTCCCCCACCCCCATGACAGCAGGGTAAGGAAGGGGATGAGAAGCTTAGTCCGACCCAGGAAAGCTTGTCCAAACTCTGATGTACCCAATTTTGTGGTATTTTTTCCATGTTATTTATCAAATGGGCTTGTGTGATCCAATGGGATCACCTGAACACCCTTTGTCGCATGTCCTTCTATTAAGAACTGGCCCAAGCGACAGCAATCAAACAAGTCTCTGAAACACCAGCCGTTTCTATGCCAGAAGGTTCCTGTTCCACCGAAGGGTTATGGATCGATCTGGATTGCTAGAGAATTTTAAATGTACATTCAAATAACTTGGACTGACACCAGTATTTATTCCCTAATATAGATCCAGTTTAGGATGGTAACTCAGTCATGTTAAAGTCCCACTAAATGCTAAGTTCTGCATGATAGAAATAGTTCCATTTCTGTATCATGTATAAATATAAAGACTTCTAGTTTGATAGAAGGCAAAAATCTTCTACGATTTATTAAAATATGGAAGTAGCATTACTGAACAACAGAGAGTGAATCCATGAAAAGGTTGGATACTCTGAATTTATAGGCTCTTTGGGGATGAGGTAGAGGACAGCAAGATATTTTGGCAGTCAGGAAAGGGGAAAAGAATATGGGATGGAGAGGACTCCACTTGGTGCTGCATGGTATCTGGTAGGGTGTCCAGGGCGAAGGTTAGCCAAAATGTAGCTGGATGGTTGAGGCATGTAGGGGAGCTGGGACGAAGTCCTGCTCTCAATGAGTGGAGAAAAAGTAACTCAGAAAAGTAAATGCTGGTGACTATCAGCAGGTGGCTGGTGATGTTTGGCTTGCATGGTGGCCAAGGTGGGCTGAGGGCAGGGGCGGGCGGCAGGGAAGCAAGCGTGGAGAAGGTTGAGGCACTTGGGGGAAAGAAAGCAGGCGGGGAAGGGTGGACCGATGCGGGTCGGAACTCCCACAAGGGAAGGTTCCTTGATACTAGGTGTAGGATGCTGAGGATGGCCACACTCAGAGTGATGTTCCATGTGTTCTTTGACAACCTCTTCCTTCCTCACAGGGCTCTCTCTGCCTCTGCCTCTAGGGTCCATTTCGCCACAGCTGCTTCTGTTCTAGGTCTCACCTGAGTGGACATTGCTCACAAAGCCAAATTAGCATGGAAATCAGCTCCACAAACGGAGGCATTTAAATTCTGGTGACTGAGAGGAATACATTCATGTTACAGTACTGTTCTGAGGAAAGACTCCATAATTTGATTCTCAGTCTCCAGAGGGATACAGTAAGGAAACACAGATAAAGATGACGGCCACCGCGAGTGGGTTCTGATGAGACAAATTAAGTAACTTTGCACTCAATCTGAACTGAGGGGCCGCATGTCTCTTAGGGTGCTGTGGAATTACACCACCAAGAAAATTCCGGGTACTGTTCACATATCATTATTGTTGCGTACTTTTTACTTCATGCAAGACCGCCTATTTGCAGAAAAGAAGAAAAAGACTGTTAGATAAAGAGTTTAAGGTCTTGCTTTTCAGAGGAATGATTTCGAATTGTCTTCAAAACACAACACAACACAAAACAAAAACCTCACTTTACTATCACAGTGCAAATCATTTCTACCACATGCACTGAAATTTGTTATTTTTTTTCCCTTGACGAACTAGTTGTCTTTAAGAGTTTAAAAGAATCTTATGGTCATATATGCATGGTGAACTATTTTTAAGTATAGATCTTTAATTTTTGCCAATCATTTTATTTTGCCATGGCATAAAAATCCAAGATTTTTGGATTAAAAAACTCTATAAGGTGGAAGAGGAGAAAAAAAAAACTGCTCTGGAATAATGTTGTTTAGTCTTCATAAGAATTTAAGAACTTTAGGAGACTTTATAACACAATTAAAATGGGGGCTATGGTTCAAATATTGTTTTAATATAAAGTTTCCACTGAGTTTTCTGTTCTAAAAGAGCCCTGCATTGCTCTGCCATTATTTGGGTTTAAAGCCATAATTAAAGGCCAAGGCCATGGCCTGGATTCCACATTGGTCATCTTTTATGGTAAAAGTACCCCAAATGGGACAAAGATTCTTCCTGGGACTGAGATAACACATGTGGTTCAAGAAGGTAAAGAAGGTAACAGGTGGTCTCATCTCAGAAAGCCTCTTTGCCGCTGATTATGGTGAGTCCATCTGAGGGGGTCTAAACTGAAGGATCAAGTGGGGCGGCTGCCAGGCCACTCCCACTGCCAAGCGATCCGCTTCCAGAACAGAGTTGCCTTCTGACGGGAGAGTATTCAGGTATTTCCTACGGTGATCTGAGAAATCACGAATTACTACTGAAGCTGGGAAGTAAATAGACATCGATCAAGCATATACATAGGTGGGCTGTTAGACTAATTTTCACATGATAAGCAAGGAAGTCAGAGAATTCACATTCTCATGTGCTTTTTTTTTTCCCCCCAAGTACACTTGCACGTTTAAAGTTTGGCACAATGTGAGCCCCCAGGTGTAGGTTAGCATACCGTAGAATCACGTCGTTACACCAATTGAACCAGATATCTCTTTTAAAAATATCACATTTTAATATAAAAAGCTATACTATAAATTACTACATAGTAAATTCAATACTCTGAAAAAATACCACCCTGGAAAACCACATCAGAATTTCAAGTTTGCATTAGAGAAGGTTCCCAGCAAACTTGTTTAAAATGGTATTCATGCCCCGGAATGCTGCACGTGCTGTAGCTTACTGGGGGTGCCCTAGCACTCCCGGAAGTCGATTTTTCTAGGCTGGTTCACTGAGGTTCATAAATATATTGTTTTGTTTTTGTTTATAGGTCCAAGTCGACTTAGGTTCCTGATTACTGAGGAGATAGATCAATGCGGAGCTAAAAAGAAACTTTGCTAGAAAAGAGATCTAGTAAAGGCACTAAATATTTCCAAAACCCAAACTCCAACTGCTTACATTTCTGGGGGTAAAAAAATAAAAGACAAAAACTAAGTGGCCATTTTCGTTACTTAAACCTTGTTTCCCCTTTTGGTCTAAAGCTCATATGATGTTCTGTGAGAATTTCTCTTTTTCCTTTTATAAAGATCATTTCTAATCCTGTTAACACAGGTCACCTGCACAATATAGAGGGCTATTAAATGAAAGGACTGTAGGAAAAGGAAACAAAACAAAACAACAGAACCAAACCCAGATGTCAAGAATAAAAGACATCCCCAACTTGAAAAGTTCTAAGGTTGGGGACATCAAATGAACATTTATGCTATCATCTATGTTTTGTCATTTTCCTACTTTCCTTGCAGTTACTACATCTCTGTATAACGTGATGCTGAATAAAATCAACATATGGTATGTGCATTTAAACAGAAGAGATCTGGCATGAATTCTCTGAATAGTATCTTTAAATAAACCACCCTGTCTTAAAAAATATTAGTGATTTTTTCCTCACACGGACGATCTCACACGAGATCCTGGGATCGAAAAATGCAGAACAGCCTCCTGTTCGTAGGCTTACAGTCACCTTTCTATTTTCTTGTCTGGAACAAAATCTAAAAGAAAGCAGCCTAATGTGTTGTACTAGAAATGGATGACGAATGGATGGGCCGAACGAAAACACTCATCCATGATTCTTTCATGACAAAAACTCCTACAGAACAAGTAAGGAAGTAAGTCTAAGACAAAGTCTTTGTGGGAACCCTAGTGGAGAATTTCGACAATATTATTTACTATGAACAAATGGAGCAGTTGTTTTTTTTTTTTTTTTTAAATCAGCATGTTTAAAATTCAAGTCACCCTTAATTAACCAAAAAGTGTTTAAGCAGTGCAGTCGTGTCCTACTGGATAGCTGTAAGCATCTCTTCAGGCACTTCACTGGTTCATTAACACAAGACAAATTAAAGCTATAAACACATAAGGTTGTGCTCTGTGAAGATAGTCTAATCAAGCAACATAAACCAATGCAAAAATGTGACTTTTTGGATGCTTATTCCTCCCCTAAGACTTGATATTTTTTAAAACCAGTTGTCCAAAGAGATTTTTTTCCCCTGGGGAAGGGGGTGCTTTGGCATTAGGAAAAGAATATCGTTCAACCCCAGTAAGGCAAAAGCCTTGTGCTATAAAGAAATTGGAACAAATTTCTTTATGGCTCTGTTCAAAAGGACACTTCTGCAATGACGTAATGGTGGGGGGGGAGTTCCGTGGAGTACTTTTTCCCAACATATTGCACTTTTTTTTGTTGTTGCTGTTCAATCACATTAATGCATAGAAACACAATTTTTAACCTCTGAATATTCAACTGTTCAACCTATTAGAAGGAAAATAATAGGAAAGAAGTTCTAAAGGCCTACTAGGAAAAAATTACAAGTATATTAACCTTCCTCTGCTTAACTGCAATACAGAAAACACTATGAGAAAAGAAAAATGTGCAAAGAAACTTTTTGGTCAATCTTGTGTGGGTACAGGCTTGGACGTGCCGACCGAATGAACTGTGAGCAGCTCTGTGAGCAGTGGTTACCCCGGTGACCGAGGATGGCTGTCCGTGATAGAAAGGATTGTGCATAATTTCACTTTTAATATATACATCTGATATGGAAAACGGAAACTTCTGTTTCCGAAGAGAAAGAAAACAGCTGAATTTGGCATTTCAGTAGCATGCTATAGAATTCATCATGATTAATTTCACATTAAATTATGGACAATGGCTGTATCACATTTCACGTTATCGCCAATAGCAGTAAAAAACCCAAAACCAAACCAAAACAAAAAACAAACAAAAAAACCCAAAAACAAACAAAAAAACCCCCACAAACAGTGCCTGACAAATAATCTCCTGGGGACACAGACACGTGTCCTTGTGAGCAGCTTAGTTCAACAGCGCATGCTTCTCCTCCACCAGATTTAGGACACAACATTAAAGTTTAGAATGGCCAGAGGAGGTCATTCTGTGCTGAATTCCACTAGCTGAAAAACAATTGCTTGAGCAGATTGTAAGCGCTTTTTCCTTACTCAAAAAAAAAAAAAAAGGAAAGAAAGAATACACATACGTACAAACCCCAAAGCGCTGAAGTTAAGCATTAATAAACCAGGTTCATGATTTATGATCAGTATCCAAAAAATCCAGCTATAAAACAATGCAAAGTAGTGCTCCTCAGTATTATTTTTGCAATTGTTAGTAATGTTAAGCATCAAGAAAAAGAAAACACGTCATTGCACATTACAGCCGCCAAAAAGAACGGCTAAACTTTGCCACTAGAGAATTGAAAAATTTTTGATGCTACATCACAAACAGCTTCTGATGTGTGTCTTGTGTGAAAAGGTCTTTCCACACGTAGGACATGTTCGCTGGGTGATGATGCTATCAGGTCAAATGCCGAGTTATGGCACGAAGCGCATAAAGGAGTTCAGCCTGCATTCGCGCTTCCATTAGAAGTAGATTCACATGAACCTAGAAATGAAAATGTTATCTCCTTAGTGACCGGTATAAACAACTGAAAAAAACTTACTTTTTTCCTTTAAACATATCAGACATTCATGAAGGTTTACCATACAAATGGGTGTTATCTACACATATAAATGATGTAACGCTCATTGACGAAAGCTGTTCAAAAAAAAAGCAATGGGTCTTGTGAGCAGCGAAAACAACTGCTAAAAGCCTGGAAAATACCAATCATTATGTCAAGATATATATTGGGAAAAGCCAATCAATCTCCTGGATTATGCAATAACTTTTTAAAACACACACACACACACACACACACACAGGAATACTATGCAACCATCAAAACCCCCAAAATCTTGCCATTTGCAATAGAGGCTATTATGCTAAGTGAAATAAGTCAATCAGAGAAAGACAATTATCATCATATGATCTCACTGATATGAGAAATTTGAGAGGCAGGGCGGGGGGGTCATGGGGGGAAGGGAGGGGAAAAACGAAACAAGATGGGACGGGGGAGGGAGACAAACCATAAGACACTCTTAATCTCAGGAAACAAACTGAGGATTGCTGGAGGGGAGTGGGTGGGAGGGATAGGGTGGCTGGCTGATGGACAATGAGGAGGGTATATGCTATGGTGAGTGCTGTGAATTGTGTAAGACTGATGAATAATAGACCTGTACCCCTGAAACAAATAATACATTATATGTTAATAATATATATATATACATATGTATATGTATATATATATATTTATTTATAAATGACAACTTTTCTGCAAGTGCTACTATCTTTCAGTTATCAAATCTTATAGGTCTAAATCTTAGAGGTCTAAAAATCAGCTCTACACTCATTAGAGCCTATGTTCGTTACTTGGAAAGCTTTAAACAACATTTTTAAACAATATTTCTTACTGGATCCTTGAAAGATCCTAAGGTGAAAACCTGAAGCCGAAAGCAGTTTGTAATTAGCGTCTGGTCCTTGTTAGATTTGGGTAGCTTCCCTATAGTCTTTCAGATACAACAGTGAACAAGCTTCTAAGTTTTGGGGGAGATACACCCTAGCTGATAGATTAAAATGAATATCCATTTTTTTTTGAAATTTACTACAATGTTTTTGATATTATATTTATTTTGATAATGTTCTACAGGTTAGACATGCTGTTAGGTATATTCTCTTGATGAGTAAAGAGAATTTCTAGATACAGCCTGGTAAAGGGAGAGAATCTAATGCAAACATATAAACAGGGCATAGAGATCTATCAAGAAGTCATGCTGGGGGCGCCTGGGTGGCTCAGTGGGTTAAGCCGCTGCCTTCGGCTCAGGTCATGATCTCAGGGTCCTGGGATCGAGTCCCGCATCAGGCTCTCTGCTCAGCAGGGAGCCTGCTTCCCTCTCTCTCTCCCTCTCTCTCTCTCTGCCTGCCTCTCCATCTACTTGTGATCTCTCTGTCAAATAAATAAATAAAATCTTTAAAAAATAATAAATAAAAAGAAAAAAAAAGAAGTCATGCTGGCAGTAACATGGTTATTTATCTGATGTGGGATTGTCTCTGAGGCTTCAAAATAATCGGTTAGGTTTGGAGGTCGTAACATCCTCTGCCAAGGTCATAGAATTAACTAGTGACTATTGGGACCCTAAAGAGATTTTCTTACTCTCAAAATCTTGGAAACTGGTATAAATGGAAGATTCTTCGACTTACAGGTTGAAAAGACCTAGGATATAAGGTTCTTACACTAGAATGTTGGCAGAGATCCTTAAGATTTATTAGGTCTTAAATAATGATTTCCATACATTTCATCCAAAGAAATATTCTTATAATGGTACATACATTTGGCTCAAGGGTCATGCATTAGATTATCAAAATACTAAATTACCAAGTTGGAATGAGAAACTGTTGTTCTCTGTCAACTCTAGTGGCTAGAGTTAATCTTTAATCCGACATACCTTCTGGGCCTGGCCCAATCATTAGGTTTGATTTTTATGAATCATGAGAATGGTAGACATTTTCCTAAAGGTACTTTAAAAATATCAATATCTGGACCCAGCCTTTCAAAGGCTGATGCTACAAGTGTGCTGTACCCACCATGTTGGCCGAAACACAGAACCAAAATTTAGTTAATATTCAATAAACCGGAATTTAAACACATTTTGAAAAGACAGCTGAATGATGTCACTTCTTTTCTTTAATGGCACTAACTTATCAATATTTTCCTGTATAATGTTTGCTGATCGTTACTAATTATACCAGACACAAGCCTAAGGTGTCTATAACGTCAAGTCATGAAACACACCTTTTCTGAGTGCTTGAACTGACGCCAGTAACTATCGTACATGCGCTTGGTGGTTCTCTCCGGATAGCAGGTCACTGTCTTAATGTAAACCTTCAGGCTTCGTTCAAGTAATTGATTAACTTCTCCATAATCATAGTCATCATACCTACAGGCCAAAGACAAATGAAAAATTCAAAATTTCTGATTTCTATGTTGGTATCAAGAGATGTTTATGGTCTAGCAATTCAATACCAAAAACTCATTAACTAATTGTTGTCACAAATATTTCTTGGTGCCTGTTAGGTGCTGTGTCCTTTCCATGGAGCTTTCTAGGCACTGGTGATACAGAAATGAACAGAATAAACAAAGATCTCCAGTCCCATGGAGTTTCAATCCTATTGGAGAAGAAAGTTAAAACATAGACAAGCATGTGATCTGTTGGGGGGTGTTCACTGCTGTGGAGGGAAAGGAGGCTGTGAGAAGAAAAGCAGCGCTTTTTAGGGAGGGGGCGAGGCTGTTCTCTGAGGAGAAGGTGTCAGCCGAGAGCCCTGAGGTGGGAGTCATCATGGGGGGCAGAGGGAGTGACCCACTGTGTCCCATGCTGCTGACAAATAAAATGCAACAGGAACTAGGCCCTGAGCCCTGGGAGCAGGCGTGAGGAGGGTCACAGGCAATCTCGCCCAAGAGGGGTTTTGTTGTAGTGCGGTGGTGCTGTAGTGCATTGAAGATGGAATGAGGGATAAAATAGCGAGCAAGTAAACAACACTTTGTCAAAGAGATGGGCTGTGTGTGGGAGCAGGAAGACAAGGCAAAGGCTAGAAGGCAAAGAAGGAGGAAGAAAGGAATTTTTTTCTAAAGATGAGAGAAGTCACAGCAGTGTGTATATACTGATGGGAAAGATCCAGTGAAGAGGGTAAAGTTGGTTTTGCAAGAGAGAGAAGGAAGAATTTTTTTTTTTTTTTAAGTAGGGGCTTGAACTCACGAACCTGAGATCAAGACCAGAGCTGAGATCAATAGTTGGATGCTTAACCAACTGAGACACCCAGGGGCCCGGGGAACAAGGAACTTTTATTTTTATTTATACTTGACATACCATATGATATGAGTGATAGGTGTAGGACACAGTGATTCAGCATTAATACGCTCCACAAAATGCTCCCCACCAATGTAGTTACCATCTGTCACCATACAAAGTCATTACAATCTTACTGACTGGAGTCCCTGGGCTGAGACACTGCATCTCCACGACTTACTTACTTTGTAACCGGAACTTTAACCTCTCGATCCCCTTTACCCATTCAGCCCTCTCCTTCCTCTCCCCCCACAGCCATCAGTTTGTTCTCTATATCAGTCTGTTTCTGTTTCCTGGTTTTGCTTTTTAGATTTACCCGCAGGTCACAGAGATCACAAGTAGGCAGAGAGGCAGGCAGAGAGAGAGGAAGGGAAGCAGGCTCCCCGCTGAGCAGAGAGCCCGATGTGAGGCTTGATCCCAGGACCTTGGGATCATGACCTGAGCCAAAGGCAGAGGCTTAACCCACTGAGCCACCCAGGCGCCCCTTCAGTTAATTTTTAACCCAAACATATCCTTAGTCAAAAAATAAGTATTCAAAAATCTTATATGAGCTTTATTTGGTAGCATCCAACATTTTAATATAATCACCATAATATTTGTCATGTATCGTCTTGAACATAATTTATCACAACTGAATTGAATTACTAGTATTTATTTTTCTTAAAGTAGGTAGTTATGACGTATGTGTTTTAAAATGTGATGATTCAGTGTTAAGTTATTGTCTGGAATGATAAATGAGCAAACAGCATAGTTAACTACCATAGTGCCAGTGTCTTCTAGGTAGAATGCTTGACTATTAGCTGATGTTTCAGGAAAATTTTTTTACATTAAAATGATAGAAAATACTTTGCTTAGCAAATTGAATTCTAACTCCATGCCATAAAGGCTTTCTGTGACTATATTAGAAAGGAGAAAGTAGAGTCAAATTGAATGTATTCATAACTGGGCATTTTTTCTTTCTGCAAATCTATCTCCATAAACGCCTTCAAAACCCAGATCAAAAAGGCACATTCTCCCAAAAAAGCTTTCCTGATTAGACCATTCAATCTCACTCACTCATTTACTCACTGTCCTCTCCATGCCAATTTTCTAAATTTAGAGGCCATTAATTTATACTGGCTGATAGTTTCATTTCAGTGTTCTTATGTGAGCTTTATGAAGATACAATCTATCCTAGTTTTATTTATACCCTAATTACCATTCCTTTAAAAATAAACAAACCAGCATTTATTACAGTGGGCCAAAGAGGCACAATAAACGTTCCTTAACTGCCTAATTCTTCCAGGAAGATACTTAAATTGAGTCTGATTCTATTGTATCCCCCAACGATTACTGAAACTTTTTTCCCCCTCCTTAGTAAATTCTCATTACTGTATTTACAGGTGCCTGCTAAGATTCCAAACAGTCAAACAAGGAAAAATGTTCTTCTATAAACTGGAAGTCATTTTTCAAAATCAGAAGTCCACTTGTAGTATTTTTCTCCCCAGGGCTCTATAGCACTAAAAAGGACAGGAGCAAAACTTGGGTCAGAACTGTCACTTAGAAATGTTTAAAATGGTCTCGACGACGAACATACCTGATTCCAAACATACAGTGAACGTAGTTAAATAAAGCTCTGCGCAGCGTGGTTGTGTCAACATCCTCATGGGAGGCCATAGTGTTATAGGTGAGATTGTAGACCATGCGGAACTTCTCATCAAGAAGATGTCCAATGTCAGAATAAAGTCTGTTCACCAGGGAGAACCCATGATTTTCCCAGGTATAGTCCTGAAAGAAGAAATTGTATCCAGTTACCAAATGGGCAGTCTCCATTTAAATTCCATGTTTGTGGGAAACAACTACTGAAGCAAGGAAGTGAAGATATTTCAAATGTATTCTAAGTTGACAGCCTTACTAAGAACCCTTCACATCGGTTCCTGGATCAGAGCGCCATGTGGTTTCCTCAGTGGGGTCCCTGGTTGGACATATTGGTGATGAACTCTGGCCTCCCCCTGCGGTCGGGTACTATGCAAACTATATCCTTATCTGGAAGAGCCCCAGGAAATCTGAGAAAATTCCCGTGTGACCAAACCTACTCAGTGACACGGACAATTAGCAGATTAGTGAAACAAGTGCAAAGGAGTCTGTCTTAATTCAAACTTTCACTCTCTTTGGGAGCCACATTGCTACTGTGACTCTGGCCTCTAGGGGTTTTGGTGGGGTAGCCCTTAATCCCAGAACTACTGGTATATGATCTTACTACAAAATGCCATTTTATTATAAATGTAACTTTATTGCTTGATTTTCTCCCTGCTCCTTAAGAAAAAAAAGGGTATGAACATTATACAATTACCATGTAATGTTGCAAGTAACTGAATGAAACCATTTCCTTTTGCCTTCTTAGAGGGGGAAACATTGAAATAATAATTTATCTACTAGGAGATCAAATTAGACTGGGCCAAAAACGAGATTACATAAAAAGATCTACAGACTCTATCAATTTAGAAGGCAATGGACTTATATCTCAACATTTCACAGTTAAAACGACAATATTTCTTCTCTAGTTTCTCTGAGTTAAAGGCATCTTATACCTGAGCTCGGAATGTTGGCAAATGTTCTTCTCCTCGTCTGGCAAAGTCCTCATACCCAAAACCAGGGTCTTCAATATATCGGGAGACATCAGATGTTATAATCATGTCATCTTCAAAATCTGAGGACAATAATGAGCAATCTAGAATAAAGGAAACTGTGCATAGAACAATGAAACGCTCCATTTCCCTCCACTTTTTAGCTTTCCCACGGATTTTTTTTTTTTTTTTTTTTATTTGACAGATCACAAGTAGGCAGAGAGGCAGGCAGAGAGAGACAGGAGGAGGAGGCAGGCTCCCCGCTGAGCAGAGAGCCCGATGCGGGACTCGATCCCAGGACCCTGAGATCATGACCTGAGCCGAAGGCAGAGGCTTTAACCACTGAGCCACCCAGGCGCCCCTCCCATGGATTTTTGAAGTGACAATATTGACTTCCTGGCTTACGTCTGAATTCAATTTCAATTCAATTGCGTTACCAAATACTGGCAATCTTAACATTTAACTGTACTTGTCTGGGCAAAAACATGACTCCACTGAAACAGCTAAGCAGTAGCAGTGAAGAATCAATATCCTAGCTTTCCTTATTCAGAAGAGGAAGATGGCACAGTGCTTTGAGGACAGAACTTAAATATTTTTTGAACTCTTACTTGATGAAGTGGGGTATAGGGAAAGAGAAGACAGGAAGGTGAAAGATAACTTGAGTGGACTTTAATGTTAAGATAGATTTTGTTAAAATTTAACGGTACTTCATATGGATGTGTTCATGCTGAAAATCAGTGCAATCTCATCCATTTTTGGCTCACAAAGAGGCATTTAGGGAGAAGGTCTGGGAAGGGAATTGGAACAAGGAGGAAAGTGACCTTTTGGGTGCCCCATTATTCAGAGTTGGCTTGGGCACTAGAATAGGAAGGGTCAGTTTGAGAAAATCCATGGAGTTTTACACCTAACCCACCTGCGCTTTTCTATGTACATGGAAATAAAAAGGCATATAAAGTACGAAGTAAAACAATGTGTTGATGAGATTGTGATCAGAATATTATAAGTGGCATTCAGGAAGATAGGAAGACTACAACAATCTTTTAAGATGGCTGACTTCTGCATACTTGATAGTATTAAAAATCTACCACTGAAGAATTTAAGTGCCCGATGCATGTTAATTTTGCTTCAAGAAGATTCTAACTCACTTTTTTTTAGGGTAGTTAGTCTGTCTTTATAATTACTTTTTTCTGATTTCAATCACTGAAAGGGAATGAACAGCTTTTATTTACCAACTCCTATTCTAGAAAATGAACATAATGTTTTCAAAATTTAAAAAAAGGCTCCTTCTATGCAAAGAACAACATTTTCTTATTAAGAATTTTAATCAATATCAAATAAATGTAATACTTAATAATTAATAAACAATTATTAAACAGTTTCTAAAACAATTTTTTAGCATTTTATTTATTTACTTGAGAGAGAGAAAGCTAGCACAACCATGAGGTGGTGAGAGGGGCATAGGGAGAGAGAGAAGCAGACCCCTTGCTGAGCAGAAAGCCCTACTCAGGGCTCCATCCCAGGACCCCGAGATCATGACCTGAGCTGAAGGCAGACGCTTAACCACCTCAACAATTTGATGGCATAAGAACTGGACAGTCTTGAGAGGTTTAAAAGAACAGTTACAATTGCAGTAATTCATCCAAAAGATGTAGTAAGTTAGTAGTGCCTCCATTATCTTACTCTTGGCTATTTCATGAAAATCCTAGCAATAATTACTCTTTCCTCACAAGGTTGAATCCTTAGGTCACTGCTTGATAATGGCAGGAAAGATCAACTACCAAGGCTATTCAACTCTGGAAATATTAAAATTCTTACCTAACTTCGTTATTACCCATGATGCAAAGAGACTGATATTTGTTGAGCACTTTTTTTATTTGTTTGTTGCGAGAGCCCTGGCAGGGAGAGTGGCAGGGCAGAGGGAGAAGCAGGCTCCCCACTGAGCAGGGAGCCTGATGTGGGACTTGATCCCAGGACTCTGGGACATGACCTGAGCCAAAGGCAGACATTTAACTGACTGAGCCACCCAGGCGTCCCTGCTGAGTACTTAATATATACCAGGTACTATGCTATATGCTTAATATCAATTTTTTGTTTTATTAATGCAAAAAGAAATACCTTCTTAAGAAATTAGTAAACTAACTGTAAGTACTAATAGCACTGTCTGTACCGTAAGCAAGAACTACAATGCAAATTAGTTTAGGATGGTGTGGAAAATTTGTGAACTCTGAACTACTTAATCTGATCTGAAGCTTTTAAGTGACTTTCAGTTTTCTAAAGTGAAATCTCGGGCTTATCCCTAGCCCAACCCACGACAGCTGTCTCCTTGGGCTGCAGAACTCTGTTCGGGTAAATGGAAACACGTGGAAAATGGTGTTTTCAATGTTTTGTCTCTCCATATTTATGAACAAGGTTATGTTTTCCTTTTTCCTTAATTCAGTCCATCGCATACTAATCAACAGAAACAAAGCAAAAAAAAAAAAAAAAATCGAAAATGTGGTTAGCGATCACTGACCCTGCTAAGAACACTAGTTTTGTGGGCTGTGAGGTAAAATCAAATCCAGGACGGTGAGTGAGAACTAAAGTCTGCAAAACAAGTTTCTCCCCTGATGTGATCTCTCCACCCACACTGCAGAAGCAGTTGATTTCACCGGGCAAATACCGATTCTGGAGTGGAAGATCACACAGCTGGTTCATTTGATGTTGATGTTAGTTTCTGATTTGCCTGTAAACATTTTCAACTTGTCATACGACTTTGAAACATTTTAAATTAACAATAATAAGCACCTGGACTCCAACAAGATAGAATTTATCCTATGAATAATATCCATTTATTCATTTTAAAATTAGGAGTCAATCAAGACCTGTCTTCTAGATCATTTTGTTCATAGAAAGAAATGTACACAGGTCTCTCAAACTACAGATCCTTTTTTTCAAATTTAAGAAGTTAAGATCAGTACTCTGATCAACAAATCGAAAACTCCATTTTCAATTCTTTTTTTTTTTTTTTTTTAGATTTTATTTATTTATTTGACAGACAGAGATCACAAGCAGGCAGAGAGGCAGGCAGAGAGAGAAGGGGAAGCAGGCTCCCTGCTGAGCAGAGAGCCCGATGCGGGGCTAGACCTGAGCCGAAGGCAGAGGCTTAACCCACTGAGCCACCCAGGCGCCCCTCCAATTTAATTCTAACTAAACAAATATTTCCAAGTCTGGACTCAAAGGAAATAGCATTTTGCATTTTGGCTCAATTCTGCTGTCCCAAACATAATATAGAAAACGCTCTATTATAGTAACGGAACAGCCTTCTAACTTGAAAAACAAAAAAAGAGTAAGAGCTGGTTAACTCTTACCAAGCTATGGAATACTACCTCTGTAGAACATTTTAAACATTTATTTTCTTCCAAAGGCTTGAACAGCTATTCTTAGAATCTCCACATGGAATCTGGAATGCTTTATCACACGGGTCAAACCAAGAAATTCATTATAGAAAAAAATACATTTCTATTTCCATTTTAAAACATGGTAAGGTTATAAAAAGGACTCATCTATTTACTCCACAGAGTCATTTTTCTGTTACCTTTGTGTGACCAGCAAATGTAGTACTGGGAATGCTGAAGGGTAAACAATGAAATGACTTATTTCCTTGTCCAATTTACAAATGATACAGCCTCTTCCGTCAAAACTAGAACATAATTTTTGGCGAGAACCTAAGACTTGCTAGTCAAAATTCACTACTGAATGAAGCAGGAGTCCCTGCTCAAGGATCCAAGAAGGTAGAGGTGGGGGCCCAAAATATATTTTCAAGGGGCGCCTGGGTAGCTCAGTCAGTTAAGTGTCCAACTCTTGATCTCAGCCCAGGGCTTCATGTTGGGGTCATGAGTTCAAGCCCCATGTTGGGCTCCATGCTGGGTGTGGAGTCTACTCAATAAGAAAACAAAACAAAACAAAACAAAACAAAACAAAAGAAGCTCTCAGAAGAGCTTTGATTAAAGAAACAAAATCTATTTTTAAAATAATTTTTAAATTTTTTTATAAACATATAATATATTATTAGCCCCAGGGGTACAGGTCTGTGAATCGCCAGGTTTACACACTTCACAGCACTCACCATAGCAGGAAACAAAATCTATTTTCAACATTAAAAAACGACTAAGGGAAATAAAACATTTATATCCCTCAAGCTCTAGTGATGTTCGAGAAGCTCTTAAAAATTAATGTCTAAAAGCAAATAGAGGGGTGCCTGGGTGACTCAGTGGGTTAAAAGCAAATAGAGATTACTAGCCTTAATAAAAATCTTTACATTTTATAATCTTGGATTCCCTTGAAGGTTCACCCTAGGCTTATGATTTTCCTCTGTCCCATGTGTTCCCTCTGGATGGTTTTTATAAACAACTATCCTGGTTTTAACGCCCGATCATATGCTGATAATTTCCAAAATTTTGTCTGGAGTTTAAAAGCCTGTCCTGACCTTCAGACCATCTGCCAGGCCCTCATTACTGCGGGTGGTTTGTAGACTGGCAGCCTGGCCACCACGTGGAGGAATGAGAGCCATGTGTCCTCTCAGGTCCTAGACCAGACTGAATCAGAATCCACCTTTCGGTGAGATTCCCAGGTGACTCAATGCAATGGAAGGTTAAGAAGCAGTATACTAGACATCTCCAGACTTCAGGTTTTATGGGCCTGTTAGCTCAAAATGTCCAAAATACGACAGGCTGCATGCTTCTTAAGGCTAGAAAGGTTATCATGATAAAGCCTCTGTTTACCTAACTGGCCTATGTGATGACATTACCTGCTCCATGATTTATGCCCACTCGCTCCTGTGCCCGGCATCTTGTTTCCTTAGCAGGGGGCCTTGGCTCCATCGATTATTTACCACCAACGCCAGCCGCTGCCTGACTCCCTTGCATTCGAGTCCCTAAGACTGGAGGAAGTCTTCCTCGAGGATCCCTTTTATGCACACTCTTTCCCCAATGAGGCTGGATTCAGGGTCCTCTTCTAGGTTCATATACTGCTCACACTCTGCTATGGATTGAAATTGTTTCTCTCCCACCAGCAAGGAGAGCGCCCAGAAGGCAGGAATCGTCTCTTATTTAGCCTGAAAACCTTAGTACCCACTACAGGGCTGACACCATAAAGAGTACTCAGTAACTGCAGGATGGATATTAAGGCAATAACTAAAACACCAAGTTTCTTTATTTGGGATTTCCTGCTGCTTAGAAGCTCCGAGAAACTTGAACTTAATATAGTCAATGTGGTGGATAAAATCTTTCATAAAAAAGACCACAGGGGAGATGATAAAAAGGGTTTTTGTTCTTTCTGGCGAAACTTCTGAGAACTACTGGTCAATGCTATGTTCAACATTAATAACAAGTTATGGCCCAATCAGTTACCCTCGGAATTTATGAGACTGATTGCCCTTAAGACTAAACATTTCTTAAACCAATGGCACTCTATTTTTAAAATGTTATGTAAATTGATGACTTTGGAGAGCTTCAGTTTTCTACTGTCAATGCTATTTTTTAAAAGACTTATTTTATTTATTTTAGAGAGAGAGAGAAAGAGAGAGAGTAGAGGGAGGGACACAGGGAGACGGAGAGAGAGAATCTCAAGCAGACTCCTTGGGGCCCTGAGATCATGACCTGAGCTGAAACCAAGAGTCAGATACTCAACTGACTGAACCACTCAGGTGCCCCAAGGCTATTTTAATAACATTTACTACGTGGTGTTCAATATCTTTTTAGTCATGACTGAAAAACTGTCTAATTCAAAGTCTCTTAGAGTATTAGGGGGTAAAAAGTATCTTTTTAAGACTAGAGCAAAGATGTCTAGCTTTTAATACAGAATGAATTCTTTCAAATTCAGTATAAGAAAATGACCTAAATAATGCATTTTTATAAAATCCCAAAGATGTCTCCAAAGAAATGCAAATGCGAGTACAATGTAATTTTAGAACTAATCTGGAAAAGTAGCAGCGCAAGAACAATCCTCCCACATACTCCCCACACGCAAAAAAGGCAGAGATGCATGTGTTGTTTTTTTTTTTAATTTTATCTATTGAAAGAGGATTTCACTTATCACTTAAAAACATCAGAAAAGTAGAACGAATTAGGTATCTCTGTCTAGCTTTACAGGCAACTGCTCTGGCTTCAAATCGCGTTTTATCCAGGATGAGTGTGGACTACAAGGTTGGGAGTCCCTCTCAACTGGACCTGGAGTGTATTCAAAGACGCACCAAAAGAAGGGGAGGGAACAGCATTGGGGGGGGGGGGCTGTAGGAGGAGGAAATAAAAGGGACATGGTAGTAGAGGCACTTTTACAGATCCGTATGGAAAACATGGAACGTGGTCGGTCAGGGATGCAACAACTCAAAGGCAGACAGTACAGGGCGGGCTGGGGGAGCTCACCTGAATGTGGAAAGGAGTGAAAAGTGTCTCCAGAGACCACAAAAAGACTTTCCTTCTTCTCCTTCTCAAAACGAGTGGTCATTTCTTCCTGAGATGCCTCTTCATCTTCCCTCTCTTCTCGAAGTCTCTTCATTCTGTCCATCAAGGCCTCTAGCTCACTTAGGGAATCGACAATCTGGAGCCAGGTAAGATGGTGTTGGGTGTTAGTAATACCAAGAATTATTCTGGTAAAGGTCCCTGTCTAGTAAATGCCGCCTGACTATGTACAGAGGTGTGGACCCTTAAGTTCCTAAGTGGGTTTTCCATTAACGCCAAAGAAAATCAAATGACAGATTCAAACGTTTTCCAGAGTATGATGTTTTTGCTGCAGTTATAAATCTAGAAAACTTATAAGTATAGATATATTTAATCTAGAATTTGAGCATTTGGTATATATTAAGTTATAGTTTATTTTTAAAAATAAGGTGGCCTTATGATTTGTCATAATATCTATTTGCTTTATTATTTTTTCCAAAGATTTTATTGACTTATTTATTTGAAAAAGAGAGAGAGAGTGCATGAGCAGGGGCAGAGGGAGAAGCAGACTCCCTGCTGAGGAGGGAGCTCAGTCTTAGGGCCCCAGGATCACGACCTGAGCCAAAAGCAGATGCCTAACTGACTGAGCCACCCAGGCTATCTATTTGCTTTAAAAGCCTTATCTTTAAGACAATTCAGAACTTCATGTACAAGTTAAGTTTTTACAGTAGTAAAAGTTGTGCAGAAATAGTTCTAGTATACAATGTCCTGTTGAGTCAGACAAACTCTTTCTATGTATTTTTCAGGCAAAATAGTGAAGAAAAACGAAGTTCAGAACACTAACCCCGAAGTTGTTGCCTGTAAGGGATGCATTCTCTATGTTGTTATCGTTGGCGAGATCACAAACACAGAAATTGTTGACTGATATTAGCCTGAATCCATTGGAGATTTCTGGATCTCTCTCCGGATTGATGCCACTACCAAAAACAAAGCTTGCCAAAGCATGATAATGTGCCAGTAGGACTACAGCGTGTACCAGCTCGGGCAGAGACCAGTTATTTTCTCCAGTTTTGACAAGTTTCTGTAATGAGAAAGTGAATCAAAGTAAGAATGAAAACCACAGAATGCTGCAAAGCAATTTTAGAAAGCATGGAAAATCCACCAAATTTTTAGGTCCATTTATAGCAATCAAACTTAAACTTTTAAAACTCCTTTTTAAAACTTCCTTTTAAAAATGTTTCATGTAATAAAGATATGGCTTTGGTCAAACAACATTACATTCAACCAGCAAAACTAACAATATAATTATGTTGTAGATTATTCTGAATTCCTTATAGGTACCATGGATCTTCTGTTTCCAAAGCACACTTACATACTGTGTTGTTTCAATAAGATAGTTCAGAGAATCAAAGAACACTGAAGCTAGAAGGGCCTTTAAAGATTATTTAGCAAAGCCATCCACTTCAAGGTTTTTAGGTAAAGACTTGACCTTAAAAATCACATAAAAACAAAACAAAACCCTAATTCATTAAGTCAACTTTTAGGTGCCTTTTCTGATGGAGAAAGAGCTGATGGCAGAGGATAGGAGCAGTAGAATTACTACCTCACCTTTGAATAAGAACTTTAAAAGTTTCAAAGCACTTTTTTGTATGCTATTTCACTTGATCCTCCAACTGAAGGATGGAATCACAAGTGAAGGCATTAAAAACAATGATGTCTCCATCCCCACTTTCTCCAAGAGCCAATCCCATCTGTCAGCACATCAGAGTCTTTCCCATCGGTGTCCTCTCTGTCTAGCTTGGTACACATGTGCGTGCATGTTCTGCTGCTCACTACATTTCTACACTTTAAATTCTGCTCACTTCACAGCCAAGCCCCCACCAGAAACCTCTTTGGCTTTACTCTCCATTAACTGCCCTCCCCTCCAACACACAGGAAATTTAATATATTACCAAAAGCTCAGTTAAAGGAAAAGGAAAAATTAATCAGATTCTACCACCCTAAGGTAACTTTCCCATATTTTATTTTTATAAGCATAATTATATAATCAGAGTAACACTCCTAATTTTCTCTGCTTTGCAAACCTGACATTTTGACATGTTCTTTTCTCATAAGGCTACAATGTCTTAGACTGAGCATGGCCTTTATACTGCAGAGAAATGGATATAGAGAGCTATTTCTCCATTTTTTTACTGTTAGATATTCAAATTGCTTCTAAGTTTTTTTCTGTTTATTTGCTATTATAAATAGCACCTTCATTCCTTGCTATATCTATGCTATAAATAGCATCTTTAATTCCTAATGGGATTTTGAGGGCAATCATATTTTAAGGACTTTTCATAATACTGCCAAAGAGCCTTTTCCAAAAAACAGGTAGAATTTACAATGCCTTTGTCAGTCTTTCAAAGAGTACGAAACCTGAAAGGATAGATAGCCAGCACTCATCACCTCAAATTTCTCATCTCACATTCATTTCTGTTTCTTTAATTCATTATAATTTGTTCTCTTTTTTAAGCAGCCTCCTAAAAACAACTTTTGTGAAGGTCAGGTATGACTCCCAATGGCCAAATCTAAGTATTTCTTTTTTAGTAGTTATCCTATTGGGTCTCTGTAGGATTTATGCTTTCCTTACTTCCTCCTTTCTTGAAATTAATCTCCTTTGACTTCAGCAGTTCCACTAAATTTTTTTTTGCACCCTCTCTCCCCTGAGATGCACGTTTCCCTGTCTTCGTCTCAGCCCACTTTCTCTGCTTCTCTCCAAATGTTGGCTGGCTCTATTCGACCCCAGATGGATCATTCATTCCTTCAACTTGACCTTTGCCTACTGCCAATAGCGATCTGATCCGGTTTCTAATCTATCCTTTATCTTGAGTTACAGACCTATATTTCCTTCAGTAACTGGACATCACTATCCAGAGTTAACAATATTCTGCTTTCAGCCCAGAGTGTACTGTCCTGCTCATGCCTTCTCCCAGTCAAGAAGGCAGAAACCTTACTTACTCTCCTGTCCTTCCCCTCTCCTCCATCTTCACATTCTGCTAGTTACCACGTCCTGTCTCTTTCCATGTAGAATGCTTACATACAGTATGATCTCTCCTTTGGCTTTAAAAAAAAAAAAAATCATCTCTCACGTGGACTACTGCAATTGCTTTATGATTGACTCCTGTTTCTAGACCGTACCATTTGTGATTTACCTCCTATATCACCACACACGTTCATATTACAACTCCGCTCAAAAACCTCTGATGACTCCTAATTCTTTATCATACTCATCTCCGAAATCTTTTGACCACATATACTACTACTTTCTTTTTTTAAGATTTTATTTGATTTGAGAGAGAGAGAGAGAGAGAGGGAGAGGGCACGAGCAGGGGGAGGGGGAGAGGGAGAGAGAGAATCCCAAGCAGATTCTGTGCTGAGTGTGGAGCCCTACATGGGGCTCAATCCCAGGACCCTGAGGTCATGACCTGAGACAAAATCGAGAGTTGGACACTTAACTGACTGAGCCACCCACTGCCCCTTGATCACGTATACTTCTGACAGTAACTGTTGGGGACTCCAACCTCTGATAGTATGTACGTTTATTTATAAATAAACACTTTAAAAATACAACATTTTATATAGATGAGTCATACACATGTACTGTAATACTAATATTGTAAAATATACAGAGAAATTTATTAAGGTAAGAATACATATGGGTGCACACACACAAATAATTTTCCAACATTTTGAAGGATTGCCTTCTGCGTCCCCTGAAGTAAGGTAATAGAACTCTGAAGAACATAGGTTTCTGAGGATAAAACATAAATTCTTTAATACAGTACTCATTGTGTCATAAGGACATGCTCCCCATTCTTCCCATCTCCTACCCCACACTTCACATAACCTTCCCTACTGTCAGTAACCTGAAGCTGTTAGTTACTTTTCCAACATACAATGTTTCAGAAGTCCCCCCCACCCCCCGACCCCCCACCTGCCTCTCCTTGAAAATTCCCACTTACTCTTCAAGACCTATCTCAAATGTTACCTCTTTCATGCAACTTCCTGATCCCATTCTTTCTATTCATACCTTCATATACCACTGTGCTATGTTTATTGTCCTTATCTCTCCCTCTTTCTTCCCCTAGATTCCAAGCATGCTGAAGGGCAGGGTCTACCTTTTTGGACCCACCAAAGTACACGGCACAAAGTAATGAACATAGGACATAAAAATAAGGATCAATTCTTCTATCTAAGTAACATCTTATCAAGTCGGAACATAAAGCTGAGGGAAATGTTATGTTTCACATATTCCCATACAGGTAACTCAATTTCTAAGAGTAGAGAGATGACAAAAGCTCAGTTTGGTTTAACTGGGCAAATAACTAACAAAAATGTAGTCTACCCGAGAGGATCAACAAAACCAAAGACATATCTACTCATTAGAAGCAGGGAATTTGAATACCTATGTACTGAATAGTGACCCAGTGCCAAGCACAGTGCCAAGGCCTCACCCTGTGTGCCCTTGATGGAAGCCCCTTTCCATCTGCAAGTATTCTAGTCAATTGCAACTCTGTTTCTCATCTAAGCTCTAGCTTCTAAAGGCATTGAAGTGTTCACACCAGTTGGCACATCGCTTTTTATTTGCAAAACTGTAATTTGCAGATCTTAAAATTATGAAATGTTAGAACTAGAAAAGAGCCTGGAACTCATTTAATCTAGGCCCCTCATGTTATAAAGCGGGGAGCTACTGAGGTCCACAGAAGTTAATTTACTCAAGGTCACGGGTGTGAGAACCCAGGGAGTCCATTGTGCAGTTTATTTGGTCTACCTCCTGCTTGAAAACAGAAATCAACTTTTTTCATGGCCACTCACTAAGGCACCTGGGTAGCTCATTATTGATTACCTTAAAAGGAATATCCATTGGCACTTAAATTTAACCCACAGACTTTCTACAGTTATCTTTTCTATATGCTGAGAGCCTATGTTGTAAGTTACTAATATGCAAGTATTTTAAAATTAAGTCTTAACCAAAAAAAAAAAAAGAAAGGAAAAAGGGAAAAAAAAGGAAAAGAAAGAAAAGAAAACTGAACTCTCAGCCAGAATCGTAAGGAAATCTCTTTTTCATTTCCAAACAGCACTCAGTACCTGAATGTGCTCTTTTGTGATCAGCCAGGGTCTGTGTGCGAGCAGCTTGTTAATTTCATTAAGATTTTTCAGTCTTTGCGGCACATATTCCAAACCATTCAACCACTCAGCAATACCTCCTGTCTTTAAAAATTCATCCACGTGCATGTTTATTAGGTAGGAACACTGATGTCTAGCTGCAGCCTAAAACACAAGAAGACTCTGTTGATATAGCAATCGTGGTACATGTCGCATTCTACTAGTTCTAAACCAATAATAATAATGATAATTGATTTGGAGTTTAATAATTTTAATAACCAATAATTCTTTTCTTATAGATTCCTCCTCCTCCTCCAACTTCTATCACAATACACCATAGATTCTTGAACCAGTACACGTAGTCGATATTTGTACAAGCGAATAACTGTCCCATGTAGGCAATTACCTCCTCAGCCAGAGGTGGGTGTGGATTATCCTCAAATGCACTTCCTGGTTATATCAAGAACATACACGTCCATTTCATGATGGTAAATGACATAAACTACGTTCTATTTAAAACTCAATAAAATCTCACTAACTTGTATTCTACCCATTCAGAACACAGCTAATTTGGGTGCTCCTCTCACCCCCTTTAAGATAACTGCGATTTCAGTCTTATCCCGGCACTTCACCCACTGAGATAAGATAAGTTCGCTGACACCTTCCTGCCCGAGCAGTCAAACCAGTCTTGACACTGGGAGTTTGGGAAATCCTTGCAATGCAGACTTTCCACTGCTCCTTTCCCTAGGCCTGCTTCTCAGGAAAACAGTATCGTTTCTTCATTCTATTTTCCATATCTTGCTTATCTCTTAGTTTATCATCATTCTAAGGCTGCCTGGGAACTTGCTGGGTCAAATCTGTAAGCTGGAATTACAGTCTCAGTCGTGTTCGTCTTGTTTAAAACTTTGATGAGAGCATAAACAAGATAATCAAATCAAAGTTGGGAAAAATGAACCTGCTGACTGCCAGCTACCTCTGCCAGCCAGCTGTTCTCCTAAACCACCCCAACACAGGGCACTGGGACCAGGTCCTCTATCTTTTTCTCCAGGAATAGCCCACCTGTGACACTGTTCCTTTCTACCTTTCTCATCCTGATTTATAATTCTCTCCCCACCCCGACTAAAACATTAACTAGTTCACTAGTTTGTACCAAGTACTATATTTAGTGGGGTTATGACTCATTTAAGAATTTTTCCTCCATTGGTGCTAATGGATACTCTCCTCTCCTCTGGCCAAATCAGTAACATTCTTCAAGTAGAAAATGACTAAATCAGATGTCACAACCAACCTGTTTTATATTAATAATAAAAAACAAGGCATCAAGAGCCAAAACACGACCTGTGGGATCTTAGGGATAGTCCCTTGGACCCTACTAGCGTCATCAACCGTAGGTGAATAAACTGAAAATTCAAGGAGAAACTGAACCTTTAAGGCATGTAAAGCATTCCAAATGCATCCCAGACACGCGGTATCCTAAAGCCCACAGGCTTCTTCAAGTCTTATTTCTAGAAAAGGGTACTGAGCTCTACACACACAAACACACACACACTAGGAGCGGGGAGAAGGGACGAGCAAGGGCGGTGTGGTGGGAGCACAGGCAGCTGGGAAGCGGGCGCACCATTATCGCGATGTAGTGCCTGTGTGGTAGAGGAAGGGGGCCATCCATGCGCAGCATATAGAACTGGCTCCGCAGGAAAGATTCCAGGTACTGAGTGTGCAAACTCATGACCTGCGTGATGTTGTCCAGGCGGCCGGAAGTAGAGTACTCTTCCACAAGAAAGTTCGTACGCTCATCCACTGTGTTCGCTTGGACAACCTGGTGATGGAGAAGCACACCATGAGTACTGAGAAGCAATGGATCTTTTGTTTACACACATGATGCCACTCTGGAAGCAAGCGAATGTTCTCTGGGTAGGAACAGACCCTGAAATTACGCAGTTGCTCATACCAGCAACGGAAATTAAAAAAAAAAAAAAAGGAAAGAAAAAAGCACCGCTTGTTTTTGGCTCTGGGACCGCAATTTATTAAACAACAAATGTCAAATCATCAAACACACAGCTCTGAACTTGGAGAAAAGCAGCTTCCATCTGCTCTGCCAGCCGCAGAAGGCACACTTTCCAGGGCCCACTTGCCTGGCCGTTATCACACCAACTGGGGGAGCGGGAAGCGGTGGTATTCAATTCCCACAGTTACAATTTTATCCCAACGGCCTACGAAGATATTTAATCACATTGTCTTAAGACAAGAGTTTCAGTCTGATCTTGTGCTTGTTTTTGTTCAACATAAAATAAAAAGCTTTCTGAAATCTTTTTAGGGACAAAGGAAAACATGATAATTTGTAGGAAAGTGTTAATTGAAAAATTAATAAGGACACTAGAATACTGTGATTCCTATTTTCAGCCTATTGTATTAATTGTTAAAAACAAGGTTGGTTATTAAAATGGACATCCTCTATCCCAGGGACTCAAAAGAGCTTTCTCAAAAATAGATTATTATATGTAGCTTTATACACAGTGACAGCTTGGGCATCACACCAAGAATTGGGTCTGAAGGTGTTAAGAGCTTATTAGCACCTTGTAGAAGGACCCAGCTCTGTGGGAATTAATGGACATGAGATGAATATTTCTAGGACTGGTTCATTATTTATTGATATTATAGAATTAGAATCCTAGACTTAAGAATACATTTCTTATTTCAGATTCAAAATTAAATTCGAGCTCATGCACCTAGTTAACTGCAGAGCCTGGTCTAGAATCCAGATTTTCTAAAGTCCAGACTACTGGTCTTCCCAGAGATCCATACTGTTATTAGAAACTCTGTTTACTCTTTAAGGCTGGCTTCACAGTCTCTTCTGAAAAATAAGTACAAATTATACAAAGGCACTATTGACTGAGGAAGACGTAATCCCAAAGGAAATAGAACGTTGGAAAGTGTGAACTGTGAGGAAATGTTAATTACAATGGTGTATAAAAGCAATTTCAGTTCAGCTACTTATAAAGCCAAGTACACTTTCATTTGCTCATTTCCCCCCATTTTGTCAACTATAGGGATCAAGTGATGTTAAAAACAATAAACTCCGGATTAACCACATGTAATTAAACATAGAATATTTGTTAATTTTGTTTTGTCTTCTCCAGCAGAGTTTCTTTTGTTTAAGCAATGCCAAAGGCGTAAACAAACGCTAGAGGTCCTGAGAACAGCGGTGGCTTCTGCAAACCACCTTACCTTCAATATATAGCGTGAAAAAGATTGTTTCAGGAAGTCTTTATGTAAATGAGGTAATCACTCCACCAAGATCCCTATGCTGTAGGAGAAAATGGGCACAAACTCAGTCCTTTCTGTAACGACTGGTCCCATTTAGATCAGCTAGAGATGGAGTTCCCAATGTTAACTTGTTAACATGTTTCCCATGTTAACATGACTGTTAACATTCCTTTAACCTTTCCATTCAGATGGTAAGGTCACTCAAAAAGCAAAATGAAGATGTAGGATTACTGACTCTGGCAAGGACCTGGCATGTATTTTTCGAATTTTATTCATCCCTTCTTTTAAGACAATTCCTGGCACATAACAGGTGCTCTGTGTATCTTTGTTGACTGCTTTCAGAACAATATAGGAATAATGCTGGTGCTTTAAGATAAATGTCTTTGCAGTAGTGAATCAGGATATACAATTGTATTCAATAAGGCAATAACTCCTCCAGCAGAGAAAAACTCCCCAGTTTAGTGGTTCTTAAAGTTTTCTTAGCTCAAGTATCTATCTGAGAGGCATCTAGGAATCTAGGATGTCGGGCACTTTGCTGGGATCTTTCATAAGGATGTATACCCACAAAAAGGCATAAATCTTCTCTTGATTGTCATTTTACGACCTCTCCTTCTTGAAATTACCATCTTGCTTCCCGCCCCCTCAACTAAAGGTACATACTGTACAGACTGAATTGACATTCTCTCCAAGAGACTTCTTAGAACCAAAATAAACAAAAGAGTAACGACTAATGTCATTAAATTAGTAATGACTAATGATATTCTGCTTAATAGGTTTAGTTGGGAAACTCATTTTTTCAACTCAAAATATATTTTGAAACCTTTGGGTTAATATTAAACTTTATTTAAAAGAAACTTTATTACTGTTAGTAGCTTTGTTCAGAAAAGTTATATTTGAAATCAAATATGGTAAAACTCACTTTTTTCTAACCTTGCAGAACTCTAACTCTAAACCAACTCTAAAATAAGATGGCAGATTACTAAACACATAAACTTTTAAGTGAAGTTCAAAAGAAAGTATCTCTGTGGTTCTCTGAAATAGAAATAAGGAACAAAAAGCAAAACACAGGTTTACTCCCCTATTAAAAATGGAGATATTCTTTGATACAATCCAGTTATTTTTTCATATCACACTTAATGTATTTTAAGACAGATAAACTTACTTCCTTCTCTGGAATAAAGGCACTTGGTCCTCTTGTCAAGGGCTGAGATACTCTGATTCTTTTATCCTGTTTTCAAAAGAAAAGTTTTATGTGTTAATGATGACATTCTAATTAAAGTTAAATTGGTGCAAATAAATTGCTGAGGTACTGAAACAGACTGAATAAATAGAACATGAAATCAAAGTAAGGGACAGGTCTCAGATCACAGAAAATCCATAGGGCTAATGTGTGAATAAGATAATGGGGCAAGTTCCTCAAAAAGTTAAAAACCGAACTTATGATCCAACAATCACACGATTAGCTATTTACCCAAAGAACACAAGAACACTAATGCAAAAGGATACATGCTTCCCTATGTTTATAGCAGCATTATTTACAATAGCCAACATACGGAAGCCACCCAAGTGTCCATTGATTCATAAGTGGATAAAGAGGGTATAGTATATATATACAACAGGATATTATTTCACCACAAAAAGAATGAAATCTTGCCATTTGCAATAACATGGATAGAGTCAGAGAGTATAATGCTGAGCTAAATAAGTCACTCAGAGGAAGACAAACACCATATGATTTCACTCATATGTGAAATTTAAGAAACAAAACAAACATGCAAAGGGAAAAAAAATGAGAGAGAGAGAGATGAATCAAGAACTAGACTCTCAACTGTAGGGAGCAAACTGATGGGTCACCAGGGGAGGCAGGTGGGGGGATGGGTGAGATAGGGGATGGGGATGAAGGAGAGCACTTGTGATGAGCACCAGCAGATGGACAGAATTGGTGAATCACTATATTGTACACCTGAAATTAATTTAAACACTGTATATTAGCTAACTGGAATGAAAATAGAAACGAGAAAAAAAAAAGGATAATGGGACAAGTGCCTACCTCAGTCCAAAATTTCATTTTCCTCAGTCATCTTCTACAGCCCCAGAGATTTTTAGCCCATAGTTGGCGTGACTGAAACTGTTGATCTCCATAATAAAATCATATCTCACAGTATACTACTGCACTGTTAGACCTCAATCTGGAAACTCCTAGGTTGAAATCAGAGGATTCCATGCAATTCCCCAAGGTAATGACCTGACCTGTGGCGTTCTTTTTCCACAATAAAATAGGAATAGACATATCTAATATAAAGTTTTGAAGCTTTAAGTAAGAAAAATGTAAAACTTGGAGAAGTAGAGGTTAACTTAAGGTAAGAAATGGAGAACTTAGCAATCCATATTGGTCCACTTGCTATTCTATTGAGGACTAACGGGAGATTGTCAGTGGTATTCTAAGTTTTGATTTATTTGAAGTTTTTATTTTTTTGTTAATTTTTTTTAATTAAAAAATATTTTGGTAACCCCATTTAAGTGTGATATCTATAAAGCTGCAAACATTCCAATTAGGTAATAACTTCCTTCTCTGCAGGCATGTTGGAAAGCTGGAATAGTCAGAGAGAGGCTCTCAGGGCTCTAAAGTCCTTCTTAGCCAGGAGGAGAGAGAGAGGAGACATGGCTACTTAATTTTCTATACTGTAAGTAATATTCTGAAGTTCTAAAAAAGAAGCCCTCTAAAACTGTAACATAAAAACATGGACTATGGTTACACCATACACAAAAATTTGCTCAAAATGGATTAAAGACTTGGATGTAAGACCAAAAACCATATAACTCCTAAAAGAAAACATTGGCGGTAAGCTCCTTGACATTGCTCTCAGCGGTATTTTTTTTGGATCCGACTCTAAAGGCAAAGGCAACAAAAGCAAAAATAAACAGTTGGGACTACAACAGACTAAAAAGCTTCTGCACAGCGAAGGAAACCATCAACAAAATAATAAGGCAACCTACTGAATGGGAGAAGGTATTTGTAAATCATGTACCTAATAAAAGGTTAATATCCAAAATACATAACAGACTCATATAATTCAAAAGCAAAAGCAAAAGTTCAATTTAAAAAATGGGCAGAGGACCGGAATAGACATTTTCCCAGAGAAGACATTCAGATGACCAGTGGATACATGACGAGATGCTCAACCTCACTCATCATCAGGGAAATGCAAATCAAAACAACAACGAGGTATCACCTCACACCTGTCAGAATGGCTAAACTCAAAAATGCGAGAAACAACAAGTGTTGATGATGATGTGGAGAAAAAGGAACCCCAGTGCCCTGCTAGAGGTAATACAAACTGGGGCAGCCACTGTGGAAGACAGGATGGAGGTCCTCAAAAAATTAAAAACAGAACTACCCTATGATCCAACCATTCTACTTCTGGGTGCTTATATGAAGAAAATGAAAACACTAATTAGAAAAAAATATATACACCTCTGTGTTTATTGCAGCATTATTTACAATAATCAAGGTATGGAAATAACCTTTCATGAATGAATGAATGGATAAAGAAGATGTGGTATACTGTACATATACAATGGATTACTCCTCAGCCATAAAAGACAAAGAAATCCTTCCATTTGCGACAACACAGACAGACCTTGAGGGTATTAGTCTAAGTGACGTAAGTTAGAGAAAGATAAATATGGAGTGATTTCACTTACATATGGAATCCAAATGATGAAACAAATGAACACACGAAACCAAACCAAACCTCCAGATAGGGAAAATAGGTTGGTGGTTGCCAGAGGGGGAAGGGTGGAGAGGTGGGCAGACTGGTGAAGGGGGTAAAGAGGTACTAACTTCCAGTTATAAAATCAGCAAGTCACAGGGATGTGATATACAGCGTGGCGACTACAGTCAATAATATTGCATAGCAAATCTGAAAGTTACTAAGAAAGTAAATCTTAAAGGTTCTCATCACAAGACCAAAAAAATGTGTCACTGTGTGGGGTGACAGATGGTAACTCGGCTTAAGGGGGTGATCATTTTGGAGTGTATACAAATGTCAAATCATTATGTGGTACACCTGAAACTAGTATAATGTATGCCAATTAAACTTCAATAAAAACAAAATAGGGACTCAGCCATGGTTTGCAGAGATTATAAAGACTGTGTGGGAAACTGAAGAACATGAGAACAGAGTCTCCTGGAAAAGAGTGCATTAAGCTTCAGGTGCCACCAAGCCCTCCTCAGGCAACTTCCACACTGAGGAAGTGACTGTAAATGGTTCCTTATCCAATGTTGGCAATATCTATTTCATGTGACCTTGTCTCTTATCCAGAGCAGATCAGACGAATCAGCATAGAAAGAGATCTGCCGCCTATGGGTGCTTTGATGTAGAAGTTCTGCCCAAACACAACCGAGGGCAATTTGTTGGACGGGTTAAGATTCTAGAGTTACTGGAGGTATATGCGAGTAATGGACCCTGACAACAAGAAGAGCAACAACATAGCATTCAGAAACAGAGGCAGAGAACACAATAAAGATGCATTAACACGTGTCTGCTGCTAAGGGGAAAAGCACTAGCGTTTCTATAGCATCACCAGCGAAGTCAAGTCTAATCATGGGCTCTCCTGTGTCTTTTCCTCCCTTCCATCCTCTCCTCTTTCTCTCTCCATAAGGTAACTGGAGTCTTTTTTGTTCCTTAAAATCAAAGAGCCTACCAAACACAAAATAGTTATTCTAATCCATTGCTTTTATTTTTTTAAGATTTTTATTTATTTATTTGACAGAGACACAGCCAGAGAGGGAACACAAGCTGGGAGAGGAGGAGAGGGAAAAGCAGGCTTCCTGCTGAGCAGGGAGCCTCATGTGGGGCTTTCAGTTCCCAGGACTCTGGGATCATGACCTGAGCCAAAGGCAGACGCTTAATGACTGAGCCACCCAGGCAACCCCCAACTCCTTACTTCAATGAACAGCAGTTACAAAACCAACAGACAAAAGGAGACAGCCAGGCGTTCAGTGACTTTTTTTGAGAATCTGATCAGGTACTGTGACAGATTCAGAGGATAGAGAGCAAGCAAAAGAGGGAGGGTCCTTGCCCTCATGAGCATGGCACACAACTTCCATCAATTTTCAGAATTCTATCGGAATAAATATATTGAGTAATGATAACCTAAACCGGCTCAGGTTTCAGAAAGGACCAGGCATTTAGGTTGTATTTATAAAGTGATGACAAATATATCTTAACCTACTGGTCAAAAATACTAGAAGACTCCATGTAAAAAGGAGTGATTTAGAAATTCTAATATCGGCATTTCCTGTCTACATCAACCCAAATCTAGTTTTACCCAGAAAATTTAAAAGAAAATAACAGATTTCTTCCCTCTGCTAGCTGCCGTGAGTTATAGGAAACAACATTTCAAATACTCTGTAATACAGCCTAAGGCAGTCCTATGTGAAAAGCAATTTCCTTGATGATGAATCATTTCAAATGAATAGAGCAGTTAAGAGAAACTGATTGTGAGGACCTACCACAGGTTTGAGGAGAAAAAATGCCAATGGGAAGGTAAGTGGGGGTTTTTGTTTATATTTATAAAAAATACATAAAATTCAGAGAAAAGACAGGGAGAGAAAAACCAAAAGCATATGAAGGGACTTCGGGAGACAAAGAATGATTTATTACTAATATGATTTGTTTGTAAAAATCAGCTTTGAGACATTTATCAACTGAATTTACTGCTACATGCTTGAAATTGTTATTCTGCCTACCATAATATTTTCTGGAACAGAAGATGTTTAAATCTGAAATAAGTCTTCATAACAAATGGAAGTGCCCACTGCTGCACTTCAAAGAACATAACATCTCTTCGTTTGACCAACTGATAAGAAGCAACAGAGACTCAATTTCATTTGTGTCAACATTCGTTTGCTCATTTAGTCAGCAAACATTGAGAATCTACAACGTGCCAGACACAAATAAGGATTAACCTGACAGAAATGCCTACAGCCAACCACGCGGCATATGACAGAGCCCAGAGCAGATGCATACCCACAGTGATGAAGGAAGAGATCATTTTAACAATTACCACTTGCTCAGTCATCCCTCTTTGGTTGAACACTGAAGTTATGTCCAGTTTTCACTATTATGAATAACGCTATGATGAGGATCTTTGCATAAAGAGATTTGAGGGCAGACTGTGGTATTCAGGATAGGTTCTTTAGAAGACTCCCCGATGTGGATTTCCTGAGCTTTAGGTCAAATAGCCTTAAAGTTCTTGTTGCAAACCACAAAGGTGCTAACAAAAATCTTTTGCCAATTTTATGGTAATAAAATGGTTATGGTTCATCAGCTGAGAAAACACCCACTTAACTCATTCACTTCAAAAGTGAAAAACAGCATCCAAAAATGTGATTGGAACTTTTTATGATATCTGAGGTAAAATTTCTTACGTTGAGATGTGTAATATAATTAATAATAATACAATATTTTAAATAATAGTTTTTTTTAAAATAATACAGTCTGGGGGTGATGTAGCCCCTGAGCCTGGGGCTAACACAAACAAACCAACTAACAGAAACTCCCCAGTTGGGCAGTTACTGCAATAGCCCCGGGGGAGAGATGATGTGGGCTGACCTAAGAGAGCTGCTTAAACACTGAAGGGAAGGGAAAACTAACATCATTTTTTAAAAAAAGATTTTTATTTGAGAGAGAGAGCGAGCGCACGAGCACTGGGAGGGGCAGAGAGAGAAGGACAAGAAAATCTGCAGTGAGCATGGAGCCTGGTTGTGGGGCTCGATCTCATGACCCTGAGATCATAACCTGAGTGGAAACCAAGAACCAGATGCTTAACCAACGGAGCCACCCTGGTGCCCTTGAAAACTAACATCATTTAAAAAAAAAAAAAAAAAAAAGAAAAGAAAACTAACATCATTTGTAAGTTTTGCCATCATGTATCCTTCTTCGGTTTCGTTTTTTAAATGGCACCACTACTGAAATGATCAGCTAGTTCCTGCTTCTATAAAAGGAGCACCTTTTCTGGTGAGGATTTTAGTACTGTCTCAGTTAGCTGCTTTGTATATTTATAAGAAGGTGAAAAGCAAAATTGAAAAAATGATCACGGCAGCTCATAAATTCTACTGTGAACTCCTTTTTCTAAGTACCACACCCCTCAGCCCACCTACTTTCTGTCTCTATGTTTTGAAAGTTGATATGGTCAAACCCAAAAGAAAGAGGATAGCACCATATCCCAAAGATGCATCTTCAAACCCTAAGCTGAAGCTCTGGTCTCCTGTAATACCCTGTGACACCTTTCCTCAGCTTTTTAAATTTTTATTCTTTTTAAAATTGTATTTATTTTTTTCTTTCCTCAGCTTTTATTTCAAATCCAAAATGCCCAGGACCAAGTTGCTACCTCATTCACACCCTGATTAACTTTTCTGAAGTCTCTGGGCCTATGTTGCCTTGTACAGTAGCCATCAGTCACATGTGATGACATTTAAATTAAATAAAATTAAAGCTAAAAGTACAGTTTCTCCACCATGCTAGTCACATTTCATGTGCTCAACGACCACATACATCCACGGCTAACATAACATAAAGGACAGTGCCGACATTCCCCTGCAGCACCGCAGAAAGTGCTACCAAATAGCACTGCTCTAGAGTCTTCATTTAAATTAAAACAAAACAAAACAAAACAAAAAACCACATCTTTGACATTTTAATGGCTTTTTGAAATGATAAATGATTTCTCTGCAGAGTTATTGATTTGATGATCACAACTACTCGATCCCATAACCAAGCATTTTAATGTCATTGCAGAAATGCCCTCAACCAAATTAAGAGTGAATCCAAATAAGGGTAATTCAGGAAAACCAAACAAACAAATAAACAATCAGCTAGTTCCAAGGATCCCTGTCTCAATTTCTGCTCTTAGAATTGTCTCCAGAAAAATAAAACCTTTCTCTCCCTTTTACAAAATTATGGTAAAAAAAACACATACCGTGAGATCTGCCACATTGAAAAATCAAATGTACAGTACAGAATTGCTCACTGTAAGGACAGTGTTGTACAACAGATGTCTAGGACTTTCTTATCTTGCGTAAGTAAAACCTTATACCCGTTGAACAACAGCTCCACCTTTCCCTCACCCCCAGCCCTTGGCGACCACTACTTGGTGCTTTTTATGTCAGCACACTCTTCAGATCCCAGCTGAGATGCTCCTTACATAATCCCCAGCCTTCTTGCTTCCTCGCACCATTCAGATCTGTCTCCTGTGCAACTCCACCCTTGGTTGCCTCTCTCACATTGGAGCACCCATCCTACGGAGTCCTTGACCGCTCGTGCACTTTCCCTGGACATCCCTGGCATTTCTTTCATTACTATTCATTCTCTCAAGTCAGCATTCTTTTCTAGGGTTTACATCTTCTTTCCATAAAACCAAATTTACTGTGTTGCGTTGACAGTCCCTGTACCGGGAGGTGGGGGGTAGGGGGTGGAGAGCAGGGAAAAAAGGGCATGTGAACTGAAAATGAGCAAGCCAGGCAACTGACTCCTGAATCCTGTTCTCTAGCTCAGAGCTAGCTTTTCCTGGCCCTGCAGTCTGGCTGTGGGGCATTCTGGGCTGCCGTTGACTTTATCTGTTTGTAATTTTTGCACCTTAAAATCAACATGTTTGAAACCATTCTTCTGGGACGTCTGACTTCAGCTCAGGTCATCATCTCAGGGTCCTGGGATCAAGCCACAAGTGGGGCTTCCTGCTGAGCAGTGTGGGGAGGGAACGGGAGGGTCCTGCTTCTCCTTCTCCCTCTGCCCCTCGCCCCACTTGTACACTCTCTCAAATAAATAAAGGAAATCTTAAAAAAAAAAATCTTCTACATCAAACCCACTGTCCCTTCTCACTTTCCTGATTGAGTTGTAAAGTCACCATATGTAGCAGTAGCCTTGGTTCCAACAGAGAGTTAGCTTTGACTCCTCATCCTAGGAGCCTGCATTCCAACAGTTGCCAAACCCTGTTAACTGCCTTTTCCCCACTCAATCTTTAAGTCATCCTCTCCACAGACCCTCCTCAGCCATAAGAATTGAGAAACAGTTTCCCCTCACAACTGAGAATCATGTCAATTCAGCGTCTTAGCTTTCCCTCTTGTGGGGAGGCTTTGAGAAGATAACACATAAAAAATGCAATGCATAATTCAAAATGAGGTCTTAGTTTTAGTTTTCTTTCTGCCAATTTCCCCTGATGTAAAACAAGACCAAACACCCCAAATAAGAATAGCTATATTTTCTCAACAGACGCTGCCCTAATAGAACTCAAGGGTTGTTCTAGAAGTGAAAGTCACCTGCAGCCGCACTAATTTTGAGGAATAACACCGCCATATTTTCCTCTTTTTAAGTATAAAGCTGATATCTTATTCTGCAGAAGCAAATGGCTTTGATCATACCAGCGATTCTCGTACAATGGCCTTGTTTTGTTTCTGTGAAAGTCTAAAATCCCCGGGCGCCTGGCTGGCTCAGCTGGTGGAGCATGTGACTCTTGATCTCGGGGTTGTGAGAAAAAGCCCCACGTGCGGTGCAGAGATTACTTAAAAAAAAAAAAAAAGAAAAAAGAAAAGAAAAAAAAGTTAAAAAAAATCTAAATTCCCAAAGCTAGCTCTCGAGTTTTTTAGCTGCATTATCTATTACAATAGTCACATGTGGCTATTTCCATTTAAGTTAACTTTAAATGAAGTTAAAAAAATGCAGCGCCCAAATTGCATTCCTGACCTTTGAGGGTGTACAACAGTCACAGGTGGCTATTGAGATTTGTGCAATGCAAATCTAGGATTTTTCTATCATCGCCAATCTAATCATCGCCAAAGTGTCTGTGGTACAGACAGACCATAGCATTGCTCCATAGCATCACTTAGTCCTGATTTTGGCAGCTGGGATGATGCAAAGATACAAAATGGTTGGAATTTCAGGAATGAACAAAAACATAATAAACATGTATTAAAGTAACTTTAGGGCCACAGGTGGCTCAGTCAGTTAAGCAGTTAACTCTTGATTTTGGCTCAGGTCATGATCACAGGGTCCGGGGATTGAGGCCCATTTTGGGCTCTATGCTCAGCAGGGAGCCTGCTTGAGACTCTCTCTCCCCCTCTCTCTGCCCCTCCCTGGGGCCCACCACTCATGCTTTCTCTCTCTAATAAATAAATAACTCTTTTTTTAAAAAGTAACTATAGAAATAAAATAAAAATTGATTTGCATATTAAAACTGGAAAACCAACAACTACAATGGCACTAAAGTTGGAAGATACCATTCTTCGGAATCTCAATTTGATGATAATGTTCAAATCACTATGTAAAAATAAACATCTCTAAAATGCTGACTTTCGTGTTAAAAAATAAAAGGGCACAGAGAATTTTAAGAAACTTTAAACAATAGTAAATGTAAGTAGGCTTTGTTTTCAAATGTCTTAGACAGTAGTCACAGGATTTGTTTAAATTTTTTCCATAAAATTCCTTAATTTCAATCAAGAAAAGAAAACTAGGTATAAAATAGGAACCGAGACTCTGTCAGTTCTATGTGTTCTAAGATTGTCTTACAAGGGTTGTAAGGTCAAGAATGCTACCATGAGGTAAGTTTCATTTTTCAGATATGTTATTATAGCTGAAAGAAGTTATGTGTGAAATTCATCAGTGGAGATTATGCCTATTAAGTCATTATCTGCTAGAAAACCAAACACTGTAAGGATGAAGATTAATTACATTTAGAAAACGGCTTCTTTTGACATGTAACAGCTAAGCAATTTGCCAGATAACTTTATATAAATCAATTTCAGACACTTGGAAGTTAGGAATTCTTAAAATTATGAGTTTTTAGAGGTAATCAACAAAATATGTGGCCCTAAAAAGCTGATTATCCTGTAGAATTAAGTGCTACAACTTCCTGCTCCTAAATACTTTAAAATTATTAAATTTCATTTTCACTTATCTCACCAGTTTATCACAGGAAAGCAAAACACATGCACATACCATTTATTAAAATGTAAAAACTACGTATGAAGTTATCTCTTTAGGAGAGAAAATATTGAGTAATATGTATCATTAACTTTACACAGAGACACTTAAGAGAGGTTTTTAAAATCTTCAACATATAAAAATTATGGCAAAACAGAAATCTGACTCCAGAGTGCACATTGATACCATAGCTTTTAAAGATAGCCTGAGGGGGCGCCTGGCTGGCTCAGTTGGTAGACCATGTGACTCTTAATCTCAGGGTTGCAAGTTCAAGACCCACATTGGGTGTGGAACTTATTTAAAACAAAATAATAAATAAGTAAGTAAGTAAATCCCAAGAAGGTAATTTAATACCTTCAACACTCGTTTTTTTAAACATACAACAATGACAAAGCATCCTGCCTATGAAACACATGGCCCAAGCAAAAATTTTAATTGTGACTATAAGAAAGCCAACCACAATGATCAATACGAACAGTACACTTCAGTTGTTGAGTCTCCTTCTACTCTTTACAGGTGTTTGACTTTGGCACAAACTACTGCAGGAAGGGCAGAGATGGACAGGTAGCTCCATGCTGTTAGGTAATGCTGATGCCATCTTTTTGTTCCTTGGCAGACGATTTCAGGGATAAGGCCTGGGTTTAGAGAAATTGATGACATTGCATATTTCAGAGGAAAAGGGCAAATGGAAAGGAACAAGGAGATTAAAAACTCTTATCACTACCTAAAGGAGAAAAGAACAGGCTCTAAGATTAATTATAACAGACTGGTAATTTTACAGTAAACTCAAATTTAAATTTCTGTAATGATCTGGAATATACGTTGTGTTCCCACCACCTAAATGGCCTAAAAGACAATTTAACAAAGTTGTGACTTCTCCTACATTGGATTAAGATATATGTTGACCTGCATGATATAATAACTGAGATCCAAGGTCATTTTGTGAGAAAAGATCTGGTAGCGGAAAATGGCAATAGCACCAACGATGGGAACCTTTCAAATCCTGCCAAAATCTCTCCTATGACTTGGAGCTAGGGTGTGCAAAGAACCACTGACATGAGGAGCCCCGCCAGGCATCGTAGCGTATGGCAAAGATGCACTGATACTCCAAAGAGCGCTCAAAATTCCCCTTCACAGGTGGGAAACCCTGCCTCATTTCCAGGGCCTGAGACCAGAAGTGGACGTCTTTTAACACACCTAGTAAAATGAAGCCTACCAAGTTCCTCTAGCAACAAGAGCTCGAACCTGGCCAGAGTCACTGGAAGAACATGCAAAGACCTTGTTAACTTTGAATTTCAGCGATTCCTGATAAACACATACTGCCTAAAATTTTACCTTGAAATCTCAAAATCTTCCACTAAAAGCAATGCACTTATCCAGTGTATTTTTTGTAAAGATTTTATTTGTTTATTGGCGGGAAGGGGTGGAGGGAAAGGGAGACGCAGGCTACTCTCTGGGCAGGGAGCCCAACATGGGGCTTGATTCCAGGACCCTGAGACCATGACCTGAGACAAAGCCAGATGCTTAACCAACTGAACCACCCAGGCGCCCCCATCCAGTGTATTTTAGCGATTTCTTTACCTTCTCACTCGCCTGCTAAGCCGTCCGCTCCTGGTGGTCCTGCATAGTGCCTTGTCCATCTTTGAGCATTTCAACTTAATACAGACTACAGTGTGAGATAAACATCTGATCCATTTTTTAAAGTTTTACGTAATGATCATTTGAATAGCAGGATTTTTTTTTTCTATTTCATTTTTCAAAAACCAGTTCCAAGAAATGAGGCATCATGATTAAGCAACTCTCATTAAAAAAAAACAAAAAACCTTGGTGTGCCGTTTTGTAGGAACCATTTGGTAAATGTGTTTTACCAACAGTGGGCCTAAAGATACATAAATTCACCTACTAAGTAGGACTATTATCGAGCAGAAATCAGTAATAATATTTGCTGTAGCAGCTGCAGTCAAGTACACAAAGATGAATGGGCCTCATCCCATCAATAAAATAATTAAACACATATATCCATATAGCAAAGGGGAGCTAATGAGTTAAACTTGCACTGCAATATAGCTGAATTTCTAAATGAGCTTTCCCCTGGCTAGTAACAAAAATCTCTTAAATTTTATTCATTAGAACACATAGTGAACTCCATGCAAAGTGCAGGCAAGTTTTTCTATTTTTATACAGACTATGAAATAGCAAACTTGTAAAAACAAAAGGACCACTAGCACCCTGTACAGCCACAGACTGACACCAACTTATAAAGGTAGGAATATTAAAAGCAAATATGGGAGAGGCGTCTGGGTGGCTCAGCCAGCTAAGCATCCAACTCTTGATTTCTGCTCAGGTCATGATCTCAGGGTTTTAAGATTGAGCCCCACGTCATCAGGCTCCACGTTGGGTGTGAAGCCTACTTAGGATTCTCAATCTCTCTTTAAAATAAAATAAAATAAAATAAAATAAAATAAAATAAAATATGGGGCTGGGACAGTCTTAAATTATTTGAGTAGCATCATACTACAAGCTAATCCTTTAAACTGGAAGTAAATCTAATTTTAGTATATGTGCTGCCGAAGCGAGCATTAAACTGGAAGTAAATCTAAAATCATGTTCATATCCAAGACCATCCAGAGGCAAGCAGTAAAGAACACACATCCTTTTCCACTTTCCATGTAATGCCACAAAGTAGCATAAATCTATCAAGTTAGTTTCACCTATAAATTAAAAGTTGGTAGTTCTTTTAAAAGATTTTACTTATTTATTTGAGACAGAGAGAGAGAAAGAGAGCTTGGGGGTCAGGAGGGGCAGAAGGAGAGGGCCTTCCTCCCACTGCTAGCTGCGGGAGTCTACCCCGGGACTCTATCCCTGAGCCTGAGATCATGACCTAAGCCAGAGTCAGATGCTTAGCTGACTGAGCCACCCAGATGCCCCTAAAAATCGGTAGTTCTAATACGACAGGTCTTTTCTGTATTCTGTGGAACTTAGATATATTTAACCAGAGCTTCCTGAGACTCTGCCTTGCCTTTTTGATGTCTATTGAAATTCTACCCATTCCCCCTTTAAGACCTGGCTCAAGTATCATCTCCTTTGGTCTCCCCTCCACTCCTACCAATTCCCAAGACCTGCTTTGAATTTAAACCTATTCTTCTTAAGATTCACAATTGTGTTCCTCTCTTTTATAACTATTAACATATACCGTTATCTTTTCACTCCTTTCAAATAATAAATAAGCTCCTTAAAGAGCAAGATCAATTTCTGATACAGTATCTGTAGTGTGACAGCACAGCAGCATGAAAACAATGGGGGACAGGAGTCTGGTACAGACTTTTGCTTCAGGGCAAAAGTATCCTGTGCACTTGAGGCCATTGTCTGTCTTCTCAGTGAGAAACAACAGTAAGTCAAATTCATAAACAGTCCTGGACATCAATCCATTACTTTCCCTGCACTCCTTGGGTTCCCTATGTGACACTTTTTCCTGTTTATTTTCTTATATTGATAAAACAAATAATATCTGCAATTTCCCATAATTTGAAATATTTTCTAGAAATCAGTAATAATATTATTACATGCTGTGACACTAATAATCCGGAACAACAAACACTCCTATATAAGCTTTTCAGTGTTGAGCACTTTTTTTTTTTTTTAAGAGATGCGGAACTAAGAAATACACTTGCTAAACATGTTATTAAAATTTTGGGCTCAAGCCCAAGACAACGAGGAGAGGACTATTACTCTTTGTATCTGAGATAATGGGAGTCCATAATAACTACCTAACTCGGTACTTCTCTATTAACATATAGACAATATACTTTCCTACTACAAATTATAGGATCTCTCCTCAAGTCCCACAAAAGTACTAAGAAGGGCTTTACTTCTCTACAAACAATGTTTCAAGTTTTGCATTGTGTAATAATAAAAACTCTCCTTGATTTTAGTAAGTTTTACTATTAAAATTAGGTCCTTAATTAAAGGAAATTAAAATTGGGAGTTTGAGAAAGTAAGATTTTGAAGAAACAAAAAAAATTGCTATGAATGTAGTTTCCTTGGTATATGAAGGAAACAGTTTCGTTTTTTAAAGATTTACTTATTTATTTGAGAGACAGAGCATGCAAGGGGAAGGGGCAGCGGGAGAGGGGGAGGGGAAGAGAGAGTCTGAGCACCAAGCCCTGAGGTCATGACCTGACCCAAAACCAAGAATCAGATGCTCAACCGATTGTGCCACCTGGGTATCCCAGGGAAACACAGTTTTAAATCAATCTTCTAAACTCAGCATCTACCACCTAGGTTGTAACAAAATCAAAAGGCCTTTAGGTTATTCTAATGCAACACAGGATGCCAGCACAGTTTCCAGATCTTTCAAAACAGGATGATTAACAAAATACAGATCACTTGCTTACCTTAGAGGAATCAGGAGAAAAACATCAAATACAATTGATTTGTAGATTTACAAAACATCAGCATTTTAAACACCTGAAAACCAATACTTCTTTACACACTGAGTAGTAAAAAATAACAAGAAACTTACGGTCTAATTTAAATTGAGAAAGTACCTTTCACAGCCTCCCAGGAACACAACAGCTGAGCAAATTAAAGTGTGTTCGATTTTACACTGAATTACATTCAACTCTAGTTGTAATGAAATTTAAAAGAAAAACAGAAGTTTTTGTTTCGTTTTGGAAAGAACGGCCGTGTTTTAATTCTTGCCTGGAATAGAAAGTCTGATCTGAATAATAAAATAATCATCATAATCTAATAGTTAATTCTCACTAACTTCATTTCTGATCTATGGTGTCAACCCCTAAGTCTACAAACAGAGAACTACAAAACTGTGCTTTAATGAGCATGGGTAAATTTAAAGCCTATTGAAATTACAATTAAAACCATGAGTTGTTATGCTCATTTATTTTTTTATTAAAGATTTATTTAGTTTAGAAAGAGAGATGAGAGCACAAGATGAATGGGGGGAGGGAGGGAGAGGGAGAATCTCAAGCAGACTCCCCAACTCTGATATCTTGACCTGAGCTGAAATCAAGGGTCCCAACGCTCAACTGACTGAGCCACCCAGGCACCCGTTATGCTCATTTCAGTGGATGGTTCACAAACTTTTTGATATCAGGACCTCTTTATAAATAAAAATTATTGACTCCAAAAGCTTTTATGTAAGTAATATCTATCAATAGTTACCATGTAAGAAATTAAACCAAAGAACATTTTGAAGTATTTATTCATTTAAAACTAAAAACAGCAGTAATAAACCCATTACATGTTAACACAAGTGAATTTTTTGGAAACTGTAGACAGCAGCAAAAAATCTTTGAGAAAAGGAGCATTATTTTACATTTGAGCAAATATCTGGCTTAATTAAAAAGAACTGGAGTCTTATATTTCCTTCTGCATTCAAAATGTTGCTATCTGTTGTAGTGATTGTACAACATGAACGAAGTCTGGCCTTCACAAAGATGTAATGGAAAAGAGTTGTATTTTAATAGCCTTTGCACACAATTTTGCACATTCTTTGATACTACACTAAAACTGGACAAATGGTAGCTTTTATAAGTTTGTTGCAATGTAGATTCTGAAGCCTTATTAATAAGTTTCTTACTGTGCTGCATTAAAATCCATTGGCTTATCTTGTAATAAATGGATCATTTACCCACATATGATTTTGGAATGTTAACCACTGGTCATTTAGAAAGTATTGGCTCCTTGAGCTTTGCAAGTTTTTAAAATAGTGATACATATGATATTAAAAATAAAATTTGCTAATACCACCACTCGTCACATCAGAGGCATCTGTAAGTACGGAGAAGTGGTCAAGCTCATGGTAGAGGATAGCAGTTTTCAAAAATTCTTTTCTCATGAAAGCTCACATTTTATCATGAGCAATAAGTTCTGTCAGTTGTTTTCCTCAAAGTGGCAGGCTCACTCGGTTAGTTTTTGTGACTTAGTTATCGAAACTGCCAGATACCCAAGTCTGAGTAATCATCAGTCATTCTTTCACGTGCAAATGGTGTTCAATAAAATGACTAGTGTGGCTCACAACTCAGTCACACATCTGCTTTGCCTTCGGGGCTCTGTGCATAGTCTCTATTTTGAAAGAGACTTAAAAGAGAAGTCTTTTTGCAAATGACTGAAACCGTTTATAAGGTTACCTAATTAAAAGAGAGTTAGGTATCCTTATAAATGGTTTCAGTGATTTGCAAAAGATTGCCACATTTCACCTTCACAGTAAGACAAAGTATCAAGAAGCTCTTAGAACAATTATGATGTTTTGGTTTTCTCATTACTACAAGGTCATAGAACTTCTATGGAAGTGCTCATTTGTAAAATAAACTTTCAATTGATGAAGTACATACAAACGATCAAGAAAACCCTGTAGGAAAAGCACAATTTAGGAGGGATGCAGCCCCTACCATATAGTAAAATATAGTTCTATAATTAGGAGTTGTGTTGGCATATGAACAGATTCACAAACCAATGGAACATTTGTAATTATGACTCCGTATCTGGAACTGGTAATTCAAACACACACACACACACACACACACACACACACACACACCTTTTACACGTTACAAAAACACCACAGGCAAAATCAGATGACAAACACCTGAAATTTAACCCCAAACAATAGTTACTTCTCTAATTGTTTAAGGAGTTCCCAAACATCAACAGGAAAAAAGCAAAACCAAAGAAAAAAAACTGGACAAGGAACAGGCATTAACAGTAGAAATTACTCATAAAGAGAGAAAAGCAAACATTATATTTCATATATCAGATTGGCAAATAACCAAGTTAGGCAACATAGTATTTATTGACTAGACTATGAGGGAACGACACTCCCAACAACTGTGGGAATGCAAGAATCCAGCTCTTAGGGACAGGAATTTAACAATGTCTGGAAATATTACACATGCATTTATCCTTTGACCCAGTAATCTCACTTCTGAGAATCTAACCCATCGATACAGCCATAAAAGAGGACGAGGAAAATGTCTATGTACTAAAAATAACTTGAAACCGAATCTAATCAAGCTTTCCGTCCAGATTTCAAATTAACGGGAAACAGAGGGTGAGAGGCAAAGTTAAAAGACAACATGAGAAAACAGAAAAATATCCTGATTATGAAAGATCCTATAGGACAACTGACCCAACTGGTTAAAGGTATGGAAAAAAAAAAAGAAAAAAAAAAAAAAAAACCAGCAGGAGCAACGAAAGAGGAGAGCCTATTCTGAAGACAGACTTCAAAGACACAGCTTCAGAGAACTTAAGTCAGAAAAAGTCAACTCTAAAAAGACATGGAACAATGAGAGGAAACTGAATAACATGAAATATTACATGATATCACACAATTATTGCCAATTTTGTTAGGTGTGATAATTCCCATTGTAGTTATACAAGAATGCATTCATATACTTTAGATGCTAATGTAGCAGGGGTAAAAGAAAATGGCTTTGAGATTTAATTAAATTACCTCAGCGACAATAACAGCACTGGATTGATGAAGTGGCAATATCTTGCAATATTGAATTTGGTGACGGCTTTTGGAGGTTTGGTGTATGGTATTTTCTGCTTTTGTATAGCTTGATGTTTTTCATGATCTTTTCAAAAATTTTATTTATTTATTGGAGAGAGAGAGCGAGCGAGAGAGCACAAGACAGGGGGAGTGGCAGAGGGAGAAGCAGACTCCCCGCCAAGCAGGAAGCCCAATGTAGGACTCAATCCCAGGATTCTGGGATCATGACCCGAGCAGAAGGCAGCTGCTCAATCAACTGACCACCCCCCCAGGCGCCCCCCAGAAGTTTTCTTTCTAAAAGTTTATTTGAAAGGTCTTGGGCTAAGTACTGGGAGTACGAAGATAAAGCTTAAGTGCTGACCTCAAGAAAACATCATGTAAATAAATATGGATGTACAATTACAATAGACATTAGGAGCTATAAGGGAGACGACCAAAACAGAAGTACCTAACTCTGCCTGCAAGGGGATGGATCAAAAGAGCCTTCCCAATGGGACAGATCTCTAGAAAGGCATGGAAAAGTGTCAGGCCATCTAGAAAATAGATGGGTGTATATGCGTACAACATTCCAGGTAAAAGGAACAGAATATGCAAAGTCATGACATGTTTAGGGAATTATATACTGTTCTACCTGATCCCTGAACCTCTCTCAGGGAATAAGCGTAGAGGGATAGGCAAGAGTCATATCATGAATGCCAGACCAAAGAGCCTGGACTTCATATGAACAACAGACAATATTAAACAGATTATATTTATCTTTTAAGAAAATATTTCTGACATCAAAGAGATGTGGGGTTGTCTGGAGAACGTAACACCTGTTAGAGGGCTCCTATAATTTCTAGGAGAGAGAAGATATGGGTTCACTAAACAGTGTGGATTAAAAGGCATTCTGTTGAGAGCTATTTAGGAGACAGAATAAATAGTACGGAGGGGCTGACTGGATAGGAGGGGGAAGGAGTGAGAGAAGTCTAGGTTTCCTGTCAAGTGACTGGATGGATGAATAATGGTGGTACCAAGTGATAGAAAAGAAATCAAGAGAAGGGGCAGCTCAGATTTAGGATGACTCTAATAATCTATTGATATAATTGTATAAGGCAGGAATATAGAAGGATATAAGTTTCAGGGAGAGGAGACTGGCAAGAGTCAAGTGTTTGATTATTTTCATCTGCATTTAAGGACTCAAACTTCCTGTTAGGCTGAACACTCTAACATTTAATGGCAACTTCTCACCACCTGTTCACAAAGTCTCTGTCGGTGACTCATATGTGTCCCACCTCCACCACCACTATCCCATTATTATACACCATTGTATCCCCAGCTATGCGGTGGGAAGGGGAGGGAATGATGGTAGAAAGAGGGTGAAGTTTTTCATATTCTGGCCCTTATCTAGCTTTCCAATGCTTGTTTTCCAAGTGGTCCTACCATGAACACCTGGCTTCAACTACCCTGATCTACTGACTCCCAAGCCCTCCTTTGCATATTTCTGTACCTTTGTTCCTTTGTCCTTGAACCTCCACCTGGGGAATGCCATGTCCCTTCATCATATTTATCATGGTTTTACTAACTTCTCTCCACAGGTCCAACTCAGTTCCTACATTCTCTATATTGAATCATTCAACAGCAAGTTTGTACCTTCTTCTGGTTTCTCACTTAAATGACACCTGATCTACCTTTACATAGCTTTGTCTTCTACTTCACTTATTTAATTCTAGAAGTAATTCCACCTTACTTGATCATAAATTCAGATCCGGTGCTCAGCAAATGTTGACTGACCCCATAACATCTCGATATATTACTGAGACGATTACACATTTAATGATGATATTAAGTAGGTCTTTTGGGGCAATGACCACCTTAAACAACTTTTTTTAAGATTTTATTCATTTACCTCAGAGAGGAAGAACGAGTACACGCACAAGGAGAGGCAAATGGAGAAGCAGATTCCCTAGAGAGCAGGGAGCCAGGCATGGGGCTCTAAGTGGGGCTCAATCCCAGGACCCCAGGATCATGGCCCCAAACAAAGGCAGACACCCAACCGACTAAGCCATCCAGGCACCCCCTGCCTTAAACAATTATTGTCATCCTGGACTCAGGCTAGTCCTAAGACACACACTCACACATACACAAACAATCACAACTGAATAGAATCATCCCACATCCAAACGTTTGGAATTTGTTTGGGCAACAAAATTCTCAGAGTGTACTTTTGGTTGAAAGGGTTATAATTACGTTACAATTAAAATCCATGGAAGGTATCTTCTAATTATCAAAATGTCTTTAATTTGTTATTCTCCTGATATCTCCTCCCATTTTCCAGATTAACTTCTATATAGATGCTATTCACACACCTTTCTCTTCTTTATCATTCTGTGTAACTAATTTAACTTATGTTAACTAAGGACAGCCTCTTTTTCAGGCCTCAGTGTTAGTATATTAATCCCTAGTTTTTTAATCAACTGAGAGATGAGAGGGGCTCTAGGGTGGGTCAATTGGTTAACTGTCTGCCTTTGCGAAGCTCAGGTCATGATCCCAGGGTCCTGGGATGGAGCCCCTGCTTCTCTCTCCCTCTGCCTCTCCCCTAGCTTGTGCTCTCTTTCCCGCTCTCTCTCTCTCAAATAAATAGAAACAAAACCTTAGAAAAAAATAAAGATGCGCATTCATATGAAGTAAGCTTTACTAATTTTTTAGCATTAAAAAGACATCAAATGGGAACCAGAGCATTCTAAGTTAAAAACACACATTCAAATCAACCAACCAACCAACAAATCAGTTTGCACTAACTGGATTCTTCATTAAAAAAAAAAAAAAATTATTTACTTATTTGAGAAAGAGGGGGAGAGAGGGGCAGAGGGAGAGGGAGAAGCAGACTCCCTGATGTGCAAGGAGCCCGATGTGGGGCTCGATCCCAGGACCCCGGGATCATGACCTGAGCTGAAGGCAGACACTCAACTGACTGACTGAGCCACCCAGGTGCCCCTGAATTCTTCATTGTTAAACAGCTTGTGTAATAGCACTTTTAAGACTATAAAAAGTAGAAAAGCTGCCTAAAGGATTTTACAAACTAGCTGGTGAAATTAGACATAAGCACCTCAAACAATGATAAACAGAACAGTGTGTAACTAAATGCTACCGGCAAGGTGATATGATGAAAATGTACCAAAAACCTGCATTCTTCTTCAGCACTGAGAGAACCTGTTCAATTTCCAGGGCATCAATTTTCTCACTTGAAAAATGAAACAGATCATCTCTAAGGGCCTTTTTGCATTCCCATTCTCTGGTCATACAAAATGCTGTAAGCAACTCTAAAAAAACAGTCTTCAGAAACAAATAACCAAAATACCTTAAAATTACCTTCTCATTATTTTTACTAGTTTAAAACAAATATATTTTTTTAAATAACCATTTTACTTAATCTTTTAAAAAGCTGATAAACTCAGATTTTGAATTTTTGGTAAAATGTCATGAAACCAAGATTAGAAAATAAACCTTATTACAGATATACTACATAACTGACATATTTTTATAACTGAATGACTTTCACTTTAAATTTATTTAAAAACTTTTTCAATGTTCTACATTTTCTGTTCTGTATAAATGATCCAGTTGAGAAGACATGCCATACTTTAACAAAATTTTTAAATTAAATAAAAAAATCCACGTCCTGTAAGGATTCATGTTGCTTTATAAGATTAAAAATCTCTATTATTGTAAACAATTTTTCCAAGTCCTCACAAAATGATGTATGGACTTGTTGTTTTCAGATATTTCTATTAAGAAATGTATTGTAGAATTTTATCTTCACCATTAAGGATTATAAGGCCTCTATATATTAGTGAATCTTTATTGTCCATAATTTATTTTTTAGGGAGTTCATATAATCTTAACAGATCTTCAAATACAGCTATTTCTTCACTAGAATGCAATCTTCAAAAAAACCCACACTTTTCTCTTCTAAAAGAAGAGTCACATGACCATCGGTATGCCTAACATGTATACAGTGATCAGAATTGATGGGTTGGCCACTAAGACAGGATGCCTCCCTCATCTGGCTGGTTGGTGCTGCCTTTTGGCTGGAGTGCCATGCTTCTCCTCCACGTGGGCTGCTTTTGCTTCCTCCAATATGGCAGCTAGGTTCCAGAAAACCCCACAACCACCTGGCAAAGGTTGAAGCTGCAGGTCTTCCCCATGAGTTTTTACTGATAATTCTTCAAAGCCTAACTTTACTTTCAAAAGCAAAAACTCTTAGTTTTCTTAGTTGCACCCCAGCCTACCTTTGTTCCAAGACGAGCGTATTAGAGTGGGAACAACCAGTTCTTTAGGCACAATTACAAGTGGAACCAAGACCTACAAACTAAGTTCACAAACACAAAGTACCTTTCCAAACCAACAGAACTTGATTCAGAGACTAATCAAATGGTGACTTTATATTATGATCAAGAGTAGAAGTGACCTTAGCAATGTTAAGTCACTCTTACCCATCATGTAAATAAAGTTATTGTTAGTCTGAATAGATATGTGATTACTTAAGCAGAATTTAGTTGGCAAAATATTTGTAAATACTTTTAACATACCAAAACAGACTTCTGCATTTCAGGAGTCAATAGTTTCTTTTGTATTTTTATAAATGCTATTATTTGATTTCTTAGTGAAACTAATTAAATCTTCAAATAAGGATGCTATACGAAACCTTAATTTCACTGCTAAGCACTGAAATAACATTTATTTCTGTAGTGGCAAAACACAAAATACAGATTTGTAAGTCCTGCATGGCACTATTCTACAAGTTATAAGGCTATGGTGTCCTTCTCCACAAAAGCTAACAAACTTTTTCCCCCAGAAAATTGTTTTTGTAATTTAGAAAACAAGATGATCATGTTTTTCCTATTACAAAAAGATAGACACGTGTTTCAAAATACACATTTCTCTTGAGAAAAAGAGAAGTAATACAACAGGAATACTGAAGCATTAAAGAAGCAGGTAAATATTTAATCTCTTCCAGCCTTAATTTATTCTTTCATATAGCGGGGATCTCAACCTTAAGAGATTGTTACAAGGATAGAATGAGATAAGGTACGAAGAATAAGCCTAGTACTGTGTCAGGAATATAGTAGGCCCCAAATGAAAAGCAGCCTTATATTCAAATTTCAGGTAGAATTTCTGACAAGATTTACTAATTTTCCTACATTCTGGATTATGTTTCTCTGAGACCTTCATTAAAAACCAAAGTAACTTACTGTTAGTACTATAACCCCCTCCACACCCACTTTTGAGTTATAAAGCAGTGGAAAGCGGATGATGTGAAATCCAATGGAAGGCCTCACACCAGAGAAGGATGGGCAGAGCTCCTAACACTGGTGTGCTGAGGTAGAGGGCAGATGTTTGAGGTACATGTGTGTGTGTGTGTGGGGGGTTATTCCTAGGTAGCTCAGGTCAGATGGGTGCACTTTAATGAATTTACCTCATGTTTCTCACAGATGAAATTGCACAAAGTAAATGCAGAATTCACCATTATGCCCAAATCATTCCCTTCCATATCAACTCGAACAAATTTGCCTAAGAGCTACACCAGAATGGACAGAATTTTGCATTCTAACACTATATCACTTAAATGCAGCTCTTTTTAAGACAGAAAGGAAGACTAAAGACATTTATTATTATTATTTATTATTTATTAAATTTTTTCATGGGCAAAAAGTTAACTTAGGCAAGATGAAGGGAGAGAAACTCAAGTATGGAAAATCTGCTTTCAATCATATCATATAGTTTATTATAAATAATACTCTATAAATAAACACTTGTCTTCCTTATATCACAGATCTGGCCCTATTTAAAAAAAAAACAATGGAGTTAATTTAGGCAATTTATAGTTAGATTTGCATTATTTGAAAGCCAGATTCACGAAAAAGATAACCAGTTTTATCAAGAAAATTGAGATGCCCTGATATCATTAGAGTAAAAAAATAGGATATATATCTCAGATAATAATCAATTACTTCCTGGTGTGTACACAAAGTCCGTTAGTTAAACAGTAGTGATAAATCATGTCTGCAAGTTCTAAAGTTGTAATCAAGCAAACCAGCAAAATTCCTATCAACCAAAAGACATTCTATGTATTTGTTAAATATATAACTTACAGAAACACTAGCCTTTAGAAATGGAGACCAGTAGACCATCCTTCTATACTAGGTGGAATGAAGTCCAAATTATCAATTATTCTGTTTCAAACACTCATAGAAGAGGAAAACTGAAAACTATCACCTCTCTTGGTTGAGAACTATGTCTCACAACTCTCACTCAAGAAATGCAAATGTATCTCACTATACTAGAGTTTACAGACTTATAAAAGGAAAGGAAATAAAATCATCAGGGCACTTAGATGAAAACTCAGCAATTAGTAATAAAAACAATGGGTCAGTTCACTTCTATATACTTTTCTGTTCTTTTTGGGTACTGAGAATTTCTATCTAGGTTGAAGGAAAGAAAACATATAAGAAAATCCTTGAAGGTACGGTGGTCATAGTTTTAAGCAAGTTACTTTGTGTACCTGATATCCTCATCCATGAAATAAGGATAATCATAACACCTACCTCAAAGGGTGGTATGGTGCAAAGCCTAAAATTAAGGCTCAACATTATGAGGTGCTTTGACATCTGATAAAATAAGTAGGATCTCAAATAACCTAACTATAAATTCCCATCCTCACACTGTTCACATGGGTAAGGTCCCCAGACCAAACAACCCTCCTTACCACATGGACCAGGTACAATTATGCTTTTCTCCAACTAGCAAGTTTCGATTCCCCACCAGTCCATGGAATTATTCAAACAAGCCAATCACAGAGTCCCACAAGAACCAAGGGGGTATCTCAACCTCTTGATATGACAAAGCCTCCCTCCCACAGTCCTTAGTTTTTCACTCCTGAGTGCAACCTCCATGCAGCCCTGCGGGGTGTGCAGTGTTTTCTTTCCCTGGGCTGTGAGTAGGTAGAACAAACTGCTGATCTCATCTGTCCAGTGCTGGGTGTTGTGTGTCTGGCCGTCCTATGACCCAAAGTTGGGGATCTCTCCCTCACCAAAGGGGTAAGTAAGAAGCCATTAAAACAAGTCATGACAATAATTATATGAGTGAATATCCGTAGACTTCTTAGAACAGTGTCACATTATCAGCTACATATCTGCTATTATTAGAATTAGTCAATATTGAGTTCACAAAGCACAATGTAATTAGTCAAAATGTTTAAACGTCACCTAACAAGTTAAAGGAAAGATTTATAGAATAGACTGAATTTATAAAACTATTCATTGGCTCACAGTAGTCCCTTAATTCAAAATTTTGCTCATCAAATGTCTCAATTAAAAATGGAAAACAGAATTGGAAAATATAGCCACTTAAGTGAGGAACATTCACTAGCACAGTAACTAGTTATAGATACTCTTTAATGAGTAGATGATCATTTTCAAGAATTCAAATTTAGACTGAAAAAATTCTTAAAAATACAGTCACCAAGACCACATCACTCTGCTTTGAAAATTAAAAAGATATCTAATACTTAACTAGTCTTTTCCACACACTGTATTTACATGATTGACATTTTATTCATGCCTTCATAACTGTTACTAAAGTAACAACTGATGAATATCTGTAAAAAGCCAAAATAATATGTTTTCCATTTTTACCTCCTTTCTTAGCTATTTAGAAAACATATTTCTCTCCAACCACATAGTAACTGAAACCTAGGTCATATTTTGTATGCCCTTTTATTCTTCAAAAATGCGGGAATATAAATATAAATTAAATAACTATTAATTAAATTGTTTCAGGGGCACCCGGGTGGCTCAGTCAGCTAAGCCTCTGGCTTTGACTTCGGTTCTCATGATCGCAGGGTCCCCAGATGGAGCCCTGAGTCTGGCTCTTGCTCAGTGGGGAGTTTGCTCGAGATTCTCTCTCTCTCTCCCTCTTGCCCTCCCCCTGCTGTCACAAGCCGTCTCGCTCTTGCTCTCAAATAAACAAATAAATCATAAAAAATAAATTATTTCATACGGTAACCATCTTTCCTTATCCTTAGGTCTTAATGAGTAACACCTCGAGATAAACATATAATAGTCAAATTAAATATTTGAGAAATTCTTGGAATTTGTACAAGAAGTCTTATCTACCATATAGTCTAAAAGTAGAGCAATACAATAGCAGCTATCTTTTGGATTCAAATTTAAAAAGAAAAAAACTAAATTTCTGTTTAAATACTAGTAAGTACAACAGGTTCCTAAAGAGAAATCTTGGAATGACGCATATGATAACAGAACGGAAACTGCTATCCAGATAGCTACAATACCTTCATTCATTTCCAGATTGTACACATCGATGTCTACACGTTTCAGTCCTTACGAACCACCTGCACACACAGTATTATTCCTTGGGCAATTACCACAGCTACTATGGATATCTATTTTATCTATGAGCTTTTGTTTATGTCTCAATGGGCCTTTAATTTATCATCTCATTTGGATTTGCTCTCTGCACTGAAATTATTTGTTCTACTTATTTCAAAATAGTAATAGTTCTTAAAATTTTTATGAAATACACACTTATTGGGGAAACAAAAGACAATAACAGGAAGTAAATGATAAAAATAATTTCCAGCAATCAATCCCATCGCCCGGGAATTGACATTACTAATTTGAGTCCACACTTCCTTTTTAAGTAATTATTTTAGAGAGAGAGAGAGCGTGGGTGTGAGTGGGGTCGGAGAGGGAGAGAATCTCAAGCCAACTCCCTGCTGAGCATGGAGCCCAATGTGGGACTTGATCTCAGGACCCCGAGATCATGACCTGAACTGAAATCAAGAGTCAGATGCCCAACTGACTGAGCCACCCAGGCACCCCTGGAGTCCACCTTCTAGTTTCTTTACCTTTTTAAGAATGAAAATGGTACGAAGTTATAGGACGTCAAAGGATATCCTTTAAAAAAAGAAACCCAGCCTTTTCTACTCAATAACCTATTACGGACAATACATTCACTATTCACTTCAATGCACAAATCTAATCCCAAGAGCAGTCCAGTATACCACTGCATTTAGGTCACATATCTGTTCAGTTGATTCCCTTATTAAGAGTAACCTCAGACCAGGAAGTATTTACTGATGATACTTTAAAAAGTAAGAGATGATTCACCTGGAAATGAACCCTTACTGAGATAAGGCTTAGTTGAGAAGGAAATACATACAGAAAAGACAAAAGATTACAGATGATAATGTGGTTTTATTCTTTAGCTTCTACTAAACAGCACTCTCACGGACATTCATGGAAGGCGAGGTGGCCCAACAGTGAGAACCAAAGTTTTGCCTCTTAAGTAGGTATGGATGCAGAGGGAACAAGGAAGGCAGGCAGGTTGCCAGTGGAGTCTCCTAAGTGATCCGTAGACACAAAATTATAGGAAGCAGTTGGGGGAAAAAATAGGCACGAAGTGTTGCTTTTATTTTTAATCTTGTCACTGCTTCCAGTGTTCCCCGGAGAATTCGATTTAAATATAATCAAGAATGACCCATAATTTAGTATTTTTATTCTTTATGAGAATAAAATTACAACTAGAGCTAAGCAACCTTTTTTTCCTCAGGCAGGGGCCCCAATCCTAAACTTATATCTGAGCTGCTCAAATTTTCCATTAATCTGAAGATAATAATTATTGCTCCTTAATTAAGGGAAGGATTGTTGTATAGCATTTTGAAATGCTCAGATGAAAAGTGCTATGTAAAAAAAAAACATGTTATGCTAGCTTCATCAGACAGGCAATAACTGACAGGAAATATTCTCATACCTTCCTTTTGCTGCACTGCTATTTTAGACCATGAAAATGCCTTTCTAAATTTCCTTTTTTATGAGTCTCAAAGTCAAAAGCTGACTGCCCATTGCCATGGAGACAGTTCTATTTAAGGTACTATATTAGTCCTTTCCTCGCAGAAGGATAGAAAAGTGGTCAATAGAAAAGCATCACTCTCCATGGGTTAGAATTAAGTAATTACATATGGTTCTGGGGGCAGCAAACACATAAATAGAAATTTAGGAGTAGGGGGCAATTTAATACAGTTTGTTATTTTTCTTGAGAAAGGTCAACACAGGTTAGATTTCACCACTAAGCTAGAGACGATAAGAGAAAAACTCCCATTACCTCAAAATTATATGCAACCAAATAAGAAGATAAAATTATTTCTATTTACTATCCTAGAAAGAACTGCAACTGGCCGAAGCAATTTTTCCTTTCAAAGAGCAATCTTTTATCTTTTGGATTTTAGAAAGCCCCAGTATAAGAGACATTCCATAAGTTTCCTTTGTGTTAATTTTCAGACTTCCTGATTCGGCTTTCTGACATCCCATCTGAAATTGAAGAATAAGCAACTAGTTTATAGGTAAAGAGGAATACCCATAATTTACACGTATGTTTAAATTTGTCTAAGGGACTCAAAACAAAACAAACAAACAAAACAATCAAAAACTTCCAATCTTTCAATACTAAACCTTTCTTTAGGACAAATATTATCACTTCTCTTTCTGTTTCAGGGGAAAAAAAAAAAGGTCCAAAATTATAATCTTCTGTGAAATAAAAATAATTTAAGATGGTGAGACCCATCCAAGTCTATCAATGTTGGTACTAAAACACTATTTTTATGTAAATAAGCAATCTCAAAAGATATTTTCATTTGAGTTCAGTCATAAAACAGCTTCTAAAACCCAACTCTCTTTTTTTCCCTTAAGCTAAAGTTCAGAATCCAGCAACAATAAAATAAGACATTATATTTCTTAGGGTAAGAGCATGTTGTACCAGATGGTCTCAAATCTGTATTTTTTTAAACAGGCAAAGAAATCTTTCTGATTCTAGAGCTGATACTCTTTATTATCTATAAAGAGTAGGGATTTCATACTGACTTAATTTGAAACAATTTCCTCTTCTTACCCCATTTCTCAAACAATCGATAATGCATATTGGAAATAAAATGAACACATACAATTTTGATTTGTAGAAGCATTTGGTTAATAACTGTAGACCAGTGGTTCTCGATCCTTAAGAACCCATCAGGATCACCTGGAGGGGTTTTTACAAAACAAATGGGCAGGCTCACCTCCAAAATTTCCGATTCAGCAGAGCAGGGTCAGGGCCCCAAATAGTGCATTTCTAACAAACTCCCAGGTGATGCTGATGTTCCTGGTTCCAGGACCACACTTCAAGAACCATTGTCCTGGACATTAAATAGGCTTATTAGCTTACAGAATTGTTATCCTGTTAATATATCACTTCCATCTTTCCCCAAAGGAACCATTTTAAATAAAACAATAGCTTCGGTCTCAGGGGTGGGTCTGGGGGAGGACAGTCAATCTTAGCAATTTGGAAAGGATATCCATTCAATCAAAACCAAGTTAATTCCTAACACTTGTTATCCAGTGGTTAGGCAGCTGCTGGGGTTACAATGACATTCAGGAAAACAAACCCTTGACCAGCAAAAGAAGGTTGCATCTCCTGTGGATTCAACTGGCCTTGAACAGCAGTTATCTACTATAAACTTGTGTGGAGAAACTTAGTAATTGAATGTAAATGTTTTCTTAGAAATAACTGTAAATTATGCATTTACATATGATCCAGAAAACGTATGTATCAACATTTCTGGGAGTTCAATCTAGCTTCCCACTAATTTACATTTTCATTTGAGACATCCCTTATCTTGAATTGATCTACAACTGACAGGACATTGCATTTTGGTTTTCAAGTGCTCTACAGCTCTGTCAAATAGTTGATTATCCATAAACACTAAAAAGCATTAAAAGGACTATAAAGATAGAATAAAAAGAAGTATCCTTTTATAATAACAATATACTCCTCTACTATTTTAGGGGTATGAAATGTATACCTGTCACTGACAAAGTAATGAGCTAGCTAGAAGTATCGGTAGACAAACTACTTCATTCTCATGACATCAGAGTACCTTTGATAAGTGGTAACATTGTGGTTTATTAAAAGCTAAAACTGTTAAAATGTACAGGCAGGGCAAATTCAGCCTTTAGTGGCATTCTAAAGCAAAAGCTGTAACATCTGATAGCATACTGATAGTAGGATTCTGAGTGAGTTTCTTACTCAGTTTTTAAACAAATTCAACTGTTTCTATAAATATCTGAAGTTAAATGGAGTTATCATCAAGGTACTCATTAATGATCAATTCTTTCCATTTGCCACTGTGACAAACATTGTCTCTGCAATCGCTTTAATAAAGACCATTAGTAAAGGAAACAAAAGAAAAAAACACATAGATGTACTTACCTTTAAAAGCTTACCATCAACTAAAAGTAAATTATTTTCCACGAATAGCTGCTTTTACATCATAGGATTTGTTTTAGAAACCCAAGTGCATCAATCCTAAAATTTATGTGGAACCACAAAAGATCCAGAACAGCCAAAGCAATCTTGAGGAAAAGAGTAAAGATCACACTCCCTGATTTCATCTATTACAAAGCTCTGGTAATCAAAATAGTATAGTATTGGCATAAAACAGATATGTAGATCAATGGAACAGAATAGAGAGCCCAGAAATAAACCCAAGCATATATGGTCAATTACTTTACAACAAAGGAGGCAAGAACATACAGTGGGGAAGGACAATCTCTTCTAAAACTGGTGCTGGGAAAACTGGAAGAAGGAAATTGGACCACTATCCTAATCCATACACAAAAACTGACTCAAAATGGATGAAAGACCTGAATGTAAAACTAGAAGCCATGTAACTCCTAGAAGAAAACAATGGTGTTAATCTCTTTGACATCATTCTTGTTTATGTTTTTGTTTTTTTTTTAAATCTGACTCCAAAGGCAAAGGCAACAAGAGCAAAAATAAACAAGTGGGACTGCATCAAACTAAAAAGCTTCTGCATAGCAAAGGAAACCAAAATAAAAAGGCAACCCACTGAATGGGAGAAAATATTTGCAAATCATATATCTGAAGAGAGGTTAATACTGAAAGTACATAAAAAACTGGTACAGTAACAAAAACCTCCAAATAACCCAATTTAAAAAATGAGCAGAGGATCTAAATAGACATTTTCCCAAAGACATTAAGATGGTCCATAGGCGCATGAAGAGATGCTCAACGCCACTCATCACCAGGGAAATGCAAATAAATCAAAACCACAATGAGATATCAGCTCGCACCTGTCAGAATAGCTATCATCAAAAGGACAAGAGAAGGGAACCCTTGTATATTGGTGGTGGGAATGTAGATTGATACAGCTACTATAGAGGACAGTATGGAGGCTCCTCAAAAAAACTGAAAGTAGAACTGTCATATGACCCAGCAATTCCACCTCTGGGTGTTTATCTTAAGAGAACAACAAGCCTAACACCTAAAAAGGTATCTGCATCTCTAGTTCACGAAAGCATTATTTACAACAGACAAGGACATAACCTAAATGCCCATCGATGAATGAATGGACAAAGATGATGTCCCGTGTGTGTGTGTGTGTGTGTGTGTGTGTGTGTGTGTGTGTGTGTATGTATATATGATGGAATACCACTCAGCCATGAAAAAGACTGGAAACTTGTGCTTTGCAACAAGGAGAGACCTTGAGGGTATTATGCCATGTGAAATTAGTCAGACAGAGGAAGACAAATACTATATGGTTTCAGTTACCTCTTGGAAATCTAAAAAAATAAATGAACACACAAAAAATCAAACTCATACAGAGACTAGATGGGTGGAGAGGAGAGACACAGGGGAGAAGACAGTGGAGGGGTGGGCAAAATTGGTGATGGGGGACTATACAGCATGGTGACTGTACTACTGGCAGCACAATGGAAAGTTGCTAAGAAAGTAAATCTTCAAAGTGCTCATCACAAGAAAAAAAATGTCATTAACTTTGTGTGGTGTCAGGCGGTAACTAGACTTATTGTGGTGATCATTCAGCAAGGTATACAAATGTCTAAGCATTATGCTGTACACCTGAAACTAATATAATGTATATCAACTATACTTTAAAAATAAAACCAAGAACACCAGATTAGTGATTACTTCATAACATAAAAGAGAACTAGATAAGCAAAATCATACATATGAGTACTTGGGTTATAGAAATTTAATTCTCCTATATAGAATCATAACAATATGCAATCATAATAAGAGTTGGTCAAAAGAACTCCCTACCAGATCTAGTACGAAGCACACAATATTAAAATGCACAGCTTGTCTATCAATCTTCACTTCAGTGAAAATTCTGATTCAGGGTCTGAATCTTGCACTTGGTACTGGCTTTGTCATTGCTCTAGACATCATTAGATCTCAACCATGGAAGAAATCATATACCGATAGTTTTACAAGGGTGCAACCCTGGTAAATGGTGCCATTTTATATTCACTGACTAAATACTCAGTGTGAAATTTTAAAACTCTTCATCTTAAAAAGTATCTTAAAAAGTAAAAAGAATAATTAACGATTTTCCATTTTTGAATTATTGACAGCCATCACTTCTGCTCACCAGAGGAGGTGAGCACATACTGCCTCTCCTCACACATACTGCCCATCCCAGCACTCGGGTACTACCCTTGTCAGCTCTGGAGTATGTGTTTGTCTCACTTACCATATGACACAGTTCTTGAATGCCACTATGTTAATGTTGGTGAAGAAATTAAGACAAAGAATTCAACACTTTAAAATTCACTATAGAAAAAGTATGATGCGTGTCACGTTGCCCATCTGTAGTCATAAGAAGCGTCTAGGGAACTATCCTATATTCCACTCAAGACCTTAAAGACACTATGGATGACAGAGCTCTGAAATCCTAACATGGGGATTCTGACCAGCACAAAGAACACATTTAGAATCTTAAGCAACCAGTTTTGCACTATGGTCTCTCAAATCAAATCATTCACTAGTTAGGTTTTGCAAAATTCTCAAAATGTAACTGTAATTAAAATGTAAGGCTGTGGAATATATAATGGTACTCCTACTAAAAACCCAACAAGGTATGACATGGGGTTACTGCAAAAGAGCTTAAAAAAAGGGGGGGGGAACTCTATGTTTTTAAGTGTTTAATGGCCTGACAAATGTGCTTTCAAGGATATTTAGTATTTACAGATTTTTTGAAATTTTACTTTGGATAGATTCAAATTATGTTATCTAACCAGGTACTAAAGACAAGTCATTCTAATTAGATGTTTTTGCAGATTTGCTGTTTATTCATAGTCAGCTTTGGATTCATTTTGCACACTAATGAAAATACAGTTCGAATGATATAGGAATTTTTCTTTTTTTAGGGAGGTAATATACTGTCTATATGTTAGTAATGAGCAGGCACAATCCAGAAAAGTCAGCTAATCTAGACCTCTGATGCCCACTTCCTTGCACTGTCCCCTACACCAAGAGGTCAGCTAGCTAGACTGCTGGCTACATCCAGCCTGCCGTCTCTTTTTTTACTGCCTGGGTTTTATATTTTTAAATAATTGAAAAAAAAAAAAAACCAAAAGCATATTCATGACATGGGAAAATAATATAAAATTACAACTGCAGTGTCCATAAAGTTTTATCAGAATAAAAGCCACATCCATTCCTAAGTATTCCTTTATGCAAGAGACATACTTAGTATTTAGTGCCCTTAAGAATGAGGGGAAATATGTGTTTAGGCACATAGAAATGTAAAAACAATTCTTTTTTGATAAAAATATGTACATTCCCATTTTATGCTTATTCTCTATGAGTTGTCTAGGGCTGGTTTTGCCATCCAAGGACAGAGTTGAGTTGTTGCATGGAAACTACCTAGGCCTCACTTTGGGCTTGTGAACCTAAAATATTCACTATCTAGTCCTCTGCAGAAGAAATTTGCCAAACACTATTTATACCATCTGTCAAATGGGGGGCATAACTAGTGAAGCTCTCTTTCGGAGATCCAGATGTAGACTGTATCGTCACCCAGCTTACGCCAAGAACCCTGATGTCCTCACTGTCTGTGTTTTCAGCACTTAACAGGTAGGAGCATCTGAGGTTTGCTGAATGAATATATAAAAGAATGACAGATATTAATATAATATGTGAGTGGTTTATAAATGTTAGCAGCCTTTACATTTCTTGCCTGTTTAAAAGTATGAAGGCCATGAAGGAGTAGTAACATTGAGATACAGAATAAGCATAAAATGGCAATGTATGTAATTTTATGGAAAAAGAGAATTGTTTTCACATTCATATTTGCCTAAACATATATTTTCCCCCATTTTTAAGAGCACTAAATACTAAGTAGGTCTCTTGCATAAAAGAACAATTATGAATTCATACTAGTCTTGGGTATTCAACAATGCACTTTGCCTAAAGAATATTAAAACTTAGACCTTGTGGTTATCTTAATAGCTACCCAATATAAAACAATAGCTTACAAGATTATTAACTATATAGGTCATACTCTATTAAAAAATAAAAGTACAACACAAATAGATATTCTGCACCCCCCCCAAGAATTCACTAATTTCAGCTAATCTATTATACAAAAAGGTTTATAGAAAAGAATTTGAATATTATTTGGGATTTAGTGCTGAGATACCTTTAGCTTAGGTGATTTTTGTTTTAATCCCCTTTTGGTGGAGTAAATTTGCTGGGTGTGTTTTCCCTTATTAATTTATACCAAAAAAATTAAGATATACAAGTTAAATCCCTAATCTCATATAAAGAAGGAAACTTTCTGAGGAGTTAATTTTTTTTTTTCATTTATATTACCTTAAAGACAAAATGTATAGTAAAAAATATCCCACCCAGCTTAAAATGAACTGTGCTGGGCCAGGAAGAAAGTATAGGAAGAAAGTATAAAGCATACAAGGATAAGCCAGCTTGATGTTGGGCCCTTGGTTATCCCAACACCTCACCATCACCCAATATTTATCCCCTTCTTCATTTCAACTGTTACTTGAATACTGGGTAGAACTGCATCCAAGGAATTTTCCTGTTAGACACAATAACCAAATGTAGTCTCAGAGGGAACATATGACAAAATATTTTTGGTCAAAATCATTTACCCTTTTTACTGTTAAGCATTTAAGTTAGGAAAGCCCTCTAGTGAAGCAGTTACTTAGATTTTGGAATGAAATTTCCCCTGGAGACAATGTTATACCTAGTGGTTAGGTTTCCAAGCTAATGAGTAAAGGCGTGTTGATATAACTGTAATATTAATAGTAGTTAACTAGATATCTTACTGTGTTTCTATGGAGAGACTCTCAAGAGTTCTAATTTACAAATAGCAGGACCACATCGTCCCACAAACTCCTCTCCCCACCATAAACCCTTTGTAACAATGGTAACTCCTCTGTAAGTCTTCTGCAGATGTCGCATACAAAAGGTAGGTAAGGAGAGGCCAGTGGCTGGACACCAGTCCCAGGATCTGGGCTTCCTTCTAGCATCATTTTTGCCTTACCACAGAAAGCCAATATGGAATATGGTGGAAATGAGCATTTATGTTACATCTTCATAAATAACTCTTTTTTACTGCAAAATGTCACTAAAAATTGAGAACATTTCTTTAGAGGTCCTACTCAAGAAACAAAACACTCAAAATGTTTCTAGACAATGTTTTGTGTCAGATCTATGTCAGCAGTATTGAATGCATCAGTGTTGCTGAACTAATGAATGACTGATTGGCAAAAGAAATAGGTCAATGTTTGCTGGAAAGTTAGGAAAAATCCATCCTGGGATTAGGAAGAATGATCAAATAATTAACAACAGACCTAGGTAACAGAGCTAACTAGATAGGCCAAAACTTTCGATGAGAATCTCAATTTGTTTGTCAATCGATTTAATCTTTTAAATAAATTTGCATTCCTAATATAAAAATAAAGTAGAAAATATCTGAATTTGAAATCCCTATTAATCTCTTGATGAATCAAGTCCTAGTAAGTTTTATTAATTTCACATTTTGTAAAACTTGTTCCATAAAGAAAACGTGTAATGTAAGGAAATTCGGTGTTTGTATCTGTATAAGGAGATAGACCTGGTTTCAAATCCTGAGTCTACCACCTATTGGTACTATGACCTTAAACAAGTAATTAAAGCTCTCTGAGCCCTAACTCTTCAACCATAAAATGTAATAATTCTTTATCGGATCATCATGATGATTAAATGTGATACATATGCAGGGCTTATATAGTTAAGTTTATGGCACACAGGAGGTATTCAAAAGAAGCTAGTGGGTTGCCTGGGTGGCTCAGTCAGTTGGGCGTGTGGTATGGAGCCCCACATCTGGCTCCCTGTTGAGCAGGGAGTCTGCTTCTCCTTCTCCCTTTGCCTGCTGCTCCCCCTGCTTGTGCTCCCTCTCTCTGTCAAATAAATAAAACCTTTAAAAGCAGCTAGTATCGTTACTGACATTATAAAATGCACTTCAAGACTAAGGGTTATGATCTCAGGTAATTACAATAATCTTTCACAGAATCCAGCTTTAGTTAGCCAGGAGGTTAATTTCAGCCTTCTCAATATTCAGCCTATATCTATAATTGGAAAGAGAAATTCCATTTCTTCAAGCGACTAGTTTCATCTTTGCAAGAGCGGGAGATGTAAAAATAAAATATGTAATAGAAATGAGAACATATACCTACCTCCACTACAAGTAGTTGTTAATTAGTAGAAAAAATAAGTCTCACTCAAATGTATATTTTACACTTTAAGAAATCTCTGGCCCAGGAAATAACATGGCCCTAAATCAGCCATTTTTATACTTGTTCACCCTTATTCATATATGATATGTTTAATATATTCTTCATGAAATCTAAGGTTAAATGCCCATTACTCCTTATTGGAAGCTTTGAGCAACAAAATGCAAGGTTATTCCAAACCACCATGAAACATCCCATAATATTCATGTGTCCCTCCGGGGGCAGTCAATATCCTGGCCCATAGACCAAAAAGTGACTCACTTCTGGGTGGATCTAAAAAAGTAAAGGCTAACTAAGGGGCAGTCCAGGCCCAGGAAGAGTTGTCTGGTTCAGTTACCAAGGGAGTGCTTGCTGGCCAAGGGGATCACAGCTGGCTTTGGAGATTTCCAAAATAAAGGGCTTGGGGGAAGTGGAAGAGGGAAAGGCTTAGCCGGAATAATATGTGAAAAGAACCTTAGAAAGGGGCCTACAGAGAATCTTTAAGTTTGAAGGTAGGTCCTTAGTAATCCAAAACTGCCACCCCTTATGGAACCTAGCACATTCCAGGAGGTAGAGTATATGTCCATGACAAAGCAATGGCTATTTTGCATTTCTGAAAAAGACCAATAGCTAAGGCCATTGTCCTGACCCTCTTAGTGAACTGACATTCCAGCCCCCTATCTGAACTCCCTCCAAAACATAGCTTATTTCACTGAAACATTCCCATGGTCATGAAGATGGTAAAGTCATCTTTGCCACTGAACTCAAAGTATTCTTTCTTCGTAGAGAACAAAATATGACTGTAAAGACCAGACATATCAGACAAATATCAAACCTATTCTGGAAAATGAGAAAAGTTCTCATTTTATCAGATTATATTATATTCAATATAAGTATACTGCTAATGTTTATAAGAGCAACAGATCTTTAAATGAGAATTCTAATTTTGCTAAAAATAAACTTTCTGTTAACTAGATCCCAAATAAGAGGAAACCTAGTAGGGGAAAGATATATGTAAATAATTGTTAATTACAGTTTAATGTGTTAAGTATGATAAATGCAGTATATTTGGGCAGAATAGCCGTCCTGAGGAGCTAGAAGGAAAGTGGTTTAAAGATCAGGAAACACTTTGGAGATGTCACAAGCTCTGAAGATTTTTGAAAGACAAATCAGAATTCTACATGTTAACTGTAGACTTAGATGGTATAGGATATATATTTTTAAGTAGTTTATACCTCATCTACTTATGCACTTAAGGTAACTGTGTGGGACACATCATCAATCATTTTGGTTTTCCATGTATTTACTGTATATGGGTGAATCCCACCTTCTCCCCCATCCCTGCCCCCCACCACAGTGGTATCCTAGGGATAGTCTAGATACTGGTCGTCATTTACAGGTCTCACCAGATCTAATCGAATAAATAGAGCCTTATGCCCATGCCTTCAAGACCACACTGAACTGCAGGTGACTGTCTGTTGTAGCTTGTGCGGATAGAGTAACCTGCACCCCCTATAGGCAAAATAGAAAACGCCCTGTCTTTGAGGATTGTAGTATTTAGGGACTCCCACATTCAGAGCTGTCCTATCTCCTATCTACAGTGGTGGTTTTCTTTTCCTTTATTCTAGCAATGCTTGTTATCAGCAGTCTACAGTAATACTTCTCTGATTCTTTCTTGTCTCTTCTTCTTCTGTTGCTTCTCCCACATGTCTCAACTTTCAAGAAAAAAGGCTAACCTGGCTACTCTGAACCTTTCCTTTTCAGCCAAGAGCCAACTGATTAGAACACAATGGACAAAATCTTTGGATCTGACCGTTCATTGCCGAGTACTTAGAATATTCTCTCAGAGCCAGAGACGTGTTTGTCCCCCACCCTGGTTTTTACCAGGTAAGGGGATGCTCACGAAAAGTAAAGATCATTTCTAGTTAGCCTAACCCTTACTGTGAGAGTGGAGAAGCTTCTACGATGTCACTGAAAAGGTGCTGGGCAGCCTCTGCAAGTGATCCTCACACAGAATAGAGTTGACTGGGTTGGTCTCATCTACATTTTCTGTGAGCGATATCTGCCTTTTGTTTTCCCCATAGATTCCTGAGAATTACATTTATATGCACCATACATGTATATGAACTCTGGCTCAACAGTTCTCAAATGTTCTGGTCTTGGAATTCCTTCACACTCTTAAAAATTTCAGAGGGAACCAAAGAGATTTTGTTTGTGTATGGATTATAACTGTCAATATTTACTATATTAGGAATTAAAACTGAGAAAATGTTAAATGTTAATTCACTTAAAATAATAAATCCATTACATGTTAACATAAGGCACATATTTTTAGGAAAATAACTTTATTTTCCAAAACAAAAAAATAGCGAGCAGAGTGACATTTATGGCTTGCAGATCTCTTTAGTATCTGTTTAATAGAAGACAGCTGAATTTTCTATCTGATTCTGTATTCAATCTGTTGCAATGTTTTGATTGAAGTATGAGAGGAAAATCTGGCCTAACACACACATTAAGAAGTCGGGAAATGAAGGAGTTAACTGTGAATATGCTTCTTTGATAGCACACCAAAACTCCACAAGCTGAGCTTCCTAATAGTTCCTTACAATGTGGAATCTGAAACCCTATCAGGAAATGAACCTTCCCTACCCTATTATATTAAAATCTATTTGCCTAGCTTGCACTTCCAATGGATCTTTTACCCATCCATGTAGGCTTTTGATAAACATTTGCTCAAAAATGAGCATTTTTACTCATTGAAGAACCACTGACAACATTCATTGCCATAAAGAGAAAGAATGGCCAGATGGAGCATTTGGGGGATCTAGAGCCATTCAGAGACGCTGAAGATATTCCCTGGCAGCTTCAATACTTCAGGGGACCATAAGAATATTGTTTTATTACAGAAGTGGTTCTAAGAATTAAATGGACCCTTTTACAAGTTGTAGGATAGAGGTCATGGCACTTAAATTTTCTGTGAGAAGCAACTGAGATAATGTGAAAGCACTCTAAAAATAGTGAATGAAAGTCTAGACAAAACTTGAGTTATTACCGAATACTTTCGAAAAGGAAAAATGGGGTAGAGATGGGGAGAAGAGACTGACACCTTTCCTCCCATAACTCTTTTCCTAAATTAGAACTATTCTTTGCTTTACCCTAGATATCCCCAACTTCTATTAAATATAGTCATCTTTGACTTTTTAGTCCTTTCAAACTAAATACTAATTTTCCTCATCTTCCGAAGTGTTGAAAAGGCGATTTCATTTTATGTAATTACTGAAAAAAATAAAAGCAATGCACTGGATTAGTACATAAGAGGGGGAGGAATAAGTATAAATAGAAATATGCAAATCAAAAACCAGTATGTTGATCATTCTAACCAAAGCATAGTATCTTTACCTCTCATTTACAGACATCATAGTTAAAAAGGACAGAAAAGTGAAGACTAACCAAATTACTCACTATGTACTGAAATATATTGCTGTAACTCACAAAGAACTACAGTGACCTGGAAAAATAAATAGGCTCCTATGTTTCTTATATTTATAAGTTACACTTCATGGTTTACAAAGCACTTTAACACATTCTCTCTCTTGAGCTATGTAGCAACCTTTAAGTCAAACAGAAATTATCTACATTTTACAGAAAAAAAGTGTCTTCAAGGAAATTAACTAATTTGTCCCAAATTAAAAGACCTGCCAGAGACGTAACAAACTACAAGATCTATGAGAGACCATGAGCACATCTAGTGGCTTTTAGAAGTTATGTTTTGGCAGTTCCCAGGGGGTGGGAAGGTGGGAGAAGTAACAGAATCCCTTTTACAAATGAAATTTCAATTGGATCTGAACTATGCAATATATAAATATACAAAACAATGATTTTAATGTGTTTTAGTTATGAAGCAACAATTACTGTTAGCAGGAAGTTTGTTAACAAATAAAACTATAACAGTAGAAATATAACATGAGTAGATACACGTGGGAAGGATATTTTTTTAACCATCTTTCTTATCAATAGCATATTAACAAAAAGGTTCAAATACATGTATAAGCATAGCAGAACAAGCTTTAATTCACAGCCTGCACATAATAATCTTGTAACAAAAGATAACTTTTAAAACAATTTGTTAAAATTTGGTAAAACATATTTTGGTGTAGCTGTATTTTTAAGTTACGACTTAAGAATAAGTGTAATTGTATTTAAAAAGGCATTTTAGGGCTTCCTAAAAAGCAGCCTGAAAACCATTGTATAATGGTTTGCTATCATATATTCACTGCTTCATCTCTACCTAGTTAAGATAAACTAAGATAAAATAAGTAAAAAGATAAATTAGTAAAAAACTGATTTTGACAATCAAAAAAAATATATATATGAGAAACCTAATTAACCAAGAATACAGCTACAAAAATCAGCCAAAGCAATTACACTCTACATTCTACTGAATGAACCTTATAAAACTGCTATTAATTGACAATTTTAATTATAAAAGTGAGGTTCATATGGTTCAATTTAGTATTTCCCATTTTATTTTTGGAGTCCTTTCGCTTAAAAACCACCAAAAAGTTGCCAAAATAATTGATTATAGAAACAAAGTGGAAAAATGCAATACCCAACAAAAACCTATCTCTAGAACTACCTAAACACATTAAGAATTTTTAAATGTTAAAGTGCTATTTTATTCACTTCACTAGCACTGGCAGCTCCATACTCAAAAACATTGTAACATGCCCCCTTTCATTCATCAGAAGATTAGTGGACTGACGGTTACCTACCTTAATGCAGTTTGGTACTCCACTTTGGAATTTATCCAGTTGTCACCGGAATTTCTTCAAGAAACATGTATTTTACTTCAGAACTCATTAACTTTTCCAAAGTAAGTGGAAGCATTTCCTTTTTTATTAAAAACTTTATTGAATTATTTCATTGATAACAGAACTTAGAAAGAGTTATAGATGTGAGGATAGTCTGTTGTTCCTTCATTTGTTTCCCTGTATGGGAAATATATTCTTTTTACTAACCTAGGCTACCAAATTAGGCATATTCAATATTTTAAGAAGTCTTTCTACTTTGGAAGACACTGAATCAAAATTGTAAAAGCAATTCTAATAATGTATGTGACTCTCATACAATATATAACTCAATTTTCGGACATTGTTTAAACCAAGTTATTTCATTGAAGGTGAATCCAGTTCCTTTTGAAGTCCCCTCCCTCCAAATTCAACACATTGCAACAAATTAAGCTACTTAAAGAAAAAAGCTTCATGCCACATAAAAGGTGACTCTTTCCCCATCATTAATGAGGATTATAACAGCAAAGAGTAATTCACACTGGGTGTGCATGAGTTTCATTCTTCATTATGAACTGAACTAAAATTCAAAATGCTATGACTCACTTGGTTATTACTGAACACTTTATTAAGTGGAAAACAAGATAAATTCAAAGAATCACACTTTCAGAGTTACAGATGAATTTTAAAGTTATATAGTTTCTATCAAAAAGAAAATCATCTTTATTAGAAATAAACTCTTACATGCTATTTTTAGAATGATGAAGAATTTAAAATGCTAAACACTTGGTATCTTTTAAGAGCACTTAAGAATAGCACTCTTTAAAAGCTACAAATATTGCCAAGTCATGTCATAACTGGCTCAAACAATCCCATTTCCATCTAAAGTTATTTCATGCTACTGAATGAATCAATATTAAATACCTTGGAGTTACTAAAAGCTGTAATATTGGCAGAGGTACATAGCAATTACAAAATATGAAAATAGTGAATATCCATTTTCCATATACCTCTTTCTTTTAAGAATGACTAGAAATGAGGATGTTCTTTCTAGGCAAACAGAAATAAGTTTCTTAAAAGCTAAGAGAAAGATATAAAGAATGCCAGCAAAGAGCGATGATGGATCCATAGCCATGGTTCTCTTTAAAGAAAAACTAGATTTTGAAGCGTAATATCACCTCCAAACATTTTATTAGCCTACCAAATTGCCAGAGCCTTAAAAAAAAAAAAGTCAAAGTCAATATAGTCCTTTTGTTCCTTATTCAGTTAAAACAAAACAACTAGCTGTTATTTTAACCAGGCCTGAGTTTAATCAGATGTGTCTCAACCAACAATTTTTTCATGTTAAAGACATAACTTACCACTTTTGAAGTCAGGAAATAATAATAATAATTTTTTTTAAAAAGCTAGTTTCATATGACATCTGACCCTGAAGTGAAAGAGTTAACATTCAACTAAGCTGATCTGCACTTCTGATCCATTACATTTCTCACAAGCTGCCCTACCATGAGCTGAGCAAGTATCAACTGTAATTTGATCCCAGAGTTTATGGAAAAAAATAACTGCACATACTCAACATGCACATTTAATAAAAATCTGTTTCAAGAGAAACATATCCAATAAACACAATTTAAGGCATATTTAACCGTTCGATTAACTTCAAATCTGCAACCCTTTTGCTTTCTTCATGCTCTCAAAATAGTGGGGGGAAAAAGCAGCAGCCCTACTGCAGGGAAAAGAAGCTTGAAAAACAACTTTGATTGGCACTTGGCCTGACCCACAGAGGAAGAAAAACAGTTTTTGGACAAAGAGCGCAAATATTTGAGCTTGCTTACTTACATGCTTTCTTTTATTTTTAATATATAAATAACAGTCCCAATTGCACTGTATTTGGAGAAACTGACTAAAAACGGTGCGGTATTCGTCTTAGCCTTTCAGTCCCGATGCATTTGCACAGCTCAGCAATTTTAATTCATTTGTGCTGGACAAACAGAAGCACCTCAACTACTGTTTCCGCTTAATGAAATGTAAAAATACAGTTTGGAGAAAAAGAAAGTGATTATTATATTACCCAGTGGAGGCCGTTCAAGTCTGATTAAAAGCTTTTCTCGGTCTAAAGCGACATCTTCTCTCCCCTCCCCCACCCCTTAACGGAGTGATTAAGCCAAGTAAGCTAAACAATTCTGGAGTAAACTTTCTATCAGTCACTCGGGGAAGCAATAAGCTGATTTGTACGTCTGATTTTTCTGGACCTACACGGGGCGGGGGCGGGGGGGGGTACTGCTGAGGAGAGATAACCCGCGTCCACCTCTGTCTCCTCCTCCCCCAACCCCAGAGGAACTGTAAGGTCGAATAGCATTTCCCATGGGCATAAAGTTCAAGCTGCTTTACCAGTTCCTTTCAAGACCGAACTATAGACACAAGACTGCCGTCAGGAGAATGCAAAAAGGCGTGTTAAGGGAGAGCGCACAAGAAAGGCAGAAACGACCGAATAAACAAAACCCACCCCCGCCAAGAGTTAGCCACAGAGCAAAGAGGGAGCCAGGTTCCTCAAGACCAGACCAGGCTGTTCAGATTCCGCACCGACCTCCATCCACAGCACCCGGAGGAGGATCGCTCCCTCTCTCCGCCCGAAGAGCAGGCCGGAGGTGGCAAGGCAGGGAGGTGAGCCGAAAAACAGACTACTGGCAGCAAAAAGAAAATCGGAAAAAAAAAAATCCCCAACCCCTCGGGACTAGCATCTGTCCCGGCGGAGATAAAACGCAGCAGTGCAAACCTCCACCCTCAACCCACGCCCCCTTCTTCGGTCCCGGCCTGGGGAAGGTGCCCGGGGATCCCTTTGAGCCTCGCCCCAACAGTGCGCCCCGGGGCCGAGCAGCCCGAGCCCCGCCGGCAGGAAGCGCCCCTCTCGGGCTGGACCCCAGGCCGAGCCCGTACCTTCCGCAGCACTTTCCGGCAGTTGGTACAGAGCAGGTAGTTGGCGGCGGCCGACGGGCTGCTGCCGCCCCGGTTCATCGTGGCTGCGGGCGCCGAAGGAGAGGACGGACGGCGGGGCCGGGGCCGGGTATCACTGCGGCCGCCCGCGCCGCTGCGGAGTCGGACCGTCCCCCTGCCGCCGGCTGCGCTTCAGCCTCAGCCTCCCCCGGGCGGAATGTCGGGATGGGAGGCGACTGCCCGAGAACGAGCGGCGCTGCCCGAGGTGACCACCGCGGCGGCTGCCGAAGCGCCGGCGGAGACGGCGGCGGCTGCTCCTCACCGGCCCGTTGTTCCTCCCGCCCCCATCCTCCAGACCCCCGCCCCCGCCAGGCTAGGACGAGCAGCCGCCACCGCTGCCGCCGCCTCCGCCGCCGCCGCAGCGCCTCAGTGCGGCCCCGCCCCCGCCTCCCCACCACCTTCACCACCTCCACGCTCCGGTACCGCCCCCTCCCGCCATTCGGACAGCCCCGGCCACGCCCCTGGGCCTCTAGCCCACAGCCAATGAGCAACCAGAGCCCGGTTGGGAGCCACGCCGGCCAATCACAGAGGCCGAGGACGCCTTGAATCTCCGGGCAAGTTAAGTTTATCTCCGAGGCTCGGAACTGGAGAGAGATGGCGGGTTAGTTAGGTAGTGGGGTGGAAGGGAATACAGTTTGCTCTGCTCTGCCAATAGGAGGAAGAGGGTGTGTCGTATGCAAAACATCCCTGGAAGCCCAGCCCCTCCCCGAAGACAAGCCACGCCCCCTTCTCCAGGTCCCTGCAAAAATGGTAAGGAGAGTGAGATAAAAAACTGGGAGCTAGAGCCTCGCTAGAGGGTCTCAGACTGAACTAAATATTTCCTGGTTTCTTGAGAAAGGCTGGGGACGGGAGACAGGCGGTAGCTAAAACGTTCACACTATCAGGGCAGTGATTAGGCTTTCTCTTAGCCAGAATCATAGCTTAGCTGTAAAGAAGACTGCAGTCACGTAATGCTTGCCATCCAGGGATCTCAGAGAACTTTCTGCATCATGTATCTTGCTTGAGCCTTGTTTTGCAAAAGACCAATTACCTGAGTCTTGGGTGGGGAGGGGGGAAGGGGTAGACGTCTGAAATATATTTACGCCACTAATTGAGTTGTGTGTGGGGGGGTGGACACAAAACCTCCGGTTTAGCGGTTTTCTCCTCCATCTGAAGTACCTTCTCGCAGTCCTTTCAGCAGTGAAAGTTCCTTTATTTGTCCAGCACGAAAGGGCCAAAAAGACAGGTTTATCCTCTCACCCAACGGTCCTTTCTGAGACAGTTGATCAGAAACATGGAGAACACAGAGCCTTGCTCGGGAAGAAAGGTTCAGAGAACAAATCGTCTGTAAACTATTGGGCTGGACTTGCCTCTTCCAAAGCTAAAAATGGTGAGTCAGGATTTTGGCGTCCACGCTCTAGGGAGAGAGGGCACATCTAATTGGGGAAAGCTCTGGCTGGCAGAGTTTGGGGGGGTGGACGGGCGAAGGGGTAGCCAAGTCTCTCGAGGAGGCCAGCAACGCGCGTGCGGGTCCAATGCGGGTTCCCGACGCGAGACGCCCGGAAACCTGCTCCCCAGTGAGAACAAAGGCAGGCGCCCAGCGAGAACCTGATTGGTGCCGGGTCCCCACCGGTGTCCTCCTGGCCCCGGAGACAACTTGCTTCACCCACTGGCGCGGAGCTCCGTGCTCACTGGAGCCCGAGCTCCCCACCCGCCCCTGGCTGTGACCACACAGGACTGTGCGTTATGACATCACCTGTTTTCGCTCTTCAGAACATGATCTGTATTCTCAGCTTCTCCTTTTTTAAAGGTCTCTAGTGGGCCGGGATTTGTGAAGGCCTGCGTTCCGCAGAATGAATCTGGAGATGATGTAAAAGAACTGTTTCACTGGTTTGCATTTTTCTTTTCTTCCTTTTCTTTTTAATTAAAACACACACACACACACACACACACACACACACACACACACACGAACAAACAAAAAACCCTAGTTTCCTTAGGGATTCAGTGTGGTGTTGTAATGCAAAATCAGAAAGGTACACTTGGAGGAGCTAGCAAGTTTAGCATATCAAAGCTATTAGACCAAATTGTGTGGTTAAAACTGTCAATCTCATTTTTCAACAGCTGCCTCCTCTGTCCCTTTTAGAGACCAACACACATACACCAAAATCTACACAAGGAACAAAGGAAGTGGAAATCTGCCAGTGCCAGGTTTTATTAGATTAAAATTGACTGGAAAACCCCTGAAGGGTCTGAGTTTTGTGGTTGGGTAAATGTGTTGATCCATTTAACTAGTGATAGCCAAAGATCCCTTGATGCTGTTGTAGACATATATAACCTAGAATAGCAATGGTGTGGGGCAGGTGCTTAACGATCAGAAAGGTGTAACAGCAAGAAGATTAGGTAAGGAGAGAAGTCACCACCTGCTCTTCAATGCAGAGAATGGAGAAATCCAGGGAGAAAGTTAGCAAGGCACAGTTTTCCTAAGAACTGAAACACATATGTGTCCCCATTTAGTGGTAAATTTCTTGGGCTATGTTCCTGGCTGGTTCTCTCTTGTAAAGCAGATTTTATGTGAATACATTTTAAAGGATAGGAGGTATTGAAGGGTGAAGTGAATTTTTGTGCAGAGATTGAATTTTCTCAGATAGTATTTTAGATTCAAATTGGTTTCAATCATATTCTTCATATAACTTTTCCTCTTAGTAGTTAAAATCCCTTCACAATGATGTTCTTTGAGCATAACTAAGTTCCCCATAACTAAGTTCCCCAGAAAGGATGGCCAGGAGAGTGTAATCTACAGCTTTGTTTGCACTGACAAAGATGGCTAAAGGGAGGTTTTAGGGGAATAGCTTCATTGATCCATGTAGGTGACCCAAAAATGGCTCTCTCCACCAAACTCCTCCAAACTTTTATAACATTAATTATCCAGAGCGACATTTATTTGACATTTAAGGGTGTGCTGCATTGTGACATTTCTTATATTGAACCCTTTTATATGTGTCTATGTTTCACCCCTAAAATCTTCAATCCAGTAACTCATTCTCAGCACAAACCTTCACCCTTTCTTTTGGTCCTCACAAGCCCCACTCTCCCACCATCCTTCTCTGTGCTCATGTCAGTGTTCAACTTCTGGATCCTTCCTTTCTCTTCCACTTTTCACCTGGTCTCCCTTTCTTTTCTAACCAGCCTGGATAGCATAAAGAGAATATGACTTAAGAGAGTGACTTGTGAATCCTGGATCACACTCTTAAGAGGGAAGAAAACAAAAAGCAGTTCTTTTGATTTCACACAGGATAAGGAGAAACTTCCTCCCTTTTGTTGTCTGGTATGTATAAAATAAGAAAGACCTTCAGAAAAGTAAGATATGGGTGAAAATTACAACCAACATTGAGAACTACTTTTTAACTTTCTTATTACAAAATTAGGATGATACTTTATTAATTGACATTGTTTTTAGAAATAATTTTTGCTTGTTTTGAAATATTTCTTAAAAGGTGATACATCCACCCCACACACATAGGATGTTCCACACACATAGGACATTCTTTAGCCATTACCCCATTATTGAACATAGAAGCTGTTTCCAGTTCTTCATGGTTATAAATAATGCTATGATAAGCCTCCTCATACATAAGTTTCTGGCAGCCCCTCTGATTCCTAGATATGGAATTTCTAACTGAAAGGATGTGAATATGTTTTAAGGCTCTTGTTACAATTTGCTAAAATATTTTGTGGATAGGTTTAACCAATTTGCACTCATCCCACAGTGAATGAGAACACAGGGGAGAGAATCATTTGGAAAGCACACATCTGAACTGTCACTTGCCGGCTTCAGGCCCATAAATAGTCCACTTACCTCCACTTCTAATGCTTTCCTTGCCCTTCTGCCTGGTGATTTTCATCTCCTGTTGAAAGATTTTCTGGTGGGGGCGCCTGGGTGCTCAGTGGGTTGGGTCTCTGCCTTCGGCTCAGGTCATGATCTCAGGGTCCTGGGATCGAGCCCCGCATCGGGCTCTCCCCTTGGCGGGCTTCCCCCTCTCTCTCTGCCTGCCTTTCTGCCTGCTTGTGATCTCCCTCTCTGTCAAATAAATAAATTAAAAAAAAAAAAAAAGATCTTCTGGTGGAGTCAAGCACTTGTCCAAGTGTCTATGGTGTCACCCTCTTTTTATCTCTTCTTTAGCACAATCTCAGTATTGAAATGATTGGCTTAAATTCTGTTTTCTCATTAGATTGTGAACACCTTGAGGGCAGGGATGAAGTTATATTTACTTTGTATTCTCTTTTTCTCTTCATCTTCATCTTCTTCTTCTTTTAAGACTTAATTTATTTATTTGGGGCGGGGAGCAGCAGAAAAAGAGGGAGAAGCAGAGGGGGCTGATCCCAGGACCCTTGGGATCATGACATGAGCCGAAGACAGACGCTTAACCAACTGAGCCACCCAGGCACCCCTACTTTGTATTCTCAATTCCTAGCTCAACAGGTAGAGAAGTGCTTTAAAAATCTTGGAAAAGAATAATGATTTATTTTATTTCCAAGATTTAAAAATCTTGGAAAAAAATAATGTGTTACTTTCCTAAATACACCATTCATTCTTCAGGGTATCTTTTGAATCTCGAATGACAGTGATAGCATCTTATAAAAGGGCCCCAGTAAATATTTGTGAATTGAGCATTTCACAAAACCATTGTTTCAGGGCAGATTGGCTGGATTCATGTCCTTATCTATCACCAATTCCTTGTCTGACATTGAACATAATGATTACTGTGACTGGGCCTTGCTATTGCCTTTATAAAATGGAAATTCTTGCCAGAAACTCAATGTGTAGGGAGGGTTGGAGGCCATTTTTCCTGTTCAGTAATTTTGAAAGAAGGTACCCTGTTAATAACATGCTGTGACTTTTGGACTTGAAATTGTTTACTTCTCTAGATATTCTCCTACTGACCTAAGAACTGGGCCTCATTATAGTTCCTAAATAAGGATTCAATTGAAAAAAATCAATTGCTAAAGATATTTTAAAAATTCCATTTTTTGAGACAATAGGTCATTTTCTAACATTTTGCCTTCTCAGACTTCTTTTTCCTTCTCCCTGGGGCACCCAAAGCATTTGGATAGCAGAAAGTGCTGCATTATTTACAAATTTGCAAATACTGTAATTTGTTTTGTGCACAAAGGAATTTGCACTTCACACAATTGTAAATTGATTGCTCCCTTTGAGCTGTTAATTAGATTCCTGCTATTTTTTTTTCCCAAGGCCCAAGACCATTACTACTCCGAAGGAGAAATTAAGAGGATCTGATCCAAAGGGGCTATGGCTTTTGTGCCCATTTCCATCCCACACCCAGAATCACCCACCCCCACCAAGAAAATTCTTACTGAAGCTCATTTTTCAAAGAACCACTATTCTACCAAGATCCAAATTTCTGTCCGTTGTTTCTTGTAATTTCCCATTTCAGAGTTCCCTGCATTTAACTCCATACAAAGCAGACATCCGGGGAGAGGCCTATGGATGGTGGGATTTGTTGTTGTTTGTTTGCCTCCACAATGTGAGCCAGCACAGGGTTTTTTTTTTGGAAAAAAAAAAAAAAAAACTTTAAAATTTTTACAAGTGAGGAGATTTTACACCCCAAATCTAGATTTCCAGTTTCTCTTGAAAAATTGTGTGATCTGGTCACACTAAGCTCCTTTTGCTAGAGCCCAGTACCTGCTATTTGGGTTTGAAGTACTCTCTACTTTACCAAGGTCACTGTCACTCCCTGGGGGTTACATTTTGCCCCTGTATTTATGTTCTCTTTTTGCCATGTGTAGGGATTTGCAGCCTCTATAAACTTTCTTCGGCATCTCCATCACTAATCTGCTGATTGCCATTCTTACCTTTATCACAGAATATGAATCAAAAATAAATTTGCCATCTCTAAGGGACAACCAATGTTGAGGACAGGGATCAGATGCACGGAAAATCATACACACGTACATGCCCTCACCAACCCCCTCCACATCTCCACCAAGAAAATTCTTACCAGAGCTCGTTTTCCAAAGAACACATACATACTCCACTAAGATCCAAATGTGTCTGTGTGTACAATGGGATTATATGTATGTGTGTGTGTATCCCACAAGTCGGAGGACAGATGTCTAAGCGGGTTACTATGTCCTTTATGCTGCTAACCCCAGTCTTTAATTCTGCCCACGTACCCATTCTAATTGTAACTTTAGGATAGAGGGACCACAGAGAATATGGCAATAGTAGAAGGACATTGAAAGTGTTTTCTTTGATGGACATTATCATGTAGAGACTAAAAGCCCTGGCCCTAGAGTCAGGCTTGAGCCGTTGAGTACTGACTTTGCCCCTTGTGAGACACATGACCTTGGGCAAGTCCTTTAATTTCTCTACATTTCCGTTTCTCGTTTCTGAGACAAGGTCATAATGCTACTTATCTTAACAGGCAATTGTAAAGATTGAATGAGATAATGCACTATAGCTCTCAACAAAATGCTTAGAACATTTGTAAGGTCTCAGAAAATGCTTGCTGCTAGCTCCACAATACAGAGGATGTTCTGGTCTCTGCACACTGTGACCTTGCTGTACTTACTTAGCCAATCTATGGACAAACTTCTGAAAATGAGGATATTATACTAACTTAGTTGTTTTGAGGACTAAATGAGCTATATGTAAAACACTTTCGAACAATGCCTAACATATAAGAATGCTATATAAGTGCTTATTATTATTACATACTGTGGTCAGGGGATATTTTTTTTATTTGCCTTTTTTTTTTTAAGTGGAGATCTTTAAAAGTTCTTAAAAAGAGTTAAAAAGAGTTTGGGTACTTCTCAAAAGTAAGATAATGTGGGGGCGCCTGGGTGGCTCAGTGGTTTAAAGCCTCTGCCTTCGGCTTGGGTCATGATCCCAGGGTCCTGGGATCGAGCCCCGCATCGGGCTCACTGCTCGGTGGGGAGCCTGCTTCCCCATCTCTCTCTGCCTGTCTCTCTTCCTACTTGTGATCTCTGTCTGTCAAATAAATAAATAAAATCTAAAAAAAAAAAAAAAAGGTAAGATAATGTAGGTTAAAATAGCAATGAACAGAAAGCCAGAAGACCTAGGTTAGTTCAGGACTGCTGTGAACTATGTGATATGGTCTGGCCTCACCTATTAAATGTGAAGAGGTGATTAAGTAGGCCAAGGGTCAAATCCAGGTTTTAGGGAGACTAATGCTTATATAATCCTTTTTTAAAGAAAAATAAAATAAAATTTTAGATGCAAAATTAGTTATGAAAGTGAATACTTAAAATCAGTAACAAAATCACAATGAATTTTAAAAGGGTAAAAATACCATAAACATCACAAAATTCAAATAAATGTTTATTAATTAGCTATCTGAGACAATCCTTTATTACATATTTCCCACATTTGGGGGGCTGATTTCCTCTTCATATGACAATGATTTTTGCAATATTCTTCTCTCCAGAGAGAATAGAAAGGTAATTTTATCTTTTCCCTACCATCCCTTTCCAGTGTTGAGTGCCTTAAGACATATATATGTCTTAAGGCACTGGCACCAGGTCCCAAAGATGTAGGATTAGGGGCTATTTCATTTTATATATATATAATTGAATTGAATATATATATATATAATTGAATATATATAATCAATATATATAATTGAATATATATAATGAAATAGCCCCTAATCCTACATCTTTGGGACCTGGTGCCAGTAAATTGGCCCAATGGACAGTGGAACTATTTAGAATTCATCCTTACACTGGAACGGCTCAAAGGAACAGCAGCATGCTAAAGTGGCTGAGATCCCCGTGTATGTGTATATAACCCAGTAAACCCAGGCCAATGTTACCTCCACCTCAATAGATCCCTAGCCAGAGCAACACAAATGCCCACAGCTTTCTCAGTTCCCCCAGCGTGAGGGTGAGTTTGAAGGAGGTAGGTTGGGCTGCAGAGACTGTGGTCTTTACCAATAATGGTTATGTTTAATTAAAAATGTGACCATGTGAACACAATTGCTTAGATCTCTCCCAAGGCCTTGGGAGGGGCCAATGCTAGCGATGGACCCTAAGGCTTAAAGTTCATTATATTTGTGGCTAATCCATGTTGGAGTAGAGAATTGCAAAGACCCCTTCGAGCCCTAAAATTCTGTGGATCTGTTTTGTCTCAGTATTTCCATGAGAATCTAGTGTAAGCAGGATACGGAAGTAGGAGCATTTCTTCAAGTGGACAGGAAGAAAGTAAAACTTGTTCTCTCCTCAAAATTGCTAGAGTTGTGTTGGTTTTCCTTTGCCACTCAGGGATTATTTCTCCTTGTTAGCCTGTTTGTCTCCTTGGTATTCTGAATCCATTGTCCCAAATTCTCTAAACCCTTCTTTTAGAGATGAGGAAACACTGACAGAGAGATGTTTTATATATTTTAAGGAAAGATTATTGTGAAATATGCTGTCTAGGTGTTAAAAAGGAAGGTGGATGAATAAAGTAGAAAAAAATCCACATGATAGTACGGAAGTTTGGGACCAGGGTCTAATTAGTGGGAATACAGAGGAATTACCATTGCAGACTCAGAAGTCTTCAATACAGGTAGTGGTCTATTGTGAGGGCTTTGCAGGAGTCAATGTGCAGGACCAAGGTGAGACTGAAGGGATCCTTGAAAAAGAACAGTCTGCACTTCAACCTTCAGACCCTCTGACGGTGACTATGGTACATGAAGACTTTGACCTTCTCCAGGGACATCTGAGTAATTCAAGTGCTTGAAACCTAAGAGGTGTTCAAAAAAGCTTATTGAATGAAACGATTGGATGTATCAGAGTTTGTTAACTAGAAAGCAAGTGGGTATGTTATTTTTACCAACAGAAGTTTTCTAGTTATCCTAAAATTATAAAAAATATTTCATGCAGGGATGCCTGGGTGGCTCAGCCAGTTAAGCGTCTAACTCTTAGTTTCACCTCAGGTCATGATCTCAGGGTTCTGCGATCGAGCCCCACATTGGGCTCTGCACTCAGCAGGGAGTCTGCTGGAGATTCCCTCTCTCCCTCTCTCCCTTCCCCCTCGTTATGCTCATATACATGTATACACACGCTCTCTCTTTCTCTCTCAAATGAATAAATCTTTAAAAAATATTTTCATGCAAAGGTAAAATTTGCCTTGTTATCAAGAAGAAACTTTCAACATTTGTGTGAATGGTAACAACAAAGAGCCATTTCAAATATAAAATGTTGGCTTGAGATGTTATATTTCTACACAAATGGTAAGCTTGGAACACAACAGCAATTTGTGAAGTTCTAGAAGGCTGCACATTTTGATAGTATGCTTTGAAATATATGCTGTCCAAATAGTCCCTTACTCACTCATTTATCTATGGGACCTTTACCAAGCAGTAAGTCCTGGTGATAAAAATAACAAAAGCCCTGTTTACAATCTAATAGTGAGACTGAGGTGTAATCTCTGCATTGATATAGAAAATAGAAGATAGGATATGGAGAGTAGAGGGTAAGAAAGATTATTAGCAAAGAGCTTAGAAAGACCCTTGGAGGATTTATGCCTGTAATGGGATGTCTTGTAGTGGTAGAGACATAGGATGCAGAATTCTTGCTGTGTCTCAATGCAATTTATAATGTCAACAGGAAGTCAGGACTAACCCTTATAAATATTAGAGAACAATGCAGAACAATATATGATGAAATCACCTCTGAATTCCATGTACATTACTGAATTCATTCTTGCATTCCTGTACTCATTCACTTGGCGTGTGTTCGTGGCATACCTACCGTGTACCAGTAGGTGCTAGCTGCGGATATAAAGTTATGAATAGCGAGTCAGGGTCTTACAGATCTTCCAACCTAGCACAGAAGATGGACTTTAAACAAGTCATGCCTTTATGTAGTGAGTATTTTAGTAGGGAAAACACAGGAAGAGAACATACAGCCGGGGACTCTAGCCTGGTTTAGGCTTCCCGGGGAAGTGAAATGTACCTCTAAGCAGTGGGCTGTCCCCTGGTTTCTGACCGTGACTTCCAGGTATTCCATCCAGTGGGTCCTTTCCATTTGCAGTTCTCGATGCTTTCCATGGAGTTCATGTCCCAGTTATGAAAATCCGAGGCATCCTGGCTTTTTACATTACCACAGATAAACTTTTACACTAGGAGCAATCCTTTCTTTTCAAAGAGGCATGATCCCTAAGAAGAATTCGCCAGAATTTAAACCTCCTTTTCCTAATTAGAGACTATCACTGAACATTATTTCACACATAACATTTCCCACTTACTCCACCATTCTGCTGAATTCCACTTGTGCATGTGCAAATTCTAGGTATGCCCCACTTCTAATACACAGGTCTATATCATCACTCTTAAGACTGTGTAGTGTTTGAAGATAATCCTCATAACTCTCATCTCTATTCCTCAATCCCCATAACAGCCATGGTAAGGATATTATACTCAAAATAGTGATAGTAATAGAAACCATTACTGTTATTTATTGAGAGCTTACTATGTGCCATTTTGCAATAACTTACGCCTAAATTGTCTAAATATTTATTTTTAAAAATAATATTATAAACATTGTCTTGCCTAACTGTATACAAAACCCCTATGAAGGGGTCATTATTATATTCACTTTACAAATGATTTATGGGGAGTAGCAGTTTTGCCAAAGTCTCACAGTTATTATAAGACAGCTGTGATTTGAAACCATATTTGCTTGATGCCAGGGTTTATAGTCTTTTGCAACTCTGCCTTGGCATTTACAATTAGTCATTATTGCAAATACTCTTTTTCTTTTTTTAAGATTTTATTTATTTATTTGTCAGAGAGCACAAGCAGGGGGAGCGGCAGACAGGGGGAGAAGCAGGCTCCCCACTGAGCCGGGAGCCCAATGTAGGACTCAATCCCTGGACCCTGGGATCCTGATCTGAGCTGAAGGCAGAAACTTAACCAACTGAACCACCCAAGCGTCCCTATTACAAATATTCTTTGAACTAATTCTCTGTATTAGGTTACCAAATGGTGAGGTCAGCTGACTTAGATCTCCCAACACTCACCAAATACAGTTTGGGCACCTGCATTAATTGGATTCCTATTAATATACATGCCATGGGAGTAGGCAGAGTAATATCTATTATCCCTATTTGAATATTTTATTGCCCACTGGCATGTTACTCTAAAATAAAACCATTGAGTGGTCCTGGAACATGAAAAATACTGTTGTTGGCACTCTGTTGGAATTCCTCATGCTTTGATATCGAAGTATGCAGATTCCTAGGCGCTTGGTCAGTCGTGGAGACAGTGGTAGATGGACTGGTGGTAGAGGTGATGAAGGTGATTAGCTGAGACAAGCTCCTCTCAGAAGGAAGATGAGTACACTGGTTTCCACATAATCTATTGGCAAAGTAGAGCTTTTATCTCAACCTGTCCCATCCAAAGAAATCCTTCTGCTGGTGGTCTCCTTCTAAATAGTCATGCTCCAGGCTACGTGTTTGTCCCTTGTCTCAAATGAGTGGACCAAAGGGTAGACACTTGATTTGAAGGCAGCCCTTTCTGTAACCCGGCCAGCCATCTGTATAGACTAGCTTAAAATGATAAGTGGGGCCAATCAGATGCCTGTCTTGGAGATTTGGCAATGGGAAGCTAAGACACTCAGCCAGTTGGCATCCAAGTCAGATTGTGGGAGGATGCCGTGAACCATATGCGGGCTCAAACTTTGAAGGATCAGAACAGATAGAGAGTGAAGGTTGAGGAAGCCGGAGTAACACAGAGAAAGAAAGTGAAGGCAGTAAGACAGGATTACTTAGGGATGCCGCCAGTCCTGGTGTGTTTCTTGTCCGGTCCTTGCTGGGTAGTTCTTGAAACAATTCCCTTCCCCCCATCTCATCTTCTCCCAGTGCCAACTCTGTGAAGTAACTTGAATGCACCTCTCTTTCTTTCAACCAAACAAGATTGACTGAAACAGTCTTCCTTCATTTTCATGTCAAGCACTTACAAATATGAAATATTGCTTTTAGTTCTCATTAGTAAATGGATGTGAAAGTCAGACATTCCCAAAGCAAGAACTAGAACTCACTGTGCCAGAAAACCCCATTTTGGTTTTTGCACATAAAAAATTCTTACAGCCCACATTTCATTAAAAAAGTCTGCTCTGCATAAACCTCAAAGTTTTTAGAAACTTTTTGCCTTCTTAGTTGGAGAGTAGGAATCAGTCATCCATTACTCAAGCTTCTTCTCCCCTTCGTGTTTAATGCCAAAGTGATTCTAATGTGTTTATGTGAAGAGAGGCAAAAAGCATTCTCCCTTCCCATTCTTTGTCCTTTTTTTTTTTTTTAAGATTTTATTTATTTATTTGTCAGAGAGAGAGAGAGCGAGCACAGGCAGACAGAGTGGCAGGCAGAATCAGAGGGAGAAGCAGGCTCCCTGTGGAGCAAGAAGCCCGACGCGGGACTCGATCCAAGGACACTGGGATCATGACCTGAGCCGAAGGCAGCTGCCCAACCAACTGAGCCACCCAGGCGTCCCCCATTCTTTGTCCTTTATTCACACTTAATGCATCCTGGCCCAGTTTAATGATGGTCTAGGGTTTTTTGAACCAAAAGATTTTTAAAAAGTAAAAAGAAATCAAAATTCAATTTCCTCAAAAGTTTCCAAGAACGAAGTAGCTGAGGAAAAAGATGAAGTGAACAAGGGTGACTTTGTGTCAAATTGCAGGTTAAAGATCACTGTGGTGGTCTTCACAAGGCATAAAGGGGATCAGACATGTTCTAGGAGGCCACATTGTTTTGGAAATATAAACATATATGAGCAGGGAGCCCAATGTGGGGCTCGATCCCAGGACCCCAGGATCATGACCCAAGCCAAAGGCAGACGCTTAACCCCGACTGAGTCACCCAGTCAACCCCCATGTATAAGTGTTTTAATTTGCTTCAATTTACCAGATGTGGTAAGTGCCTAAATGACAGCTGTTTGTGTAGAGCCTATCACTAGCCTTAGTAGATCTGGGCTTTTCTTGGTTTTCATTCCCGTGCCTCATATGCCCTATCTGTGCGGGAGCCCCTGCTTCTTCCCCTTGCTGAGATCAGTCTCTCTCATTCTCTCTCTCTCCTTTCTCCTTCCCCTTCTCTCTTTCTCTCCTTTATATTATCCTTTATATTATGCTCATCTGCAGCTCAGCAACCCTTGACCTTTTATCTCCTAGGTAAATAGTTCTGAGTTTATGTTAAGCCCTTAGAAAATGAAGGCAATACTTCACCTTATTAATGAGGATCGTCTTTACAGGTGTCCCTTGCCACACCTTTGGAAACGTGGATGCAGAACCAAAGGAAATGGTGCTTCTCCCTGAGCAATCCTGGAAGTCTTTGGTTGCATTGCACTTGCTGTGGATGAGATAACTCTACTTCCGTAGAGACAAGACTGGTCACTTTGCATTTTCTACTTCTCTGAGAAAGCATGAACATTCAGAGATGCCTAGGTCTACCGGGAGCTAGAGTGCTGAGGAATGGAAGCACATGGAAATATTCACCTACGAACAAGGATAACTTTAGCTATCAGTTGGAATATATCGTCTAAGAGCTCTGTAAGGATGAAACCGAAAAATTTTTTTTCTGTCACAGGATTGTATCATCTAGTCACTGGTCAAAAGTCTTCAAATTTCATTTTTTAGTACTTTAGAGGGCTTTTTTTGAGGACTAAGTGAAAAAATATATGCAAAGTGCATAGAACAGTGCTCCTCTGATTATGAGTACTGAGCAAACGCTAGCTATCACTATTTTTAAAAGGTTTCATACAACAATCATTCTGTTTTCCAAGAGGAATTGAAATTTACTTGAATTTTAATGTTCTGGGTTTCCTGATACCATTTACCATTGCTTGCTTTGATTTAAAAGGGGCCTTGAGTACTTGATAACATGCAAGGTTTATCATTAAGCATCTTTATTGCCCTTGTGTTTGCAAAGAACATTTTTGTTTTCCATTAGCCTATCCAATCACATTCCAAGATAGAGAACTCCCTGTCAGAGATAACGTCGACTATTAAAGAACCTAAGTGCTTGCAGAAATGAGATGACAGCAATGTATTCCTCATTCTAGCCTCCTCTAGGTGAAGAAAGATGATCTTTTCTGGACCTTGGGCTCGTGCGTGTGTACAGGTGAGTGTGTGCACATATGCATAGATGTGTATATACCTTTATTGGTCTTCTGCTGGATAAATTCTTTTTTTCTAAGCTAGAGATAGCCAGTCACCATTATTATTTAGGGTTTTAACTGATGAATTGCAGTTGGCTAGCTTATAAGATTTCCACCGAAAAGCTGGAATTCTGAGATAGCGTGCCTCGAAATATTCGAAGTGTTTTGCCTACTAGCCCATAGCTAAGGATCTCCAGTTTTAGTCTGTGGGAGGTAACTACCTCTTGTGTTGTGAACAAAATCATGAAAGGAATTTGCCTGATGTATTCTGTATGACTTGAGCAAGAGCCCAACTATATTAATAGGTCTGGTTTCTTAAAATATGGGTCTGGGTTGACAGGGTCCTTTGGGTGGTGTCACGGGCAAGATATTTAAAGGATGGACCAAGCCGTCGCTTCTGTCATCTTTCCCTTTTACAATTGCCCTCTGTTTATAGAAGCCTATTTGTGAGTCTTCCTTGGTCATCAGGCAAAATGCCTTGCTTCTTTCCTGGTTGTTTACGAAACCAAGGGCCCAGGCTACAGGATATTTATACTGTTGTCTGTCAAAGCGTTCCCTGGGAGAGGAGATAAGCAAGTCATCTGCCAAAAATATTGTGGCTTGCAAATTATGGGTGCATGTAAGAAAGGTCGCTGCATTACCAAGTCATAAGTAAATGCTTGTGTTCTCTTGAGCAAATGACGCAACTCATTAGGTTGATTTCACCTTCCTCGGATGTCATGAACATAACTTTTGCTTTTCCACTATGGTTCTTAGCCCAGTGCACAGGACATCTCAGGTAAGAAAGGGCTGAAGCAAGTCTGAGTTGGATTCTTCTGATAACACCAAGAAGACTGTCTCCCCTTTCCCCAAGAACTAGGGAGCATACTTGGCCAGACAGGGATAGGGTTCTAGATGTAGAGGTTAGCAAAAAGGGGTAAGACTTTTTTCTAGGTAGAAAAACCAAAGTAGGGAAGGCAGATATATGGGTGTGTTGGAGCCATAGTTCCTGTAACGTTGGCCATCCAAAGTAGCTTCAGAATGGAGCCCTGAGGTCTGTCCCCCTAAACAGGACAAGAAGCTGAGGTGACTGGAGGCTAGCCCCAACCTGCCAGCACCACCTCAACTCTGTTGTCTTTGTCCTTTGTCTCTGGGCCTGCAGTAACATTCCGAGGGAGGTCTGGTGAGTTGCCCAGAGGCCGTGGATCCCAGCGAAATGTTAGTGACACTGACTTTGTGTCACACTGCGTCTGGGGCTCCAGAAGCAGATTGAACAAGAGTATAAGAGTACAGCATTTCAAAGCCTTTTACTGTCTCTTGCCTTCTGCCCGTCACTTAATCCAAGCTACTTCCAGTTTTTCATGTTCCAGTCTCTCCCTTGGATTAATCTGCTGCTTTTCCACATGGTCAGCCATATTCCCTGCTCCATTCTAACTACAACAAACTACCAAACCCCAGGACCTTTGCTCTCTTGCTCACTTTCTCCTCAAAAGTCACCCAAAGTATCCTGGAAGCGAAATAGAAGTGCTAAAACACATATTGCAGTGAAAAAACGAGGGGATGAGCTCCCGAACAGGCCAATTCACTGCTACTGTTCTTGGCTCCTGCCAGAGGGGGGAGTTATGGGTGGGATTTTGCCCAGACACACTTTGGCTATTTTGTGTTTAATGGTGCCCATGCTGCCAACAATTGTTTAAACAAATGAAGGCAGGTGTCCTTGAGGAATGGCAATGGAGGCTTTGGTGACATTCACTTGGCTGAAAACTTGCAGGTTATACCTCACTTCCCATCCATGAATTGAATCTCAACCCAGTCATAATTGTCCAAAAGAAAAGATCATTTTTATTGTGAGACTGTAAGCAGTCTGAGACATACATCTCTGTCTGGGTTCTATTCATTTGTGCATCCTAGGAGGAAGGAATCAAGCCCATCCCATTATAGGTATTTGATAACTCTTTTCATACAAATTCCTACCTGATGAAGTTATACTCTAGTAGTACAGTTCAACAAATAGCACAATATCAAATGGGTATAGCAGAGTAGGTTTTGATATGCTAATTAAAATACACAGAGTAAACGATCCTTGTATTCATCATGGAGCTTTGAACGGACGTGAGCTTCTGAGGGCGATGTATTTCAGAGTATAGGGTTAGGAAGAGAGGGGAAATACAAGAATATCTTGTATACAAGATATTACAGAATATCTCAAAATGAAGGGTAGGTGATAAAAAGAGAACTGATTTTTTTAAATTATAGAAATGTGAAATTGATACAATTCCCTGTTTATCTGAAACACCAGGTATTTTCTTAGGATTTTAATGTTGTTATTCCAAAAAAGGGGGAAGGGATTTTTTCTAGCTAAAATCCCTTCCTCAGAGGCGCATGGGTGGCTCAGTAGGTTAAACATCTGCCTTTGGCTCAGGTCATGATCCCAGCGCACTGGGATGGAGCCCCGCCTCTGGCTCCCTGCCCAGCAGAGAGCCTGCTTCTCCCTCTGCCTCTGCCCCTCCCCCTGCTGGTGCTATGTCTGGCTCTCTGTCAAATAAATAAATAAAATATTTTTAAAAAAATCCCTCCTCATCTAAAAAGCTATGTACCTGTGATTATAAATGATCAAAAATTATACAAAATGAATAAAACAGAGGACTTTCTCTCTCTTTTTGGAATGGACCTAGCCCTAGAGCAAAGGATCTTAACCTAAAGTCTATGGTTATACAGCCTTGTGTCTTTGAATTCCCTAAAATCGTGCACAAAAATTTTGTATATGCACATTTTCCCCTGTGGCACAAGGACCCATAGTTTTCATCAAGTTCCTAGGAAATTTTGAGACCCCAAAAGTCTTATAAACCCCTGGATTTATAAAACGTTTTAGACTGTCTCCTTATAAGGCTTGGCAGAACACTTCGTAGCACCAGTCATTATACTAAAAGTTTTGTATGTATTAACTAATTTAACCCTAACTTCATGATACTGTAGCTTTTCTGAGAAGCAATGAACTTTTTCAGAAGCTTACAGCCAACAAGTGGGGAAGCTAGGTTACCAACCCAGGCCAAACCAGAATCCCATGCTTTTGTTTATCATATCAAGTCACCTTCGTTTTCAGGAGACGGCACAGTTGCCAAAAACCCAGAGCCTTTCCAGCCTCAGCCATCATTTCCCCTTTAAATCACCTTTTATATTTATATAGTAACTGCTTTCTAAGCATCCCCAAACTTCACCACACGCAAGCAGCATTCCTCTGTGGAACCTTTGAAAGTCTTCTAAAACACAGAAGCAACCTCCTCCAGACCACTCACCTCAGTTTTTTTCCATTGTGCAACTAGGCTGCAGTAAACATAATTTCATCTTAATTGTCTCCTCTAGACTCAAGTCTGGCCACATGGCACAATGGACGGCCCGTACATTTGGAGAGACTCCAAGAAATCCATCCCAAGCACTGAATGGTCCTGGCACTGTTCCAAAATTTTACTAACTTTCCACATATTGTGATTCCAGACACGTTTATACCTTGGTCCCCAGGATAATGGAAGCCACAAAAGAGACAAATTAAAATGTCAGCCCAGCTGGGCCCACATTGTGGGCCAGCAATTACCATGGAACCCCTTGCCTCTTAGATCACCTGAGTGTAGCACATCTGGGCTTCCTGTAAGAGGGATAACGAAATAATCCAAAGTGATTTCCTAGATGTTCCCCAACTCAGTTTAAGTACGGTGTGCTTCTTAATAACTGCTCAGATTTCGATAAGCAATAGGAAAAAATTTTAAATATCAGGCAAAAGTCAGAGAACAAAATCCTGGGAAACTTTGTAACCCAACAACCCCTGCCATCATCCGGGACCTAACTAACTTGAAACACACGATCGAGGCTGGAGAGGCAAGTAAAATAGAGCATCGGTGTTCTCCACCTGAGGGAAGAGTATCATTCAAACCTCACTGCAGATTCTGACGGAAGGTATGAAGGAAGGAAGCCATGTCACTACAGATGGAGCAAAGAATGTCCACAGCAAAGGGCACATCTGACAGGTCCTACCCCTTGTGGGATCATGGTAGACGTTCAAAGTATCCGCCTGAGAGAAATAAGGGAAACAGGACCAGAGTCGGAAGAACAGGTGACATAAGGAATTAAACGGTGTGGGAATCGAGACATTGCTTTTCTCCTTACTTTCTCCTTTTTTTATTCTTCAGAGACCCAGCCACAGATAGGAGCTGCTCATTTCATCAAAGTAATCTGCTGTTTTCTGTGCTCTGGAGGTGGTGACTTCAGTGTCCATGATGGGACGTCCGTGAGTGTTTGTTGGGTTTGAAACTGAGTGCTCCAAGCCAGCGGATAGCATTTCTTCTTCTGGTGGGCCAGGGAAACACTGAGATTACTTCAGCAAGAAATAACTTTCCTTCCAATCTGTATCATCAAGAGGCAGCTGGTCAGGTTAGCAGAGAAAATGGATAGTCACGAAGAAGCTTGATTAAACTTTGGCTTTATCTTTTTGTATCTTGATACGATCATATGGAGATAGGTTATTTCCTCACGCTACTTGCCACCTGCTCTGTGATTTTTTTTGTCCTTCTTTGCCTGCTCTATGAGATTGTAAGCTTCATGAGGACAGTTTTTCTCATCATTATATCCTCAATACAATAAATTTTTTTTGAAGAAATGAATAAAGAAGGTCAATGTGCAAAAGTCCTTTGGTTAGTGAATTCTTACCAAGTTAGTAAAATGTAGGTTGAATTGCTTGGGTGTATTTAATAACCAGTGGTTGTCAACCAAATTTATATTATGTGCAAGAAATGGAATATTGAATGCAGTTACATGTTTTATTGTTGAAGCAAGTATCTAGGCCGTGGGGGCAAACTGTGGTTTTCTCCTCCTGCTTTTATTTTTCCTTTGGGGAAATTCTTAGCCCGTTTTAGTCTGGGACATTGCCCTCTCTTCCATTCTCAGCCCTGTGTCTGTCCCCCTCCCTCAGGTGCACTGGATCCAACATTGCTATGTGATTCTCTGTTCTATCAGAGAACCACTTTCCTGGGGCCATGGGCTTCTCTTGGCCACAGTTCCAGAAGGTTCCTTCAGAGGAGCTGTAGGGTGGGGGAATGTCCTTCCCTTGTTCTGGGAGAAGCAAGCTGGAGTTACGGGCCCAGGGGGTCTTTACACTGAAGTCAGCACAGGGGAAGGCCGGAGCTGGAAGGAGAAAGTGGGACACCTAATGACTCCATCTGAGGCAATAAATCACACACGACTTAATTTTTTTTCCCTGTCATTTGCCACAAAAATAACTCTCACTGGTCCAGAGACTTAAGTCGTGTCACTTAGTTTTTATATTTGAAAAAGAACAAGATCATTTGGGTGGCTCCTAGAGAAAGTGAAATTTGGTACATCTTGGTCTTGTTAAAAATTCATTCTTTTTATTGGACTGAGATCTCTGCCTTTGATATAATGTTTGAGCTCCTGACCTACAGATAATTCAGAATGCATGCAATCTTTCCTTTACTTCAGCGTTCCATAATGAAGAGAGCTCTTATGGCTCATTTGTTCCTTCAGTCCATAAATATTTATTGAGCACCTACTATGTGCCAGCACATCTTCTCTAGGCTTCATGTGTAGATCATTGTTTGAACTGTTTCTCTTGGGAATTTTAGACCAATGCCAATGATCCTTCCTTAGAAGGACTCCACTGTGTCCAAGAATCCCCCTTAAAATATTGCATTTGGAGCAGAGCATGGTAACATTACACAAGCCTGACGTACCAGCCACGTGCCAGGCATGAAGGTTACAGGGATGAATGAGACGCCATTTTGTACTCGGAGGACTCACGGCAGGAAGGAGAAGGCTGCCCTGTAAATGAACTGGTTTAGCACAAGGGGCTGCTGCAGAACCAATTTGGGGAGCGGCCAATTCTCCATGAGAGAAGAATCCTAGAGATGCTTCTCATAGAGGATCAGGAGTGTGGATTTCCGACAGGCAGGTGGAGCCGGAGAGGGTAATCCAAGGAAAGTCAACTGCCCCAGCTAAGGTAGGGAGGGATGGCAAAGCCTCGTGAGTTCAAGGATCCACAAAAGCTTTGAGAGGCCAAGAGAGTGGGTGCAGGATTGGTGACGCAGAAGAAGTAGGACCAGAAAAGTAGGCAGGGTTAAGCCTTGAAGGCCAAACTGAGAAACTCGGTTTTCATTTGTTTGTTTCTTCTTCCTACAAGGTGACAGGCAGTCTTTTATAAAAAAAAAAAAAAAAAAAAAAAAAAAAAAAAAAAAAAAAAGTCTTATATAAAAAAATAAAATTTTTATTTATTTATTTAAAGATTACTTATTTATTTATTTGTCAGAGAGAGAGAGCACAAGCAGGGGGAGTGGCAGGCAGAGAGAGAAGCAGACCCCCTGCTGAGCAGGGTGCCCGACACGGGACTTGATCCCAGGATCCGAGATCATGACCTGAGCCGAAGACAGACGCTTAACCGACTGAGTCACCCAGGTGTCCCTGTCTCTAACAATTTTAAAAGAAGGGGAGAAACATGATTAGGCTTACATTGCAGAAGGACGCTTGAAGGTGTGTGGCCCAGGAGCTGGACCTCTAGGAAGAACAGAGGCAGGAAGAGCAGCTGGGGGACCAGAGCATCTGAGTGAGAGATGTGAGGGGATCCCGTGAAGGCCTGGGAGGATGGAAAGAAGAGGCTGGTTTAAAGGCAGGGAGCATCCATGAACTGCCGGACATGGCCTCTCAAAGTCAATCAGAAAACCAGTACTATCAGCATCATCTAGAACAAATGCAGTGTCAAGTGTTACCCCAGACCTGCTGAATCAGAATCCGCAGCTTACCATTGTCCCCCAGGTCACTCATGGGCACTCAAGTTTGCGAAACACCAGCCTAGGGACTCGGGATACAGTGGTGGAGATGCAGGACAGCCAACGTCTCTGCCCTCATGGAGTTCATGGTGTAGCAGCGAGTGTCGTGGCTGAGCCTGACGTTGAATGAGGACTGCAGATAGGGCTAGAAGGACACATGGTTGGGAACCAGGAGAGCGTACAGTAGAGAGCTGGGCTCTGGGCTGCCGTTCAGGGAGTGGTTCCCTGAGTTAGTTAAAGCAACTGTCAGAGGGAGGCAGGAGAAGCAGGTAGAATACCTGTGTGAGGTGGGCTGGAGGGAGGAGTCTTTCCTGCAGAGCCCAGCCCTCCTTCAGGGGTCTTGGAGGAACCGAAAAACTGGAGCTGGGTGAGGAAGCAGAGTCCCCTCAAGTCAGAGGTCAGAGGTCAGGAGGCATCAGGTCAGCCTTCTAAGTCACGCAAAGGATTCTAATTTTGGTTATCAGCTTAAGGGGACAGGAGGAGAAAGCCCAGAGCAGCCTCAGAAAAGTCGTCCAGGAGAGGAGCATGGACAGCCTTTCCTGGGATTTCGGACCACAGCCCCTTCCTTAGTGGAGCCCTATTGCTTTAAGCTTTTTCACTTTTGACCCCGTTTAAGAAAGTTCTATAGAGCGCATACTCTGTATATTTCCTACGGTCGGCAAAGAAGGGCTATTAAAATACTTAAGATGCGATCCCTGCCCTGAAGGAAACTACTGTTTAATGATGACATTTGGTTTCGTTAAAGAAGCCTGTAGTCAAACCAAGAAGAACTTCTAGTTAATCATTCCCTATGTCTTCTCACATAGGCTGCTTCCCAGCCAGTTCTCTCTCTCCTCCTGTTTTTATATATTTGGTTTTTTAATACAAATTTTTACATTTTTCTTGGTTTCAGGCCATCCTCCCAGCCTGCTCGATCTTTCCGAATCTTACTTTCATCGTCAATTCGCTAACTCTCTCCCAACTTTCTGCCATATGCTGATCGGATAAACATGTCTTCTTTTTGCTAATTTAAGACCCTACTTTTAAAATTGGTGACAGGTCTCAGAGGGACTTTAAGCCCCCTAGCATGGCAGTATGAGAGATTCCCTTCTGGGGGGATTATTGATTGATCAATCAGCACGTGTTGGATGCCAGACGGTATTTTTATCCTGGGAAGCGTCTCCCTATCTTGTAGCCAGAAAGAAGCGCACTACTGATGGGACCCACGGCCCCTGTGGATCACGGTGTTTGCAACATTGTGTCTTACTTCAGTCCGTAAGGAATGGCTGTTTTACTCATCCCTGGATTCCCCACACCACGCGCAGTGTGCTGTATATAGTGGACACGAAGGACACATTTGCTCGGGAAAGTAATCTGCATCGTTTTTTATGGACTTGCAGAAACTGTACAAACCAGCCAGGTTATCTGATACATTTCCAGGACTGAAGTACAAAGTTGAGCCTTTCTGCCACAGCCCAGGTCTACTCAAGTTAGTAACGCAGGCTCCCATATGTTTCATAGAGTCAGAGCACCCCACCATAGGCTTTGCTCTCCAGAAACATTTTCGGCTATTTTGTAAAAGTTTTTAGTCTCTGTAGTTTATCCTAGAGATTCTGCAAGTGATGCAGTGAAATCAGGAGGAAAGGGATGTGTAACTCCTTCTATGCATCACTGATCCCCAATTTCATTTACTGAGGATAGCAAAATGGGGTAGATTTTGCCAATAGGACTCTAATTAACAGGCTTACAAATGTAATAAAAGCCACAGTTTTATTTGGCAAAGCTCATGAACCATAACAGCAACAAAAATCCTTCTTTTTGATGTTAATCATCTAGATATATTTATAGTCTTTCATACTATGCCTGCATATTTCTTTTTTTCCCCTTTAACAGAACTATGAGTGCCACTGATATTCATTCTTGAAATTTGCTCTCATTCATCCTCATTATCTTGATTTTTTTTTTTTTTCCCTTATGGCCTCTGAATTTTTGTCTGTTTGGCAAAAATATGCAGTAGCCTTTACTGGGATTCTTCCATATCTCACATCCTGGTTCTGTGATATGGATTTCATGGGCCTCCTCCTCTTTAATCCTTGCCTGTAAGAAGTACATCCATGACAACCCTTGATTTATTAAAAAAAAAAAAAAAAAGGAAAGAAAGAGATGGGCAGAGGTTAAATTATCTGCACGTCTATATTGGTTTCTGTCCCTCCTCTCAGTCTGCTGGTGTGTTGCAGAGCTGAGGTTTGAATGAGGCCTGGTTCCAGAGCCTGAACTCTTAACCCAGTAGGCATGATTTTGCAAAGGGCCTGAGGACCTAGAAAGCCAGGCTGGCAGTGCCCTTTGAGATCATCTAGCCCAGAACATGATGGAGGCTCCTCGCCTGACTTTATCTGTCACTTTCTAAGCAAAAGGAATCTCCCCATGGAGATCAGAAGGCAGGGAGGGGAGGTTGGGTGGATTAAGAGAAAGGGGTGATCTAGCTCCTGGGATCCCAGGAGAGACATTTCATGCCTGGAGCTTTGAAAGGAGCTGGATGTTGTCCAAATGTCCTAACCTATGTTAACATATTTCTTCATAAAAAAATACTTGTTTAAGTGAGATTGGGATCTAATTTTAGTTTTAACCACCACCAACTAGCATTGCGGCTGTAGGATTTTTTTTTTTTTTCTTGAACATTTACTGAGAGCTAACTCTATGCCTTTTGGAAGACAAACATTTCTTGCAAAGGGACAGTAGGAGCAAAGATGGGGTTCATTCACTCAACAGAGGGGGGGAGAATTGGAAGTGGAGACTGCCTAGGTTCACTCCGGAGAGTTCGTGAGATCAAGAATCTAGTTTTCAATATGAAAAATGATTTGTTACCTTAGAATAACACCGAAAGACAAGCATCGGTAAGCTTGTACTTCCAGAGGCAGTGAAAACATGAGCATCTGAGTAATATAAAATGAAGCCTTTTCAGAGAGAGAATTTGCTGAAATTAAGAGTGACCCATGTAAATATAAGTTGCACACAGGAGTCAAGAAGCATGAGGATTGAGAGGGACACGGAGCCCCACAATGTCCCCCAAGAGGGAAAAGGTTACTATTGATAGGATGATGGAAGCACGCAAAGTATCTGAGATCAGCTATGTCAACTGCAAAGCGTAAGTCACTGTACTGTGTTTTGGGGCTGCAGTCACAAAGATCAAGATAGAAAATAAACACCTACAGTTCCACATCTGAGTCATCTGGGCCACTCACTCCCTCATCCTCTCCTCCAACATTTTAAGTCTCCCAAGTCCTTGTGGAAGGAGTCTGTCTGCTTTAAAAATAAGGATGGCTGAGGGAGTATTGTTTTTGCCTAAGCAAACCAGATGTGGTGGGCTCCAAGGAGTGACTCCGTGGTTTCTTGCTCTGCTTGTGTAAAAATAACTTAGGGAGGCTGACATATCTCAAATGTGCATTAAAAGTTGAAGCGAGGGGGTGCCTGGGTGGCTCAGTCTGCTAAGCATTTGACTTCTGCTCAGGTCATGATCCCAGGGTCCCCTGGATCCAGCCCACTGGAATCAGGATCCAAGCTTAGTGGGCAGTCTCTGTCTCCCTTTCCCTCTGCTCACTACCCTCCTCCTGCTTGCACACACACACACTCTCTCTTTCAGATAAATAAATAAAATCTTAAAAAAAAAAAAAAAGTTGAAGAGAGGGAGGGTTTGGAGCAATGAATGAGATGAAAGCAAAGCCCCAGCCAGGGGAGATGAAAGCCAAGCAAATGGTTGTTAATCATCCCAGCCGGAGATCAACAAGAGAAATCCAGTGTTGCCTCCAGAGATGAGATGAGATGAGGAGCCCCACTTTCCACCACAGAAATGCCTTTGCCACCTAAGTCACTGAGCTGGTACGAAGCCTGCTATTTCTGCTCTGTCAAAGTCATCCCATTAAAACTTAAAATAAGCCTGCAACTAGAGAACCTTACCCCTTATAGAAGCCTTATGTAATGTATGCAAATGTGCATCTGAATTATTAGCCTTCTATTTTTTTTTCCCTTAGAGCTTTGCTTAATAAGTAAAAGCTTGTGAAAGCCTGGGGATTTTTAAAATAAATGTGTATCTAAGAACATCCTTAAAGAGAACCTTTAGAATGGTGTCTTAAGAACTCCCAAGAGGTTTAGAAGAAAAGGTCTTATACAGAGAAGGAGGGTTGCTGGGTCAGTCCTGGTACTGGTTTAGCCACTTTGGACTGACCCTTGCAAGTCAAGAAACCTCCCGAAGCTGAAAGATGCTATGTCCCAGTGGGCAGAGTCAGAAAGACTGGATTTGAGTCCCAGCTTTGTTATTTTTGACTATGTGGCTGGCAAAGTGTTTAATATTGGGGGGGGGGGGGGCTTGTTTCTTTATCTATAGAATGGAGGAAGCAATATACTTAGTTCATAGGATTGTTGTGAGAGACCAATAGAACAAACATAAAAAGCACTCTGCAAACCGCAAAGGGCACTAGCCCAGTTGGCCTTTGCTGTCCCTTCCCCTCTGTATCAACACCTCACAGAACACTGGGAGAATTATGAGGGCTGGGAAGATATTTATCACAGTAAGTCCGAAGTACTATTTCACTACTGCTAAGTCATAGTAGCAAGTAAGAATGTACTCTAGTTCTATTAATAAAGGCAAATTTAAACTAATCAGAAAAGCCAGCCTCATCCGGGAGATGTAGGCAACGTGGACCGTCTACACTCCAAGAAGACAGATATTCGAGAGGGGGCTGGGATTGGGTAGCTTGGAGGAGAGAGCGCCACACAAAAGCTTTTGCTCCACTATGGGGTAGGGGGGTGCAGGCACACTCTCATTTAAGAGGTGGAGGGTGATGGAAGAATCCCAGAAGAAGGAGAGCGTTCTGTTCGAGCTACAATCTGATTTCCCTGTTGAGTACAACGTCCCCTTCACCAGAATCTGAAGTCAGGATGGACGGCAGCGAGGCAGTTTTCCACCCGGCAACAGGATGATGTCAGCGGCCAGAAGAGCAGCCAATCAGCAAGCAGAATGAATCAGAGCGTGCTGGGATTTTGCTCAACCGTTTCCTAGTAAAGCAAACTCAGCTCTCAAGTGCAGAGGCTATTTGCACTTCCTCTGCACTTGAAGCGGAGGCTGAATGGCTCCTTAGCTGAAAGGGTACCAATGGGTGTGCAAGCAGTTAAGGTTATTTGCATCCAAACAGTCAGTCGGTCCTGTGGGTAATGAGTCCTATCGAAGCAAATGTTTTTTTTTTTTCTTTTTTTGCCTCAAAAATTTCAGCGTCAATAAATATTTTAAATGCTTGATTTCTATGTGGTGCCTTATAATTGTTTGAAACCTGTTTTGTGCATCCTGTGCTGCTGGGCAGCTCTAGGTGCATATATAAAGATCAATACTGTTTCTGATGTTTTGGGGCTTCTCTCTCACGACGAGCGGTATGGAAGCCAACAGCTGTTTCATTTCTGGGTCGAAGGCTCCAGTTCTCCAATTTCGCTAAAATGTGTTTTGTGTACGCTTTAAAAATAAGTCTAAGTGGGAAGGTTATGCTGTGACTTGTAGATGTTGCCCCATGGTGGGGGAGGGTAGACCTCTGTAGTCATCCTAAAAGCACGCTGTAATCTTCTGACAAGTTGCCAGGGTTTCTGACCTTAGTAGACAGAGTAAGCAGTCCCCAGAAACGGTACAAAGGGCTCAACCTCCCTACCTTGGTGTTGGCATCCCTCACACTCCATTACCCCTCCCAGGCAGGATCCTCACCTATCTGGCCTGCAGGGAGGCGGGGAGGGGGGGATGTTGGGCACAGGCAGTGTGAAAACACATCTTCCCAAAAGAAAAAAAAAAAAAAGATATAACAAAGAGGGAGTGATTTTCCATCGTGTCTTCTTGCAGAGTGGTTGGTAGAGCTCAGGACACAACAGAGACCATGAGGTATTAGCCCAGACCTGCACCCTACCCTCCCTCTCCTCCGACAGCTTGCCTCCTGGCTGAATGCCTCCTTCTCCTTGTTACTGAAACGAAAACAGAGTTTACAAGAGCTAGCTAATCTGCGCTAGAGACAGGCCATTCTGAAATACTGAGAAGACTGAATTTGGGTATATGTTTTAGAAGGAAGCAGACTTAATACATTCGAAGGCTGATCAGGACCTGGAGGAGGGTGAGAAGGGCAGGCTCCCAGGGGTTTGAATCCCAGCACCAGGACCTACCTGCTCTGCTCCTCTAGCCAGGTCTCCATTCCCCAGGTGCAGACCGGGGTAACGCTTGCTCCAAGGAGGCCAGCAAAAACGAAGGGAAGCAAGCTCTCATCCAGTACCAGCAAAACACAGCATCACCACTCAATAATTCATAGACCCTTCACTCCTTTTAAACTGGAAATAAACAACGTGTTGGCAAATAGAAATCCCTGAGGGACCCGCTTTCACCAGCACCGAAGGGTTTGTAATTAGCATGTAAAAGGATTGCTTCCGAGCCATGAAAGCAGGTTGTCCTTTAAAGTCTCTTAGGCCGGCTTGAGAAGCCTTGTTTACACTCTAGCATTAATTTGCTCAGCAAATCCTTACTGCCTGGGCAAAATTAAATTTTGTCCAGGCTCTGTTTGAATGACCCCAAGCTCCAGATGAAGGTGCTTTAGTGTGATTGGAGTTTCACTTTTCTGGGAGCCTTGAGAGGAATGCAGTGGGCCTTCAAATGTTTCTACAAAGCCCTGGCACTCTTTACAAGAAGGATGTAACACAGAAGGATCTGCCCTCATCCTGTTCTCATCCTTCCCCTTCTTCATCCTTCTTCGTCCTTCAAGGGGCCATGCTGCTGATGCCCACAGGGGTTGAGAAAGCCTTTCTGCAGACTGGGCAGACTGGGAGTCTGTGGGGATGTGAAAGTCCTGGCAGGTTAGAGGTCAGAGCAGCTGTGGTGCCCAGAGGAGGCGGGAGGAAGTTCGGGGAGTGCATTTCCTGGGCGAGACCAAATCAGCTATTCTAGAAGCTCATTCCTCATTAGTCAGCAGTGGAGAAGACTACAGAATGCTAACATTCTATTCTTTCCACAGGGCCTTTCTCCTAAAAAATGCATTTGCTGCGGAAAATAGAATGTCATGGATCGTCCCCCCAAGCCTTTGCGTCAAGGAGAAAGAATCCAGAAGCTGCCTTCTTCCCACTTGACAGACAGACAAACTGGCAGTAATGTGATCTTGGACAGGGGACTCGACCTCACTGGTAGAAAGTTTTCTTATCTGTGAAATAGGGGTAGAGCAGGTGACCCCAAAGAGTCTAAAAATCCTTTGAGACTATGCAGTGCCCTCCCGATATTTTATAGCTTTTATTCCTCTCATCTCTCTCATCTAGTTCTTTTTTTTTTTTTTAAGATTTTATTTATTTGACAGAGAGAGAGAGAGAGAGAGATCACAAGTAGGCAGAGAGGCAGGCAGAGAGAGAGAGGGGAGGAAGCAGGCTCCCTGCCGAGCAGGACCTGGGATCATGACCTGAGCTGAAGGCAGAGGCCTTAACCCACTGAGCCACCCAGGCGCCCCTCTCATCTAGTTCTTGAATCCTTCCCCATCTCTCCAGCTGTACTTGCGCTTGAGGTTCAGGACCCAGTTATTTCTTGCCTGGAAAATTTCAAAACTGGGTTCCCCTACAAGCTGTGTATATAGCACGAGTGCCTGAGGGATCTTTGTAGACACAGGTCTGAAAACATCCACCCCTACATGCCAATTCTACAGCCCAAGGCCACCCACAGGATAATACGGGCAACTTCTCAGCTTGGCCTGAGGCTCTTCACAGGAGGACCAAGCCCCTCCCTTCAGGCCAGCCTCCCCCCAGCTCCCTGCCAAGTTCCCCCGCATCCCCAGGTTTACGTATTCTAGCCACACTACCATCTCCTAACCAAGCCTCGAACTTCCCGTCTAAAATCATTCACCCATTGATTCCCCTTACTGTTTTTTAGTTCCCACAAGACCACATGACTTTTTTCACTGTTTTTTTTTTTCTCCCCCACCTAGCACTTTTCTTAGCATGGAGTAAGAGCTTAGTGAGTAAGAACTGAAGGAAGGAATCTTTTCTTCTTTGCGACCCATTTCAAAGGTTTTCTGGTTTGTTTGTTTGTTTTTTTACCTATGTGAATACCTGAATTAGGAACTCCCTCGGAGCCCCCGATGTGTGCCCCAAGTTTGTTACACTTGTACCCCCTTATCCGCAGTTTCTCTCAGGGTCCGAGTTACTCAGAGTGACCCACGGTCACACAGCCCCCTGGAAGCTGATGATCCTTCCATCAGATCACCAATAGTAGCCTAACGCTCTGTCACAATGGCCGTGTTACTCCCTTCCTCTCCTGAGGCAGTCATCTTAGCATCTCGCGTCATCTCCAGAAGAAGGGGGGGTACAGCACAGTAGGACACTTTGGGGAGAACCACATTCCCATAACTTATTACAGTATGTTGTTACAGTTGTCTTGTTTTATTATGAGTGTTTGCTGTTACTGTCTTACTGAGACCACTTTGCAACATCAACTTTCTCGCAGGTTCTGTGTGGAAAGGAGAGAGTGCCGTGTATGTAGATTTCATTAGTCTCTGGTTTCAGGGATCTGCTGGGGGGGGGGTGGTATCTGGTTGTAGCCCCTGCCACTAAAGGGGGGAACGCTATATGTCAGTTCTCTTTGAATCCTCTTGCTTTATACTTGACTTCGCACATGGGTACCAAATAAATGCTCGCGTGGTAAAGGGACAGATAAATGATGGACATATGATTACTCTGAGTGTTTGTGTGCATTTTTTGTTTAATTAGTGTGAAACTCTCTGAATCGTCTGCAGGAAGTAGAAAAGTCTAACCCCAACTTGATCAACTTTTTTTTAATTTCAACACGTGTGACCATAGCGGTTTAGTTCGTTTGGGCCAAAACCTGTGCCAATGATTGGTTTCCCACAGAGTCCTGCCCTTATTTGGGGTTAAGCACAGCCAGCTCCCAAACCCCAGATGGCGCTGGGCAGCAGTGCGGGGCAGGCCCCCCTCCTCGGTGATAGGGGGACAGAGTGAACGAGTGTGAGGGGTCGGCACAGACCCACCAGGAGAGTCAGCCGCTGGGGCTGGAGAGTAACGCAAAATGGACCCCATGCAATGTGGGTCCCTCCTTTGGGATGTGTCTCTGGTTTGGTGTGTCTCCTTTCCTTCTTCTCCATGGCTAAGTTTGGCCAAACAAGGCCCTAGGTGGGTGTGGAGGAAGCAAAGCCTCCTGGGAGGTGACGCACACACTCCTCTCCTTCCCTGGCTGGTCTCCGTGCAAGACATCACTGCGAGGCTTAGTTATATCCACAGGCTGGGAGAACCATCTTTTGGATTGTGATGATAGATAGATCGATAGACAGGTAGATAGAGATGATATGAAGTGAACGTGTATGATATGTACCAATATGTGTATATGATTAAAGTGAATTGTAACAATTCCGCAGGTAGGTATTATCCCCATTTTCCAGATGTGGACCCTGAGGTGGCATGTTCAAGTCACATAGCTAGTGAGTGGCAAAGACAGGAAATTTAACTCATGTCGTCTGATCTCATAGACTTTGCTCCTTCCCAATCCATTAAAAGCTATCAGATTAATAAGTTAATTAAGTAAACAGTCTGTATTTAACTCCTACTGTATGCCAGTTCCAGTTGAGGTTCTAGGGGTGATGTGGCAAACAAGACAGATAAAGTCCCTTACAAGACAGTGAAGGCTAGAGTGTAATTGGCAGCCTCTAAGACAGCCTTTAAGGACCTTCCCCTCTGGGTGATCATGTCCACCTGTGATCACTTGAGTGGGAGCTGGACCCAGCGACTCACTTCTTTTTTCTTTTTTCTTTTTTTTTAATTTTTATTTATTTATTTGACAGACAGATCACAAGTAGGCAGAGAGGCAGGCAGAGAGAGAGGAGGAAGCAGGCTCCCCACGGAGCAGAGAGCCCTATGCGGGGTTCGATCCCAGGACCCTGGGATCATGACCTGAGCCGAAGGCAGAGGCTTTAGCCCACTGAGCCACCCAGGTACCCCCAGCGACTCACTTCTAATAGAACATGGCAGAGAGGAAGGGATGTCATTTCTGAGACTAGGTTACAAAAATGCTTTTTTAAGTCCTTTGAAGTACTTTATGCATAAGGGATTCAGTGAAATGCACATGTTACTTATGTAACATTACTACATTAATTTACATTCCGTTATGTTAACCAGCAATTAGCCCTAGAGACAAACCTGGGATTTTTAAAAATATTTTGTAAAAAGAAGAACTCCAACTGTTGATACTGCATGTGTTTAACTTCTGAGAGACCAACAGATTTTTATACCTTCTGCACAATTTTGTTTAATGTCCCTGTCCAGGTCATTCTGAGTCCTTAGTTCATACAGTGGGTTCGTTCTGATGTTCTCCAGTACCCAGACTTCTGAGAGCTAGATGTATTAAAAGCCTGACCTTGGCTTTTATGGGTACTAAAAGGCAACATTAAGGCTTTCAGAGAGTATTTTTGCATTTTCTCAAGCTATAAAGAAATATGAGATGAGAAATTTCTTCAATTAGATCAGGCCTGAACAAGAGTTTAAAAATTAAACATTTATGAGTAATAAATACAGAAAAGAGGTATAACCTCACTAAAAAAAAAAAAAAATACAAAGGTGATGGTGAAATAGAATTTTTCACCTTTCAAATTGGAAAATATGATCCTTCATCCATATAGGATACAGCAAAATGCAGTCTTCAAGCATCTTACGTAGGAGAAATTACTGGAACAATCTTTCAAGGAGGTGGTTGTCCACAGGTGTCAAGATTCTTGACCATAGTCTACCTTTTTGACCCAGTAACACCACAGGGCGGTAGTCCCTCAATTGCAGACAGCGGGCACATCCTGGAAATTTAGTATTGGTGGGATTAATTAATTAATTAAATCGGATACAATGCTAACAGAGCCTAAAGAGTCATACTGTTAAAAAAAAATGTACAAAGATGTTTATGGAAGCATTTATGTTAAGGGAAATGGAGACAGCCTGAGTGCCTAAAATAGAGGTTTGATTAAACAAATTATAGAATATCCACTTGGTGGAATATTTTTCTGCCCTTAAAATGGGACTTTAGGGGCGCCTGGGTGGCTCAGTAGGTGACGCCTCTGCCTTTGGTTCAGATTATGATCTCACGGTCCTGGGATTGAATCCTGAATCAGGCTCCCCGCACAGCAGGGAATCTGCTTCTCCCTCTCCCTCTGCCCCTCCCCCTGCTTATGCTCTCACTCTCTCTGTCAAATAAATAAAATCTTAAAAAAAAAGAATTCATTTGTAAATGTCAGATCTGCTCCTCCTTTCTTCCAAATCTCCTTATCCCAGTCAATGCTGTGCTTTTTGCCCAGTAATCCCTTTCTCATCCATCTGATTCCTCTCTCCTTCCCTCCATTTGCTAGTAGACTCCACGTTTCTGATCTCCCTGGGAGCGTCTCCTACACCGGCCTCCCCCAATCTTTCTCAGTCTCTGTGTGTGCCAAATAAATAAATACAATCTTTAAAAAAAAAAAAAAGATAAGACTTCAGAAGAAATTTTAGTCACAAAGCACAACAGGGACAAAGATTGAGAAACTGGGGTGGGTATACCCTCATTCTCAATCTGCCTATTTAGAAAGCATAGACCTAGCTATGCATAGGAAAAACTCATTGACAAGAAATACTTCAAAATATAAACAGTAGTTGTCTCATAAGTGACTTGTTTCCTTCTTATTGATTCTATATTAAATTTTTTTTCTACAATGAAATTGATTTGCATTTACAGTTAGGAAAATAACAATACAAATATTTTAACAATAATTTTTCAAATATGGGCACTTGGTTGGCTCAGTCGGTTAAGCATCTGCCTTTGGCTTGGGTCATGATCCCAGGGTCCTGGGATCGAGTCCCGCATTGGGCTCTCTGTTCAGTGGGGAGCCTGCTTCTCCCTTTGCCTCTGCTGTTTACCTCTGCTTGTGTGCTCACACTCTCTCTGTCAAATAAAGAAAATCTTAAAAAATTTTTTTCAAATCTAAGCCTACAAAATTTAGACCTCTAAACTATGACTATGTATCAAGCCAAAAGTTTCCAGTAAACAAGCAAGCTAATGGCACTTTTGGTCTTCCCCAAATATTTAGAATCTTGCTAGTTTTTTTCCTTTTATTGCTTTTAAACCAGGTAAATCCATTTGGGTAAGCCTACCACGTGGAAGAATGGTGCTGAGCATATGCTCTAGAACCAGGCTTTGCTGATTTACACCCAGGCTCTGACACATGATGGCTGAGTGACTTTGGCAAATGATTTAAGCTCATGGAGTCTCAGTTTCTTCATCTGTAAAATGTAAATATTAATAGTATTTATCCATAGGATGATGGCGTGTATTAATATATATAAAGCACTTAGAACCATGCCTGGCACGTGGTGAGCAGTACTCGTATTCGCTATTGTTATCATGTGATTTCTAACCAAGTAGAGTTCTATTCACCGTCAAAGGTTTGGAATCTAAACTCTCCCTTTTCTTCACAAAGCTAGAGGGGCATCCTGACAGTGAGGTTCAGTATTATTTGGATATCTATGTATGCATGATTTATAGAAGAAATGACACAGATGATGAATTGAAAGAACTTAGATGAACTGAACCTTAAATGCTGTGGCCTTTGGAAGCAAGCACTTGGAAATGTACTTTACAACGGGCACTTGGAGTTCTTGCTTTTGAATTGTGGAAAATAATCTTAAGCTCCCCATCCCCAGAGGAGTTCTCTCAACCTTAATGGAGGAACAGAGAAAGCTTGGGATCTTTGGCCCTGGGAAATAGAAGGCCCTCTTGTTTTGAGCACTGAGCAGATGTTTGAGGTCTAGACCCTGTTGTTCCTCCTCCATGAGGATGTCTCTCTTGGTCTGCCCAGCAAGACCAAGTCCTCCCTCTACTAAAGTCCCTGAGCCCTTTTGCCAGACCCCTACGGTGACTGTTCCTGCTTCTATCTTGCATTATGATTATCACGTATGTGTGTCAACACAGATCTTAAATTTCATGTTGATTCTTCAGCTACACAGGGCATAGTAGAACCTCATTTTTTGGGAATCAATTAAGTAACAAATCAAATAGATAATAGAGCTGGGACAAGATCTGAAAGATGCCACTTTTAGAGCCAAAGATCTGGAAGTATGGAGAATGGAGAGAACCATAATCTGTAGTCAAAGAGACCTTGGGTTTTAATCCAGCTTTAACACTCATAAACTGTACAATCTTGGGAACTTTCTAACCTTTCTGATAATCATTGTCCTTATTTGTAACCATGAGGATAACAAGTCCCATCTCATGAAACTGAAAATTGGATATAGGCAGGTAATTAACTTGCAAGGGGTTGTCCCTCAATAACACAAGTGAAAAACGTTGCTCAAAGCCACACAGCTTGGTAGCTGCTAAAGCCACTGCACTGTACCCTTTTGTTTCTCTTTCTTTGATCAACTTTGGGGTTTGCCCAAATACTGTGGCTGTCTATGAGGATCTCTCAGAAGAGGAGGGTGAGGAGAGGAAGTAAGATCTGTTGAGAGTCAGCTCTGTACCGGACAGATCCACTCAGAGATTTACCTACAGCCTTTCAAGCTACTCTTGATGGCAGAGCCCACGGAAATGGGTGGAAAAGTCAAATGAGCCAACTTTATATTCTTAGGTTTCAGGCACTCTTGAGTGTTTTCTTGAAATCATGCTTACTTGAGTCCCCTTAATTCAAACCCCGAGATATCTGGAGCTAGCAGATCAGATCACTGGATGAAAGCTCTGGGAAGTGAGAGGAACATTCACCATGTGGGAGGATTGGGACTTGCAGTGACTTGAAACACCCTCTATTATGAAGTTTGCGGAGCTAAAAGGCTAAACCCAGTTACTCACAGTCCTGCGATGTTTCCAGCAGCATGATCACTTATAGTGCTAGATAATGTACCATGGTCAACCACCTGGCAAGCACTCACCACTGGCCCACCAATGGCTTTTAAAAATTATAGACAACTCCTGGGACACCTGGATAGCTCAGCTGGTTAAGTGTCTGCCTTTGGCTCAGGTCATGATCTCGGGGTCCTGGGATTGAGCCCCATGTCATCGGGCTTCCTGCTCAGTGGAGGGGGGAAATGTCTGCTTCTTCTCCTGACCCTCCCTCCTCTCGTGCTCTCTCTCTCAAATAAATAAGTAAAATCTTAAAAAAAAAAAAAAAGATTATAGAACAATCCCTGCCTCTAAAAGACAAGAATTTTCAAGCAAGAATAAAAAGAGCCCATCCCACATGTAATCTAACTCTTTTGATCTATATTTTACAAAAAAGTGCAACCCAACAAGTGGATTTTCCTTTTTGGAGGAAAGAAACATTAGTGGGGACCTATGTATCGACACTCTGTTGGGTGCTCTGCCAGGTTATCCTAGTTTCCCTTCACAGTCAAACCAAATAACACCATTCCTACTGTACAACTCAAAAGTGGTTTGCTAATAGCCAGTATGACCCATGCAACACAGTTCTTAATAGGAAGGAATCAAACTTTTTAAAAAATCTATAGGGTCAGTGTTTTTTGGGCACACTATATATCTCATATTTGATTATCTTCAGAGTGATTTTAAAAAGTAAACAATTATTTATAAAGTTCGTTCAACAGACATTGGTTGAACAAGGAGTGTGTTCCAGACATAGAGTAGTCAGTAGAGATACACATTTGAAAGACAGTCTGTTTTCTCAAGAGTTTCACTTTACAGCGTCTTATTTTTGAGGATGGTGTGAATCTATCTCTAAGATCAACTGATTCTCTTTCAATCTGGTTAACAAAGGGATGATATTGACTAAATCACACCAAGTCTCACTAGTGACATCTATGTTGAAATAGTAAGAATTTTTAGAATGTAATTTACATGTTAATCATTGGCTCAGTGTGGGGAGAATGGAAACATTGTAAGTAGTTTGCACTGTTAGGCTTGTGGGGTGTGGCAATCTTGCCACAAGGTTAAGCTGTCCCTCCGTGTGACATTGTGAACCCCAAGTTAATGACAGCTGCTCTCCTAATAACATGACCTTGGGAGAAGGGAACTGCTGGAAACCTACTTTTCTAAATGTAGCCATGAAACTTGTTGAAATTCATGGAGAACATGTTGGTAATGTGTTTCAAATGAGGTGTGTGACGTTTTAGCCATGAAGTCTGTTTGTAGGGATACCGTACTTGGTTGGAGACCAACAAATGCAATCTCTGGGTTACATGATTTACTCTGTTGGCATTGAGACTCCTGCGCCAAAGTTTATGGTGGTGTAACATAGCAGTTGGTAGATAGCATGTCTTCAAAGACAGGTAGAGTGGGGTTCAAATTCCAGCTTTCTCACTAACTTACACTCTTGTGCTCACGTAGGTTACTTACCTAGTCATGGTTTCTGCAAACATAATAATAGTCCCTACTGTCTAGCATTGTTGCGAGGATAAAATGAAATGTTTTCTGTTAAATAGTTAGTGGAGTTTCCAACAAATGGTAATTAATAAATGGTATTTATTATTTTATATTATTAAAATATTAAAAAATATTTACATTATTTTATTTTAATTTTATATTATATTTTATTATATATTTGATATATAATACAATATATAATATAACTATATATAAATATATAATGTATATTGATTTTTAATATATTAAATTATAATTATTAAATATTTAAATAAGTATTTAAAATAAATATTAGCTAATGAGGAAGTTGGTTTGTGAAAATGAAGAGGTGCAATACTTTCTTGCCTTGTGTTAACAATGGATGACAATATATGTATATATCCCATGTCCTTCCTTTTAAACAAATCTGAAAATGATTCATATAGAATGTGAGCTCCATATTTCTCTAATCACCTCTATATCCCCTGGACCTAAAACAGTATCTGGCCCACAGTGGGCAGTCAATAAATATGTGTTGAATGAATTAATTCACTCAACCCTTTAGTGCCTACTGTTAAGTCCTGTAAGTGTTGTTGTTTTTTAAAGATTTTATTTATTTATTTGACAGAGAGAGAGATCACAAGTTGGCAGAGAGGAAGGCAGAGAGAGAGGGAGAAGAGATTCCCCACTGAGCAAGGAGCCCGATGCGGGGTTCAATCCCTTGAGATCCCTCAAGACCCCATGATCTTGAGATCATGACCTGAGCTGAAGGCGGAGGCTTAACCCCACTGAGCCACTCAGGCTCCCAAGGCCTGTAAGTGCTGTGAGAGACAGAAAGATGGATAGCACGGGTTTCTCTCCCGAGTATATTGTACGGAATTAAGGGAGAGAAATGCATCCACAGAAAATGGTCCTGCAGGTACTTCTCTGAATAAGGTGAGGACTGTAAGCTGAGAACTCAGAGGAGGAAGAAGGATACAGGAGGATAATAGGAATGCAGCCAAGAGGAGTAGTGATATTTGAATTGAACTTCAATCAATAGGGGGAATTTTGACAAGGAGAGATAATGGGCAACGGGGGGAGAGTAGGGAACGGAGATGGTATTCCTGGGAGGGAAACATCAAGCAAAGATCCAGAGGCAGGAAAGAACCAGGTATGTTTGGGGACAGGGAAACACAATTTTACCAACAAATAGACTTGAAGGGAACTTAAGGACAGGCGTTATGTTTCTGGAACACTTTGCACAGAACCCAGAAGCCCATCCAAGGTTCAGTAAACAAGCTGTGAGTCACGTCAATGGAGGGTGGAAAATGAGCATCCAGAAGGCCCAGTGAGAAGATTTTTAGCCACAGGGAGGAGAGGACTCGGCTGTGGAATTAGCTACAGACACGGATGCAGCATGGGACTGATTAGAGTGTTGTTTCCAAACCTACCCACCAGCAGTGTCTGGGAGGATTTCACCAGATTCTAGGAAATTAGAAATTTGGAACCCTGGGTTTATTGGCTTGGGACTAGCCTGTCTCTGCACTTTGACTCTAAATAAAGGATGTTAGTGTTTCCATGACATGAATCCTTTTATTTGGAAGAGTGCATGGTCCCAAGGAGCAACTGCATAACCCAGAGTGGGATCTAGCAGGTGGCATTCAGCCCCTCGGTTTGGCTGTGAGAACTGGTGGAAATCCTGTCTCAGTTCTGCTCCACCAAAGAATATACAGAGCTGAGCTGTGATGTACAAACTTTGGATCCTTTTCAAGTGTCTGAGATTTCTTTTCCTTTTCTTTTCTTTTCTTTCTTTTTTTTTTTTTTTTAAGATTTATTATTTACTTGAGAGAAAGAGAGAGTGAGCACACAGGGGAGGGGCAGAGGGAAAGGAAGAGAGAGAATCCTCAAGCAGACTCCCAGCCAACTGTAGATCCTGATGCAGGGCTTGATCCCTGGACACTGACATCATGATCTGAACCAAAACCAAGAGCCGACACTTAACTGACTGAGCCACCCACGTACCCAAAGCATCTGAGATTTCTATAGAAGATCATCTTCCAGATCCTTCCCTTTTGCCTAGATTAGTGGAGGGCAGTGATAACAGTTAATCTTTATTAAGCACACACAACGTGCCATCTTTTCTAAAGATTTTATTTTTTTAAGTAATCTCTGCACCCAATGTGAGGCTCAAACTTAAAACTCTGAGATCAACAGTCACATGCTCTATGGACTGAGCCAGCCAGGCGCCCTGCATTATCTCACTTAACTGAATCTTCAAAGCAACCCAATGATTTGACTTCTATCATCCCCACCACTTTATAATTGAGAAAATAAGGTTCTGTGAGGTTTAGATGAGCAAAATAGTAAAACACAGAGCTTGGGCTCAAAGCCAGGTCCGTTTGCTAAGTTAATTGCATTGTGATACCATCACAGAAAAAAAAACATTTTTTTTGATCATTAAAGGAAATTTGGTTTGAAAGAATTGAAGGAAAATGTAAAAATTCCTAGAATTTAGGGATAGTCTCAGGATGCATAAGGGGCCGAGATCAAGAGTTGGCCAGTGGAAGGGCGCATGGGTGGCACAGTCGGTTAAGTGTCTGGCTCTTGGTTTTGGCTCAGGTCATGATCTCAGGATCCAGGGATTGGGTCCCACATCAAGCCCCGTGGCAGGCTCTGTGCTCAGGTTAGGAGTCAGCTTGGGATTCTATCTTTCCCTCTTCCTCTGCCCCTCCCGCTTGGGCTCTCTCTCTCTTTTTCTTTCTCTAAAATCAATCAATCAATCAATCAATCAATCTCGAAAAAAAAAAAAAAAAAAAAAACAAGTAAGTGGAGTGAAGGTAATTGCAAAAGTACCAGCTCCTGCTTTTTCTCCTATGGTGACAACAGCTTCCTCCCCCAACCCTCATCAGATGCAAGTGGTCACTCTAGACTAGCTTCAAGACCTCCCTAGTAAGGGCAAATATTTTAAATAAAATCCCCGCAGTGCATCCCGTCCCTTGTCCGTGGCCACAGGAGCAAGTTTGTGAGGTCATCCTGAGTCCAAGCAGGGTTAGAATCCTGGCCATCCCACTGAGCAGGACACTTGTTTTCATTCCAATTAATCATTAAACGTGGGGATTTGCAGTTGCCAGACCTAAGCCCCATGCAGGACCCAGGAGCTCACATTTCCCTTGCCACTCCCAGCCTGGTACGCTTCCTGGTGGCAGTCCTGCATCCCAGCTCCACTCTGTGGACTCCCCTGGAGCTGAGGAAGGGAAGCGAGCCGCTCCTGTGGATTCTGAGGCTCCCAGGCAACAGGAGATCCAGAAGGAAACTGGGAAGGCAAAATGGAGTTAGTTCCAAGATTTCCCCTCTGGAATGAAGTCCGCATTGCGGTGTGGAGGCAAAAGCCTCCACTCTGACAAAGGGAAATATATCCGTCCCATTTTGGGTTGTGATGTTGGAAATTGAAGCTGGCCTCTAAAACTCTTCCCTAGGGCTCCGTGGTCTCTGCTCCACAAACGCCAGGCTCTTGGTGATGTCAATTCCCACCCCAGAGAGTCTGTCTCCATTTGGAGTGGGTACAAGGGGAAGCGCCCCCACACAGCTAAAGGGAACCGTGAGGGTGGAACGGAAGTGGCTCAAAATGCGGACCTTGCTCAGCCACACTTGCATGTGGGGCAAAAGCAAAAACAAAGCCAAGCGAAAACCAGATCTTGGACTCATCTGCCAGCAGAGAGATGCCTCACTAGGATCAACAATTGGGTAAGGGCTCAGACTCCGAGGTGCATCCAGGAATGGCAATCTGTTCCACATCCCCCTGTCTAAAATGGCTTCCCTTTGCTCTTAGGAGAGAGATGAATATCTTTGATGTGCCTACAAGGCCCACAATCTGGGCCTGTCCTCTCCTTCACTGGGCTGTAGCCACATTGGCTTTATCTCCGTTCAGGGAACATGCCAGCACCGAGCTCCACGTTATACTCAGCCTTAAGCTAGCACTCCCTGCTCTCTCTCCCTGCATGTTTGTCGTCCACCCCCATCCTGACCCCACCCCGCCCAAAAACAACACTATACAAAGCAAAGCAAAATCAAAAACATCTCTCCTTGCCAGAAGAGAACACTAGCTCCTTGAGTGCAGGGACCATGTCGTCGTTCTCCCCAACTCCATCCCATGCCTAGCATAGTGCCTGGCACGTAGTCAGTGCTCAATAAATATTTGAATGAATGAATGGAGCCAGATTGTCTCCGACAGTCACAGTTGCATCGCAAAGTATTGTTCTGTTGGACAAACAGTAGAAAACACAGAGGCTGCTTATATAGCACACTCCCACAATATCTTGCAAACTAGACGCCAATCAATCAACAATTTGCGCCTACAGGGTGCCAAGTGCCATGTTTAGTGCTGTCAACTTGACAGTTGAACAATTCTCTGCATGCAAAAGCTTCTGAGAGCAGCCTTAATGGGGGTTCTGGTGGGAAGGCTCTAAGGAACGGGCCCTGTATCTTTTCTGCCCACGAGACAGGACTTGAAATGGTCAGTGTGACATTTTTAACTCAGCCAGTGAACTAGCTCAGCTAAATGGAGAATTTCTGAACCAACATTCATTCAGTAACAATTTGTTGAGAGTTTACTAGATTGTCCTGTGAAAGAGGAGTGAATGAGGCAAGTCCGGTGGCTCTGAGAGTCTGATGGGTGAAACCACCAAAGCTTGTGCTGCGGGCCCCCAGGACTGCCGGGCAGCCTTTCCCTCCTGTTGGCAGAGCAGCCCCTTTCCTTCTCCTCAGCTACTTTTCCAGATCTTCTCCCTTCTCCTCAAACTCTCTACCACTGAAGGGTATAACTTTCTGCTCTCTGACTCCATTCTTCCAGTCCTCAACAGATGACCTCAGCTCCTACTTGAAGAAAGGTGAGACCTCGAGGCCTGAAAGGCCTCAGCATCCTCTGTATGACTATAGATTTATCTTCATTTCTTCCCAAGGTTATTTTATTCTAATTTTTGAAGATTTAGAGATTTAGACGTTGACGTTTTTGAGATTGAAAGCTATTTCTTTCATTCCAGTGTCTTTTCAAATGTTGGACCCTGATCAGTTAGTAAGGCATGATGGCAACTTGGGGGGCGGTGAACAGCAATTGTTAATGAAGAATGAATGTAGAGAAGAAAATGAATTGTAGAGAAGAAAAGACAATTTCAGGGTAGGTGACATGTGGTAAGGACAAATATTGTCTCCTAAACTTTGTCTTACATCTCTGGTTGTATGTATTCTTTGTGTGTGCACTGGGTCTTAGGTGAGAAGCATTTCTTATGGTGCGCCATGCTGATTAAGAAGATCATCCTAGTCAAGGCCATGCTCCCTACACTTTCACATTTCCACAAGTGTTCCCATTCCTTCCACCATCTGCTATCTTCTCTACATTCTCAACCTCTTACTTTCTAGTGATTCTTAACCTTTATCTTTAACACCCTCTTATTTCTTCAGCTTAAAACTGTATCATTCTTTGACCTAACGTTCCTTTTATCTCGCTCCTCTTCTTAGTCAAGAAACACAATCTAAACTCACTCATCTTCCTTTTCTTCCAAACCCCACACCACTGAAACTGTTTTTTAAGAGACTGTAAATGTTCTTTATATTGCTAATGGAATGAATATTATTTTAGGCTGATACTAAATGATACTTTCAACATGGTCAATTCCTTTTCCCATCGTTCTTCTGCCATTCTGATCATTTCTCTCTGCTGCCCCTTTGAGAATTCTTCCCCCTTTTCCTGCCCCTTAAGCTTGGGTGTTCCTCAGGTTGCCAATTCACCTTCCAATCTTTTCCCTTCATGTGTTTTTTGGGCTTCCTGTCCTCCCTATCCGTTGATGATCTCCAAATCTGAATGCCTAGCCTATAACCCTCCTCTGAAATTTGTTTTTGTTTTTTATATCAAGATGTCTTCTAGGATCACTCTATTCTCCCACAGCACATCCCAAGTTGAGCTTGTCATTGCCTTTAAGTCTCCCAGCTCCTACTTTTTTTGATCAGGCTGTTCCCCATATCTGAAATGTTCTTCTCTGTCTTAAGCACCTGGCTAATTCTCATGTGTTTTGGAAAGTCAGCTAGGTGACATCTTTCTGAGGAAGCTGAGGTGTGGTGAAGGTTCTGCATCAGCTGCAGATCCGTGAACATTTACTACATTGTATCAATATGGTGTTTGTGTCTGTCTTTCTCATTAGACTCTCAGCACTTTAAGGGCAGAGAAGTTTAAATCATTTTCACATTTCTGGTACACACAAGAGTCCGGCACCTTGTAAATGCCCAGTAACTATTAAAATTGTCATAATGGAGAACCAGAGGCTATCATGTGAATTCATACTACAAATAGAAACTCAGGTAATTTTCAGCGAAGCAGATACAAAGTCTGATGTGCCCTATCCATTACTTTCCCGTGTTGGCTAGATAATTGTTTTGCTTTTTAAATTGCTTTGTGCTGTGTCGACCTAGAGATACACACAAGCAGGAAATTTGATATATAAAAAACCAGGACATAATTAGCTGTTGACTAAAACAAATGACTTATAGACTTAGACATTACACATCTTACCTAAGTTCTCGAATATCCCAAAGAGAAGGTCTTTAAAATCATATCACCCCATTATTGGATTGAAACATGTCCCTAAACTGTTCCTGATACTAGTTGATGCCATTTTTCATGGCAGCCTTGGAACAGAAGCATAGCATATCTAATCGAACAGGAAGGGTGTTGGAGTTAGTTTGGGAAACAGCTTCAGATATATTTCTTCTCTCAGCCTCTCAGAAGTAGGGTTTGTTGGGGGGTGGGGGGAATGCAGATAAGATTAGTCTATGTGATTATTACTATAAACTGCTTAACAAATACTTGAATTCATGAGTGCATGCTCTACTGATTTCATTAGTTCTAATAACGTGCACAGTGAATAGTGATTTAATTTCTCCCACATGAGTTGATATGTGGGATCAGAGGGCCTGTGATATATTGGGAATGCCATTGTGTCATGATTCGAATTTATGGTGATTTAAATCTTTCATGTTTTCTCTGTGGCCTCATCAGAATTATACATGGGCTCAGAAATAAGAGAAGGGAAACCCCTCTTTAAAGGGAAACCCCCCTTCCACTCTTTAAAAATATTAATTATTTTGCATATTAGACGCATACTGTATAGGTTATAAAGAGTTTGATACACATTATTTAATTTAATTCTCAAAGCAACCCTCAGGGTTACTCTCAGTTTATAAATGACTAAATTAAAACTCAGAGGGGTTAGAGTGACTTATCCAAAGTCACACAATTGGTGTCAGAGCCCCAGTCCTGTTTGAAAGCAAGAGTTTTCAGCAAAGGACTTTGGAAATTCCCTTTTAAATCTAGTCCAATCAAATCCTGGTTTTAGGGTAAAGTATTTTGAGCACTTAAATCTACTAACAGCTGCTATGCATGAATAGTTAGCTCTTTTTTTCTGATTTCTGGTTAGTATAAAATATTTATTGAGATAGATTTCTTCCAATGCTTCAGTGATTTCTTGATTTTCTTTTTAGATAGTAATAATATAGAAATGTCCTTGGTTTTAACTTTTGGGGAGGTTGAAGTGAATTTGGTTGTGTTTGCTTTGTCCCAACACAATGATAAAAAATTTCTAATCATCTGTTTCTAAGTCCCTCATAGAGTCAGAAACTGTTAGAACTAGAAGTTTCCAGAGACCATACAGTTCCAGCTATGGCAAGCCGTGCCATCCATCTCTTCTTACTCTAGTACATTTCTATGGCACTGTGTTCACGAGGATTGTGAGACTGTGCTGAGCTCCGTGGGAAAGAGAACTAGAACTGATCACAATGCCAGCTATGGGCTCATGGTTGTGCTGTGCTCACTTTCAATTTTTCTTTCTTTTGTCACTTATCTTTACTTTGTCAGAAAGTCCTACTAGTCAAAACTCTGGACGGTATCCCAAATCTGATTACTTTTCACCATTTCTACTGTTAGTATCAATAGTGGTTAGGATATGCTATGTTATGCTGCTGTGACAAATAACCCCCAAATCTCTGTGGTTTGAAAAGCAAATGTCTCCTTCTCACTTGGGCACATGTCCATTGCATATCAGCGGGAGATCTGCTCCACTTCTTCCTCACTCCAGAGTGAATGGATCCACAATCTAAAATGTTGCCAGCTATAGTTACAGAGGCTAAGAGAGCACAGAAAGGTCTCAGCCAGGAATCAACTGTCCCTCACTTGGATTCCTAAAAAAGCACACTGACTAGTTTCTCTGCTTCCATTCTTGCTGCCTGAAGTACACTCCCCAGAGGGTAACAGCAAAGTTTATTTAAAATATAAATGAGAACATTCTCTCCAAGTAGTCAATTGGTAAGAAGAACGATTTCTTCTTACTTATCTTTTAGAAAAGGAACTTCAGTTGTGTCCACAGTGCCTTCTGTGTTGCCATGTACTTCTTGTAACAACTTCTCTCTTAAGCCTTTCTTTTTGAGTAAGGAATGGGTGAGGCCATTTTCACACAGAGCCAGATGGAGATGGTAAGAGAGAGTCCTTATGTAGGGTGGCCTTCCACACCGCTCTGGCAGAGTCCAAGAGGGTCTTGTTGGGGGGTGGAAAGAGGTGAGGAATCTGCCAGCCACTATGTGGAGTTCTCCACAAGGGTAGGGACCATGACCTGACCTTCATGACCGGGATCATGGTCCCCGGTGCTAGCTCAACTGGTTCAGCTTTCTATGAGAGTGAAAGGGCAGTAGTGAGTGGCTTGTTTTCCTTCCATACAGGACCAGGACAAAATAAGTGCTTTAGAAAGACATATTGCTTTCTCCTTTCTTATCTTGTCTCCTCTCCTACTTCCAGTATCTCTAAATCAGCTTACTCTTCTTATGCTCTTTGATGGAAAGCAAACCTTCAAAATCTTTGTCAGTATCTTACTTGAGGCAGTATCTTAATCAGTATACTTTTCACATTATTCTGACTACAGTGAGCACCACAGGGACATAGCTACCTATAATTATAAACAGCCTAGAGAGGAAATAAACTATAAATAAATAAGCCCTAAAATCTGATCTTTTCTTTATGTTTTCTGTTTTTCAGTGCTATTAATACCCATTCTCTGATCTCAGACTCTGGATTCTGTCTACTCTGACCCACAGCTCTTCCTCTACCCTTCCTGCATTGGCTGATTGGTTTGGACCTGACTTCTGACTTCTCCAGATTTATGTTGTCTGTGCAACCTTTTTCATCTTGAGTAATCCTCCAGAGTCATTACCCAGATCTTTGCTCTTGTATAATTTCCTTTCACTTTGTCCATTATATTATCCTTCTAAACATATCAAGATGTTTTCACTAACAATACCAATATATTTCTTGTGAGCAGACATGAACATGATGTATGTTTCTGGAGGAAAAAGTTATGCTTTACCACATCGCCATAGCCTAAAAAGAAATGCTCTGAGAAATATAATCCACTTTGGGTACCTGGGTGGCTCAGTCATTATGCATCTGCCTTTGGCTCAGTTCATGATACTGGGGTCCTGGGATCGGGCCCCACATCAGGCTCCCTGCTCGGCGGGAAGCCCGTTTTCCCTCTCCCACTTCCCCTGCTTAATGTTCTTGCTCTCACTCTCTCTCTGTCAAATAAATAAATAAATAAAATCTTTTTTTTTTTTTAAAGAAATCTAATCCACTTAATTTGGAAAAAATATTACAGAGGTTGTGACATCTTTCTCTGATGTACTTAAACTAATTTCATACATGTGAATTCATATAAAGGTAGAGCTGGAAGAGGCCCTAGGGATTATCTGGCTCAGTCATCTCAGAATGCAACTGAAGAAACTGAAACCAAGAAAGAAGAAGTAAAATGCCAAATACCACAAAATTAATTTGTGTTGGGCTGGAAGCAGCGTCCTCCAAGTCAGGGGTATGGAGCCTTCTACTACAACACTATCTTTGAGTTTCACATTATAATCATTATTTGAGATGTTGGTAGCCAAGTGCCCTTCATTAAAACAAAAATATGTGTTTGAGAATCTTTGTTTTGGGAGATTCAGTTTTAGAGAATGGAATTGTTCAAAACAAGGAAAAACATTCATACCTACTAATAGGACATGGTTGCAAATTTTGTTTTTTGTATACCAGGATCACATTGCAATTTTCCTTTTTTATACTAGAGATCTATTTGAAATCTCCTTTTTGTATTTTCTTCTTTGATATGAAGTCTGTTGTTGCCAAGTGCAGATCAAGTCAAGATAGGGTCTGAAAATGTAGAGCATTGTTTTGGGAGAAACAAAGAATACCAGTGATAGAAAGAATACAGAAATCCATAATTTAACTTAGTTTCTTTTCCTAATTACATTTTTTAATTCCAGAAATATCTATGAACCACAATTTCAATATAATTTCCCATTCTCTGGGTATTAAGTTTATATTTTATCATTCTAACCCACATTTGGCCTGCAATATATCTACTTACTATTTATTCTTTCTTAGATGAGCAAAAAATTTTAAAAGTATTTAGAAGTTCAAACTCTCCTTTATAAAAATACAATACACCTCCAAAGAGACGGGCTCCAGAAGCAGAGTAGTCCAAGTATCTCAAATAGAAAATAAATGTCCAACTGGGTCCATTTCTCCTAATTTTAACTACCTTAAAGACTTTAATTCTATATATTATCTGCCCCAAATTCCATTTTTTAAAAATTAAAAAAAAATATTCTATTTATTCATTTGACAGACAGCGATCACAAGTAGGCAGAGAAGCAGGCAGAGAGAGGAGGAAGCAGGCTCCCTGCTAAGCAGAGAGCCCAATGTGAGGCTCGATCCCAGGACCCTGGGATCATGACCTGAGCCGAAGGCAGAGGCTTTAACCCACTGAGCCACCCAGGTGCCCCCCAAAGTCCATTTTTAAGAAGATTTATTTATTTATTTGAGAGCGAGCAAGAGAAAGAGAGAGAGTTGGAGGAGGAACAGAGGGAGAGAATCTTTGAGCAGACTCTGCCAAGTGGGGAGGCCCACTTGGTCCTCGATGTCACGACCCATGAGATCATGACCAGAGCTGAAACCAAGAGTCTGAGACTTGACTGACTGAGCCACCCGGGTGCCCCAAACCCAAATTCCTTTTTAATCTGGTCTATGAAGTTGCAAACAAAGATTGTCACTCTTCACATACACATATTTCTGCCCCATTCTTGACCAGTCGAATCAGACAAGAGTCAAACCCAGGTTTCTATCAGGGATTCATCTCTCCCAGTAATGATGAAAGCTGTGGAACCATGCAAGATAATAGTTTGAAAGCCTGAGGCATGGGTAAGGAATTTGAAATGCTTCGTTCTGATAAAGATGTATGATGTGGCCTCCTTAGACGGATGCCTGCTTTCCCAAGGTGTTGGGAATTTACTGAAACATCTGCTGCAATCATATACAGAAGGACTTCTTAGTGTGTCAACTCCCGAGTCTGACTCTCAACAGAATGTGAAGGGAGAACCAGTTTGGGAAAGGAAAGACTACCTGATTACCTTGAATTCTAAAGACTGAGCAGTTGTGATGAATGCCTATTCTGGCTAATGGAGGGTCAGCCACAAAATCTCCCTTATTTTCTTTTTGTCATTCAAAATGTTCCTGAAACGTAAGGATGAATTCCCGCACTAAAGTAGTGTAATATGAGGCACAGGGATTCTGGAGTTGGGTAGATCAGGGTTCAAATCCCACCTTAACCACATAGAATGTATGTAAGCAGATTATATAACCTCTATCAGCTTGAGCTATTCACAGATGGTAGTAACCATCATGAAAATTGGTTGTCAGGTAAGAGTAAATCAAATTTAATTTCAAGATGGTATAACATCTCAAAAACGATGAATGGCATATAGCAGAAAGTAGATAATCCCTACCTCAGGCTCTTTGTTAGTTCTTGAGATGCAGAGCCCGAGATAGAAATTTTTGTGGCAGTGATTTACTGAGGTAAAGGCTGTGAGGCATGAGTAAGAGAGGCAGGATGAGGAAGAGCAGATAAGATACATACTCAGCAGAAGGCTAGCTCTCCCTTGATCCCATGAGGAAGTCTAGATGGTGAATGACACCACAGAACTTTTCCCGTGCTGAGGCAAGGGGAGATACTTTTTGGATCCCTTTATCAGTCAGTCATGGGCTACAGACCACCTTTGGATTTAGTGTGCCGCCTTCTAGGGCTTTCTGGAGAGATGTTCCCTCCACTAAGGGCAATTCTCAGGAGAAGAAGGCAGCTGCTGGCTGTTCACAGCCGCTTACAACAGCTTGGAGAGAGGAGGGGGCTACTGTTTGGTGAAAGAGATCTGGGCAGGCATGAAAGTGTCTTCTACACTAAAGACAGTGGGGTGCTTATTGAGGGCAGAGGTTATATTTATCTGTTTTTATATATCTTATTCATTCATTATTCAGTCATTAAGAATTAATCCTGTGTCACTTCTATACCCAACACAGGCACATGGGAGACACTAGTGAGTGAAAGAAAGATCATTCCCTAATGGAGCCCCAATTGCAGTGGGAGAGAGATAATTAGCAAATCAATATAAAAAAATAATTACATACTATGCCATAGGGAGACAAGTATTATGCTGAATGGATAAGAAGATTGTCTTTTTTGTTTGTTTGTTTGTTTGTTTTGCTTTTGGTCAAGTAAAATTTAGTTCTTTGATTCTGTTATTTCTTAAGTGGATTGTCTTTTAGTCACTGAAAATATATGGTATCTCAGGGCTTGATTCCTCACCTCAAGTCTCTCTGTGGAGTATTGCAGTTGTGTATAGTATAGAATCATCTAGGGACAGATTTCTTTGTAGTGAAAGACAATTTAGAAATTATATTCAAGATCTGATTGAATTTGTACTGACTTCTGACATACTATAACTTGTATTTTGACTATATGTGTGCTATAATCTAACTCGTCTATTTGTCTCCCCCCCACCCTCCAAAATTGGAACATTGACACTTTTCAGTTGACTATGCTTTCTGGTAACTTGAGTTCATTCCTTTACTTGCTAATTCTATTCTATTATTCACTAATCCACACTTCAACCCACTCCAGCATTTGAGCATCTACTGTGTGCTAAACCCTGATGAAGTGAGGGAGGGATGAGGTGAGAGTCTCTGCCTGAGAAGCTTAGAACCTACTAGGAAGGATAAGCTGGGGGCACTAACAGCTCCACCCTAAGGAAGAAAGCCCTGGGGCCAGGAAACTTACATGTAGGCCCACTGAAGAAGTTAGAGATCACTTGTAACCAGGAGGGCTCCAAGAAGCCCCACAGAGGAAATTTTGAGCTGGGGCTCCAAGGCTGGCTGGGATGTGGACCCTTGGACATGCAGGTGTTGAGAATTCTTGAGTGGAGAGAATCAATCAAGAGGTAGAGGCAGCAAAAGGATAAATGCATTTGTGGCTACAGATGAATAGCTCTGGTTGGGTCTGATTCCTGAGGTGAAATAGAGAATTAAAAGGATAAGCTTATGGCTCATTAAAGAAGGACTCGAAGGTATTCTTGTCAAGGATTTTGTGGTAGGAAGAAAATGGAAAGCCACTCCAGCTAAAATACATGGGAGGATTTATTAGCCTAAGGGGAACTGCGTAGGATTCAAGAAGGAAAGTTTCGCCAGGTCCCACTGAAACTTGTAGGAAATAAGGATGTTTCAGGGGCTCTTATTCCATGTCCCAGGGGCTGAGAGGTCCTGGCTTTACTTATCTCGTCTGCTTCACCTTCTCTTTCCCTGCCTGGTTTCCTCTGTTTGCTTATTGTTCTCATGGCCCGGCCTCGCATAGCCCCTTGTCTCTCAAAATTGGTGATGAGCAAAGACAGTCGTCCCTGGGTCTCGCAGTACAGAGTCTGGAGGGATACATTGTTGATGGCTGTCTTTAGGCTCTTTGTCCACCCTAATTAGGCCACCTGGGGCTGGAAGCGAGGCATCCTAACGATCCTGCCTATTCAGCAAACTGTGCTGGTGTCCTTGGAAGGGAATCCGGGGAGTCCAGGCTGGGAACTTGGGGTGTAGATGGCCTGGTTGGCCAGCTAGCTCCATTTTGCAGGAGGCAGTGGGAGAGCCTCGGAAACTTTCTGAGTGGGAAGTTCAAGTTTGTTCGTTCATTCACTCATTCATTCATTCATTCATTTATTCATGTGCTATAGTTGCTCTGTTGCTCAGTTTCATGAACTGCTAACAATGCTGTTACCCTCTACAGTGGTGTCAACTGTGCAAACTCTAGCATTTGAAAACAATCAGTGTTTTGTCTCAATCTCATTGCACGCCCCTCGTCTGGGAACATGTTCTATAGTCCCGCACCAAACTCACTACGTTCTCCCAGAAGCATTTGTCTCGGAGTCTCTCTCTCTGTGATACTGCGGGTTCCTTTGAAGGTTAATATTCCTAGAGCCACCATTTTGCCTGATGTACAGCCCAAGTTCAGTAAATGCTTGTTTCTCATTTTCTGAAGCATTTATCTTTCCAAATTTCCTGATACTGTGTGTTGGATGCATGAATCTGTATATATATTAGAAATGAGGTACTGGCACGCACATTGATAAATTGGAAAGTCGTCAAGCATCTAAGCTCTTCTTGGTCTCTTTTCCTAAGAAAACAACAAGAGAACATGGAGCAGGCTCTGGGAAGATGTAGGACCTTGGAAGCAGCTGATTTGGGCCTGAATTCCAATTTGCCACTTACTGGTTGTGTGACCGGGAGTAGGCTCCTTACTTAAAGAAATCTTACCTCTGTTCTCTCATCAATAAAGGGGGAGTAACATGTGTTATTATTTACATACATGCAAGTTTGTGTGAGCATGAAGTGAGATGCTGGGTATGAACCCCAAGGATTGTGTCTGATGCATCAAGGTACCCATCATCATAGCTATTATCATTGCCATTGTGGTTCTCCGGACTGGTTACCATGGAAAAACAATGACACAGTTATCTTATAAAACAGAATTCTCGGCGCCTGAGTGACTCAGTTAGTTAAGCGTTCATCTCTTGATGTCAGCTCAGGTGATGATCTCAGGATCCTGAGATCAAGCCCCATGCTGGTTTCCTCACTCAGCACAGAGTCTGCTTGAGATTCTCTCTCTCTCCCTCTCCGTCTACTCCTCCTTCTCAACACCCCCCTCCCTGCTTGCACGCACCTGTGCTCTCTCTAATCTGGCTTGGATCTGGGTTCACGTCTGGAGAAGTTAGGCCTCAGTTTTCTCATCTGTAAAACGGGGTTAATAATAACCTCTGTGTCTGTAAGGTTTGAAGGTAAATGAAAGAACTGATGTGAAGTACTTAGCAGTGCACACAATGTGTACAAAGTTCTCAATAAATGATAGCTATTATTATAACTATTGTTATCATTAGTCTCTCTCTCTCTCTCTCTCACACACACACACACACACACACAAACACATGCACACCACCATTGCCAAATCTATCCAGTATTTAGTCCTTGCTCTAGTTGATCTTTGTTCCACATGGGCCAATCTAGTTCTACAATCATTAATAAATATTACACGGAAGGGGAGAGCGCGTGTACATGCGTGCTGGGAGAGCGCCTGTACATGCGTGCTGTACATGCGTGCGTGGGCACCAGGCATACTCTTTGCATGTGCATACAGCTCCAGAGTGGAAACGTTTAAGACTATTTTAAGATTTGCAACATTGTTGCAGAGACCCTGGGTAAAGACAGCAAGAAAACCACAGCCCCTAAATCCCCCTCAATCCCAAGCCAAGTGTTTACCTCCCCAGCAAAACAAAGCCACTGAAAAGAGAATCAGCAGCACAAAAGCAGAGACTTGGAAAGTAACTTGGAGAGATATTGGAGGGAATTGTAAAGAACCTGTCCCTTCTAATCCTGGAGTTGCTGAAGCCACAGAAAAGCTGGTGGAAATTAACTGTTTGTGTCATGGGCAGTGCGCCATATGCTGCATGCATTCCCTGGAGAGAGACCAACCAGCAATTGCTTCCCCCTCCCTAGTGGCTGCAGAGCTCAGCCTGCTCTCAAACGAAATGCAATTCAACCAGCCAAGCCCCAGCATGCTTAACCTTTGGACGACGAATGCCAATGTTTCTCTGGAGAAAGAGTCAGTTGTGCTCGTCTTGGTGACTATGATGTAACCACTGGAGGGAGAAAAAGGCTTATAGCCACTCTGATTTTGCAACGGCTCCAACAAAAGGCTTAAAGGATTTCAGATGCATTTGGAAATTAAACTCTGCCGGCCCTCCTGAGCCAGCATCTCTTCTAAATACCAGAGGGACGGACAATGACAAAACCCAGACCTAATTGCTGATGCAGGCTGGATGGTATTTGGGGTGTCTAGTCATGACAAGGCATAAACAAATCCCTTTGCCACTATTCGCATGTGAACAAATGGCATCTCATCCGGCTGCTTTCTACTGGGCTCCTTTGGCAGGTTGCCCAACGTTTTCTGCCTCCCGGTCCACAAGTAGATCTTTGGGAAACTGACCTTGAACACAGAACATGTAATTTTTTAAAGAGAAAAATGCTCTCATTCCCTCTCTGTTTTTATAGATATTTCTGGTCAAAGGCGAACTGCCAGGAGGGATCCAGGACAGCTTGACAAGAGGTCAGTTCCTGCTGACATCAGTGAAAAGGGACAGATCTCAGAGGTGGTGTCCGACATAGTAGGAAATGAAAAAAGGAAAAGTGGCTACAAAGATGGGATTTTTTTTTTCAAGTGTGGCTCTTAACATAATAATTTCTTTTGGTGTGTGCTCTGTAGATTATGAGAAAGGAACAGGGTGTCTGTGAGCTGTACAGGAGAGATTAGGGGGTGGGTTGCAGTGGGGGGCTGGGTTGGAGTGGGGGTAGGGCTTCGTCACCATGTGTGAGAGCACGGAGGTGTACCCATGGAGGACAGTGGCCTCTACTTTCATTTGTCTTACTCTGAGTTCTGGGTCCCGGATTCTCTGCATAACCAAGTATGTCTGCTATCGTTTTCCAATGAGTCTAAGTAGACGAAGTAAGGAAGTATTGCTCAAGAAGTATTTGCTCTTTGGTCATGTTTCCATAGTCATATATATATTTTTTAAACATTTAATTTATTTATTTGAGAGAGAGCAAAAGCGAGAGAGATCACAGATGGAGAGGGAGAAGCAGACTCCCCGCTGAGCTGAGAGCCTGATGAGGGGCTCAATCCCAGGACCCTGAGATCATGACCTGAGCCGAAGGCAGAGGCTTAACCCACTGAGCCACCCAGGCACCCCCAGATATTCATATTTTTGTTACTGTGATTTTACAATGTGCAATAGTGTCTCAGTGCAATATGGCTCACTAGCAGGCAGAACCTCACACGGCGGCAGCCCTCCTCCCAATGCCAAGGCAATACAGCTCAAGCCTCTGAGGAAGCGGGGGGTCCAGGCTGCCTCCACATGCCTTCCGTGCAGAGACCTCCTCCCACCCAGTGGGTGCAGAAGCAAGCCAAGTCATGGTTGCATTTGCAAGAACCTAGGCGGTAGCCCTTAGTAATCAGAATAATCAGAAGGTGCTAGCAAATCCCACTGCAAAATGATAAATTATTTTTACTCTTGCCATCCTATCTGTAATAGAAATTTACTTCTTTGTCTTCTCTTATGTAAATTGGGCTCTGTTAGAATTTTACCTCGGAAAACGAAAATGGATTGTGCGATGTGAGTTAAAAAGAAAGGCATGTGGGGCAAAAGGGGACGGAGTGAAGAGGAGGAGGAGGAAAGAGGTCAGAAGAACATAGACCTGAAAAAAGGAAGCCAACGGTCTTAATGAAGTCTGAGCTCCTCTGGAATGAGCTACTCACACACCAGAGCCGGATTCCAGTTGTGAGAACGAGCAGAGAATTGTGTGTAGGAGTGTGTGTGCTTGTGTACACATGTTGGCGACTGACACAGTTACATCAGATGGCCCCAACCCATGCCAGCTCTGTCACCCATGAGGGAGACTCCAGCCATCTCAGAGTCTTCTTTCCTGGAGCCTGACATGGTGTGAACTACCAGGTTCTGTGACTGCCTGCCTGAGCCTGGGTCTCACCAAAAACAAAACTTGAGACAAGGCCTGTGTGCAGTGGTTTGTTTGTGGGGAGGGATCTGGCAAGCAGGGAGATGAAGAGGGGACTGAATAGAGAAGAACAGAAGCCAACTCAAGGGTGTCTTACTGGGTTGGCGGTTGCCTCGCATCCTTGATCCTGCAAGATCTTCTGAGGAGCCTCATGAAACGAATCTCAGAACCGTCCTTGCAGGAGACTCCCGTCCACCATCATTTCAGCAGGGCCTTGTGGGCGTGAATACCTTTGTACTTCCGGGGTGTGCACAGAAACCAGAGAGCAATCCGAGGGTGCGTGATCCAGCAACATCAAAGAAGACTCTGGTCGGGAAGCATGGGGTACATGGTCTGTGGCTGGAAGATACGTTCTCAGTCGGTAGCTGCCCAGAGTTAGTTGAAGTCTGCAGAAATGGTGACGCACCAGTGGTCAGAGTAAAGGGTGGGTGGGAGAGATGTGAAGGAGAAATGACCTTCCCCCACAGTCACGGCCTTAGTCTAGGGCGCTTCTTCCTGAATAACACAGTAGCCTCTTAACTATACTCCCCGTCTGCAAATGTCTCTTCCAGCTCACTATTCGGATACTGCCAGAATCATCTTTCCAAGACCCAGATCTGATTATATCACTCCTTTCCTTAGAAAGCTTCTTTCCCCTTACTCCTTCCTTCTTTTACACCTCTTGGCCCTCCCTGAAGTTTTGGTACGGCACAAGAAGCATTTTTCAAAATCTGCCTCCCTGGCCCCATTTCTTGCTTCCCCCCAACAAGCACCCTCCGTGCTAGTCCCGTTGCTTCCAACTTGTGTACTCTGGGGTCCTCTGGAATTATTTCAGATCAGAAAAACCATATGTACATCAAGAAATCTGTAGCCTGAATAAGTAATGTGCCTTCGGCATATGTTGTAAGTTCACGAAACTTAACTCACTCTTCTCCCTGGGTTTGCAGAGGAAATAGAGTTTCTTACTTTTGCCTGCATTGAATCTTGTTTCTTGAATGACCATCCCCTCTACTTCTTTTCCCCGAGCTGGTAGCAGTATAAATATTTGCTCAAGGAAGAGGTGCCCTTTATGGTGGTCATGTTGTGTGTGGGGAAGGGCCGGTCCCAGGAGACCCACTGAGAGAAAGAGCAGGGAACTGTCCTCCCACTGACTTGCTCTGGACCTTGGGGATGGGTCTTCTTTTTGTTAACCTGCAAAGTCGCCTCTGGTTCAGAGATCACACTTGTGTTTGCTTACCCCCATGTCCACCTTCTCTGGAAATAAGCCTCAGCAAATGCTGAGGGAGGGGCAAGCATTTCTTTTACTCAAGATTCAGTTGAGCCTCCCTGAGTGGCATGGAGCCTGATGACTGGAAACTGGGGTTTTTCTGCTAACTTGCTCTCAAGCACCATAGTAAGGTGCCTCACTTTCCCCTTCCTCGTGGTCGCTCCCTCATTCATTCTCTGACTTGTCCTTTTCCTGCAGCTCCTCTCTTCCAATTCTTCACACCTGGTGTCCCACCCCACCCTCTCTTGGGACGATCTCTTCTTGGGGTAGAATTGAGGGGAGAGCTGGGCGGGGGCAATGGGTTCCTCTTGAATTTACCGAATGGTAAATGCACCCTATCCTTGTGAAATATTAATTTTTTTTGAAGATAGCATCATCTGTTCTCATCTGAGAAACACATTTTTCTGTCAAAATGACATCAAAGCTATTGCAAAACAATAACCCTGACATTGTTGTGCTAAGGGAGGAATGTAAGCTCTGTGAGGGCAAGGATTTCTGTTGTTTATTCCCTGCTTTATGTGGAGCCCCAGAACAACCCCTCACACGCAGGCATTCAATTCGTGTTTGTTGAATGATGAACAGAGAAATGGAAAATGCTCTTCTTTCTGGGGCTTCCTTTTGTTTCGAAGGACTTCCACATTGGCAGAGAAAGAATTTGGTATCCCATTTTAGCCAAAGGCTTATCATTTTCAAGGATAACTTTGTGAAAAATATTAGAAGTAATGTAGCCTTATGTAGTAATTGTTTTCTTCTTTCTTTCTTTCTTGATTTTTTTTTTTTTAAGATTTTATTTATTTGTCGGAGAGAAAGAGCAGAGGCAAGGGGAGAAGCAGAGAGAGGGAGAAGCAGGCTCCCCACAGAGGAAGGAACCCAATGCAGGACTTGACCCCGGGACCCTAGGACATGACCTGAGCCAAAGAGAGATGCCCAACTGACTGAGCCACCCAAGAACCCCAATGTTTTTCTTTTTTCAGGAGTCCACGAAAGGAACTCTTCCATCCCAGAAACAGTTTCTTTAGTCCAGTTTCATGTGCTGGAGGCCACTACTGTTGAAAGACTATGTCTTGAGTTTCGCTTGTAACCATATGACCTTAATTCATGTTTTTAAGCCTCTCGTTCTTGTTATTATCAGCTGAAGGGAATTATCGACTCTTTGTTAGGTAAGATCAGGAAATGAACACCACCTCGCTGTCTGCTGATACTCCCCTTTCTCCTCCTCTCTGATTTTCTCCCTTATGTTGCCCATTTTTTATTTTATTGTTAGAAATTTTGGGAATCCTCCTTGACTTCGTTTTCTGAGTATCCGGTTTGCAGCGCTTCTCGGTCTTTTGGTTAAGATCAAGTGAGTATCCAGTGTGCTCATTGCTCTATTTAGCATATTATTCCAGGCGACCTATTGAATTTCTTGTCATTTTAAATTTCTAAGAACTATTTTCTGGTGGATTGTTCCTTTTTATATAGCAGCCTGCTCTTGTTTAATTGATACAAAACCTTGAATCTTTGAGGAGTCTCATTAAAAAAATTTTCTTTTTAAAGCTCTTTTCTATTTCCTGGATTACCTCTGTTTCCTCTGGAGTCAGGGGATTTTCTTCCAATTTGAGTATATGTGTTGCCAAAGTGAGCACTGTGGGTTTTCTTCCAAAGTCTGTTGATAATTCCCAGGTTATCTCTGTGGGTAAGGGTTAGGCTGTTGGATATGTTTTTTATGCAGCTGTAGAGATCTCTGGATTAAAAGGCTGCCTGTGGGCTCTTTGTAAGTCAGATTCCCTCTCTAGGGCAGCTGGGGCACCCCTGCTCTTGCAAAGGAGGCAGAGAATTTGAGAAGGCTGTATTTCACTCCTGGACTGAGTTGCTGTTCCTTCTATATTTTTGCCCCTCCTCCTGGCCCTCTGCCAAGCCCCCTTCCCCCTTGGCCCTCCCACGTTACTGCACCTGTGTGTGTGCTTGGGGTGGGGAGTTAAAGAGCTCCCTAAAACTCTGGTCTTCTCTCTTAAGCTCTGAAAATCTCACCAGGAGGTTTTTCTAGGAAGATCACATATTTTGCTTATATAATCCTCCATCTTAGTTTCAGTGGGACTCTTAGAGGAAGACAAGGTAGACGTGAGTCCTAGGTCTGACATCACATGCTACTATTTTATGACTGTATATAGATGCTGTCCCAATGGATAAAACACATTGTTCAAGAGCTTTACTAAACGGGTAGTAGATTTTGCCATGATGCACTTTCTCAATTGATGAATGCTAAAGTTACAACTGTTTTCATTAAGGGTGAATGAAACCCTTTGGTGTTCAAATTGTTGGAAGCTGTCTCAGCCAAGCTGCCTTAATCATGAACTTGATGCTTCCTCCATGCCTTTGTGCTGCTCTCTGTGCTCAGAAAGCTCATCTAACTTCTTTTATCTGCAAAATCCCACCATCCTGAAGGACTAGTTCCATGATCAATTTCTCTGTGGAGTTTTCCTTTATGCCCTGAGACAGAATTAATTATTTAATTAATGCTTATGAATTCTTATTTTATATAATTTTATTATAAGTAATTATTTAATTAATTCTTATTAATTCTTTAGAATTAGTTGATTTATTAATTAATCCATCTTCATTATTCCCTGAACACTCCGTCCATCCCGCTAACACAGCCATTACTATGGTGTATGATAGTTGCAGATGTTCTCTCTCACTCCCTTCCAGTCTTATTCATCTTGAATTTTTTTTTTTAATCTCAAATACTCAACACAGAATAAACTACTGTTGTTTTAGGCTGCAGATTTTGCTCCTATGATTTGTAATGCTTGTTATTGGTTGTATGTAATGGAAAGAAGGCCATAAACTGATAGGATTTTTTTAAAAAAAGATATATTTATTAATTTTAGGGTCAGGGAAGAGAGAGAGAGGGTGCAGGGGGAGAGGGGCCAGAAGGTGAGGGAGAGGGAGAGAAGCAGACTCCCTGCTGAGCCTGGAGTCCCGACACAGACACAGGGCTTGATCTCGGGACCCTGAGATCATGACTTGAGCCAAAACCAAGAGTCAGACACTCAACCAACTGAGCCACCCAGGCGCCCCTGAAAGGATGTTTCAGGGAAGCCCACTGGAGTAGATACGTCATCCCAGTCATCATTCTTGGTGTTTTCTAAAGCTGTTCAAAGCAACATTTCCTGTTTACATGTTTTTGCTAAGATTATCCTTTTTCCTTACAAAAGCCATCTCAGAAAACAGTAAAAACTCCTATTTCAAGATACCTCTAAGAAGAAATCAGGAAGGAAGTGTAAATAATGTTCAATGAAGACAAGGGCTGGGCTTGTCTTCAGAGACAAGAGAGAGAGGAGAATGTTAAGTACAAGTCTCTTTCTACTGTCTAGAAGTTCTCTCTGGGCAAGACTTGTGTTCACTTGGTGTCATCATTCATTCACACATCTACTCTCTAAATATCTGAGTGCTTATGGTGTGTCAGGCATTGTTTTAGGACCCAGCAAAATGCTGAGCATGGTAGACAAGGTCCCTGTCCTTATGCAGTTTACAGTCTTCTGGCCATTTCCTCATGTTGCTAAGTGATTCATGTGGGAGTCATTGCAAGGGTATGTCAATAGGTAATTAATTAATAGTATTTCTTATGTATTTACTCCAGTTCTAGGTTTTGTAGGCAGTTTAAAAGTAAGATAGACCTTATGCGTGAGGAATGTAGAGTTTGCAATTATTAAGGTTTTGTATAAAATGGCATAGAGAGTCAGAAAATTAGTTCCTAAGACAACGATATTAGCAGTTCAAAGTTTTAGGGATCAGTTTGTTTGGGAGTGCCAAAGATGGGGTTATTGACCATCTTTGGGTAATCCCTTAAAGCCCTCTTCCTCTTTACCCTGTACCTCCATATAGACTTGAGATACAGACTTGCCTGAAGTAAGAGTTAACAAGTATTTGCTGTTGTTGAAAATCTGTACAACTGTATGTAGGTCCAGGTCCACAGCCACGTTTCACAGGAAGTGAGAATTAACTTGAGACCAGAGGAATAAAGAATAAATAGTTCAATGACAAGGTAGAAGATACCAGGTAGAGTGAAAACGTGTGAAGATTTGACAGCTGGAACATAACGAATGCGGTAAGGGTGTTATATAATGAGAAGTGGGCCAAAGTTCCTCTGTCTGAAATAATGCCCAGTTAGGGTGTGAGTCTCTGACTGTGGTGTGTTAGAGACTCTTTTTTGATTTTAGGTTTTGGTAACATACACAATGGCACACACCCACACATGGTTAAAGAAAAGAGCACTTGACATGATTACTTTTGCATAGATTATGAAGACTTCAAATGGCAAAAAGTTGACAATTCATGGGTGGGTGGTTATCTTTTGTTTCAGCTTTGTGATGGAGGCAAAAGGGTAAGGCAAATTGGTTTCAAGACAAAATGAATCTGCTGAAGGAGAGGGCGGATGATTAAGCGTGAAGACAAAGCTCGAGAAAAGATTATTATGGAAAATAAGAAGTAGTACCCAGTATAAAGAATACCCTTAGCCTTGGTGTGTGACTCAGCTCCAGTGTCTAGTGAGTTCTATTCTTGCATCTGTCACAGGAAGAATCTAGACAGACCTCATCCTCCTCCTCTATTAAGTTTGCAAAAGAGAGACAAACTATCCTATTTCTGTTCTTGCAAAACAACCGAGTTTGCCTGGGAGAGTATGTTAGCAGGCCAATTTCAGCTGCCCACTTAAATATACAGATAGCTTTCAATTACTGGATTGGGGAGCAATGAGGATGTAAAAAGAAGCCCAACAACAGATAATCCAAAAGTCACTGAATCTTGGCGTTTGAATGAATTGTATTGTTTTCTTGCAGCAGATTTGTGTTCCTAATTATGCCTTGCTTAGACTAATATTAAAATGAGTTTGCATTCCCAAAGAAAGCACACACCAGCTGGGCAAAGAAAGGAGAGGACCCAAAACTTGCTAAGTGCTGGGGGAGGGCTAGTCATAAAGGAAGTGGCCAAGGACTAAATATTTGCTATAATCACCAAGAATGGCCCTCCCAGCCCCTCCCAACTTTTGGAAGTAAGCTGTAGGGACACAACGTGCATGTGAAATGTACTGTCACTAAATCAAGGAACCAAATAAATGTAGACACAATGTGTGCAAAATAATTTCTTGTTCAGTATCATCTGGTATTTCAACGGCCAAATTACCTTTTTACAATATGGAATGGGAGAGGGAGAGGGTCCATTTAAAAGTTGCCTGACCCCAGGGGAATTCAAATTTTAATTATCACTTAACCCATGAAAGCTCTGTCAATATTATAACAGCAAGTCAGAATCGTAATTAAATTTCTGCCTGTGGGTTATGTGAGTAAATCCTGTAAGAGGGGCGAATCAATTATGCAAACATTTAAGCCAGCTATAAAACCCAGGAAGACAAGAGTTCCTAAGTGTTACTGGAGAATTCTAGGATCATGTCAGAAGAATAATTTTACCACCTTCCTCTAGAAGTGACCAAGATGGATGATTATGCCCAGGCCAGGAGGGCTCTGAGAAAGCGTGTTCAGAGTCCCAGAATTTATGCTGAATCCTAGAATATTAAAGCTCAAAGAGGCAAGAGAGGCAACAGCCAAGACTTACAGAGCATTTATTGTGGGTTCTGTGTGGCTCTAAGAGTTTTATATGGGATAACTCTTTGAAGCACCCAGTCTAACCCTGCCTTTTAGAGGTGAGCTTTGTGGCTGAAAAGAGAGCCATGCCATATGACTAGGAATGGGCTGAACAGAAATAAACCCAAGACTTCTGACTCCTAATGCAGGGCTTTCCTTCTACACCAGACTTCCGTTCCATCAGCTGAGAGACCCTATCACTTGATCATACTGGAGGCATACAACGTGCTGGGGACAGTGGAAAAAATATGGACTTGAGAGTTGAACCTGCACTTGAACTCTTACGAGCTACTAACTTCTACTAAGAGTTTGAACTTCTGCAGGAACACCATGTCTCTCCATCACCTGCCTTGTCTGTGACTTTCTAGAATAAAGTCCAATATCCTTGCTTGGTCTCCGAGGCAGGCCCTGGTGACTCGGGGCTGTACTAATCTTGCCAGCGTCACCTCATGGTAGTCTCTGCTCCTCGTTGTTTGCCCCAGCTGCCTGGTCTGTATTCAGTTCTTGGAATGGCCATGGGGCTCCATGGTACTGGGAGTGCCTGCTTGCCCTTCTCCTTTTTCAAAAATTTTATTTTATTTAAATTCAGTATTTTATTTCAATAGTGTCATTAGTTTCCCAGGTAGAGTTCAGTGATTTGTCAGTTGTATATAACACCAAGTGTCGGTTACATCACATGCCCTCCTTTATGCACATCACCCACTTACCCCCTCCCCCCACCCACCTCCCCTCCAGCAACCCTGTTTGTTACTGTAGTTAATAGTCTCTTATGGTTTGTCTCCTTCTCTGATTTTATCTTGTTTTATTTTTCCCTCCCTTCCCCTATGGTCCTCTGTTTTATTTCTTAAATCCCTCATATGCGTGAAACTGTATGATAATTGTCTTTCTCTGATCGACTTACTTCATTAGCATCAGATCCTCTGGTTCCACTCACATTGTTGTAAATGGTAAGGTTCCATTTTTTTTTTAAGATTTTATTTATTTATTTGACAGAGAGAAATCACAAGTAAGCAGAGAGGCAGGCAGAAAGAGAGGAGGAAGCAGGCTCCCTGCTGAGCAGAAAGCCCGATGTGGGGCTCGAACCCAGGACCTGGGATCATGACCTGAGCCGAAGGCAGCGGCTTAACCCACTGAGCCACCCAGGCGCCCCGGTAAGGTTCCATTTTTGATGGCTGCATAATATTCCACTGCATCCATCTCCTAATCAACGCTTGGGTCTCAGCTTCAATTTTACTTCCTTAGGGAAGTCTTGGATCTTCAAACTGTGTCAGCTCCCTCTGTGATAAGTTCCTGTAGCACCTTCACCTGTCCTTTGTGGTTCTTGTCCCTACCATAATTGATTAATTCCTTGTGGTTATTCAGTTGAGGCTCCCTTATGGGAATAGAAGTTTTGCGAGGGCAGGGACAGTGTTTCAGTGCTGAGGTCAATAGAAGGCACTCAGTAATATTGTATGAATGAATGAACCTACTTGAACCTTAGTTTTTTCTTCTGTAAAGTGGAGATAAACATTGAACAACCATCAACATTAAATGGCGAATTTATTGAAGACATTCAGCTCACTGTTAGTAGCATATAACTGAATAGATGTGGATTTCATTTCCTGTACAATCTTCCTTCTTTGACAACGTCCCTGAGGCACCATGCCTGCCAGAAGTCCAAGAAAGATGGAACGATGTTCTGGGTAGTTTTAGTATAAAGTGTATTTTGTGCATTCTGAGTCTTTGAATACCACTTCTCTGCTGATGGCATACGCGGCAGCTGACTGTCCATGAACCAGCACATTTCACAAAGAAGGGCACCTCGCTCCCCAGCTGGACAGGATAACAGAGCATTCACTGTAGGCATGATTCTCTCAGGGTCAGAACCTTAAGCTAATCCCCCTGCTGAATATGGAATAAATGAAACAGGAGCAGCTGCTCTTCTCAGCTGGTGAGCTCCTGGAGCTTGAAGCAGCATGGTTTCCAGGTTTCTTTTCCCTCAAAACCCAGACAGAGCAACAATGAGGCTGCTCAGATTTGTGCTTATGTGGAAACCTCTGGTTTTCCTTGGGAAGGAAACCATAGCTCTCTCCTTTCCCCCACAGCTGGAATCCAGACTCACGGAAGACAAGGAATTGTGTTTCCTTCTCCCCAGGCCCTGCCCTGTGGACTATAACTCTGCTCACAGCCCTTGACCCTTTGGAAACTCTTTGGGGGCTGTGAGAGAGGAAACTGATACAGAGTCTGGGCTCTTTAAAGAAAACAAAAAAACAAAAAGTACAAGAAGAGGCAAGATGGAGCCACGTTCAGGGGTGTAGGCAACTGATAAGCCATGTTACAGATCCTTGAGGAAAATGCTATGCATGGGTCAAGTTCATGTTTTAGGTTAAAGGGAAAGGCTATTTTTAATACAATTTAAATCAATAAAGCTGGTTTTAAGACCTGCTATGGAAGTAGACCTGGGCCAAGACTTGTCACTATGATCTGTGTGACCTTGGATAATTACTGCACCTCGTTAAAACCCAGTTTTCTCATCTATAAAGTGGGCATCATGATAATAACTATCTTACAGGCCAGGGATGGGCAAACTTGTTCTGTGTAGGGCTGTATAGTAAATAGTTCAGGCTTTGCAGCCCATATAGTTTTTTTGCTTATTCTTTTGTTTTGTTTTCTTTACAAGCTTTTAAAAATTTAAAAATAACTCTCAGCCTGAGGACTAGACCCAAACAGGCCCAGGGTCAGATTTGGTAACCCCTGTTTAGGCTTATTATAAAGATTAAATTAAATTAAATTAAATTAGAAATAACATATATAAAATTCTCTGCATTAGACTTAAAACAGTCAATTCTCAATAAATGGTAGGCGTGATGGCTAACTAAAGACAATACCAGAGGCTTCAGGCTTCTATGTCCTGGCCCCCACATACCTAATAGAATGGGTATTTGGAAAGACAAATTAGAACCATCCGTGTGATCCTCATTATTTGATTTGAAACATTGGAAAATTAAGTGTGGTCAAGGGAATTGGGACGAGTGGACATTGCTGAACGCCACCTGCATGCCAGGTCCTCGCATGGGATGCTCATGTGCTATTTCACAACACTCCTGCTAGGTGGCCTTTATTGTTCCCATTGCAGGAGAGAAGTGGAGGCCAGTGGAGGGCAACAACCCCTGGAAAGCAGGTCTGTCTGCCCAAGGCTCCATTCTACGCAGCCATCATGGCCGAATTCATGGTCCCCTGGCTCTGACATCCATTCTCTTTCTCTTTCTTTCTTCTTCTTTTTTTTTAAAAAAGATTTTATTTATTTATTTGAGAGAGAAAGAGCATGAACATGAGCAGAGGGAGGGGCAGAGGGAGAGGAAGAAGCAGACTCTCCTCTAAGCAGGGAGCCCAACACAGGACTCAGTCCCGGAACCCTGAGATCATGACCTGAGCTGAAGGCAGATGCTTAACTGACTGAGTCACCCAGGCGCCCCTCTCTTTCTCTTTCTGATGTGCACACATTCACACCATTTTCTGCTTCTTGACTCCGGAAGAGATGGCTTCATGCTGAATGGCTTTTATTTAATGAGTGATTCAAAGGCTCTTCCTCATTCTACCTCCTGTGTGCCGAGCTCTGGGTTAGACACTGGAATTACAAAATTAAAAAAAAAAATGGTATGACACAATTCCTCCTACTGAAGAACTTAAGCTAAAGCAGGAAAGACACTACCTATGTAGCTAATTATGATACATTATGAAAGTATTCTATTAGTGTGCTCTGTAGAAAATTCCTTAAGTCAAGGCTTCCTCTTGGGAAATCAGCGTGATAATGCCTAGATTTGAATTTAAGACTCTGCTCCCTATTGCAGTCTCCTCACTCCAGTATAAAATCTTCCCCATCTTCCCATTACCCTTAGAATAAAATTTAAATTTCTTGGGTCACAGTGAAGGCTTTATCCCGAAGTTTCCCAGTGGGTGTGCCAGATACATTGAGTTGGTGCTATGAACAGATGACTGTGTTCCCCAACATTCCTGTGTTGAAACCTGTCTCCCAGTGTGATGTTGTTTGGAGGTGGGCCCTTTAGGAAGTGATCAGGTCATGAGGGTGGAGCCCTCATGAATGGGATTAGTGCCCTTCAAAGATAGGCACTAGAGAGATCTCAGGCTCCATCAGCCGTGTGAAGATACAGTGGGAAGATAGCCATTTATGAGGAAGTGGGATCTCATCAGAGCATGATCTTGGATTTCCCAGTCTCCAGAACTGTGAGAAATCCGTTTCTATTGCTTATTATCCAGCTGTCCATGATATTTTGTTATAGAGGCTAAAACTGTAGAGGCTAAACTAAGACTGATGGTGACAGCCTCATCCATTAACTGGTGTATGCTGCAAATATGATCATTAGTCCACAAGGGCCTCGCCCAGAAATGGTGTGGGAAGCATTGTTCTTCACGACCTGTCCCTGCTTTACCTTTCCTGCCCAGTTTCCCTACCCTGTGCCAATGCACGGTGTCTGTTCCCTGTTACTTGAACATTCATCATATTCTCCAACCTACGCACTTTTGCTCACACAGTTCTTTCTTCCTGGAAGTCCTGCCCTACCCTTTTGACCACTTCTGCCTAGTCTGCAGATTCTTTAAAAGAGTAACCCATCAGCTACTTCTTTCATGAAGAATTCCCTGCATTCATTGTTCTTTGAGCTGTCATAGGGCTTTATCTTTTTTATGGCACATACCATCTGTCGTATCCTTAGTCGTGAGAGGAGTTGGGGTTTATCCTGCCCCACAGTAGGACGTGGGTGGCCAGTCGGCTAGCCTACCTGCTCTCCTGGCTCTATCTGTGGAATCTTAGGAAAATTGCTTAAATCCATCCTTCTTAAACATAGCTGAACATTATAATCGCCTGAAGAGGTTTTTATTTTGTTTTACTCAGTATTCTGATGCTCAGGCCATACCCCCAAATCAGTGAAACCTAGAACTGTAGAGGGTGAGATCCAGCATCAGAAGTGCCCAGTGACTCCAGCATGCTGCCAGGGTCGAGAGCCACTGTTCCAAACAACCTGAGCATTGTTTCCAAGGTGGTTCTGAAAATTCAATGCCCTGTTCGCAAAAGCTTGGCCCAGAGCCTGGTGCATAGTGAGTGTGGACTAACTATTAATTATTGTATTATACTTTATCTCAGCTTTTCACTTCATTGCCAACAATGTCTTGAACAATAATAGGTACTAAATAAAATGATGGTTGAATGAACAAATGCTCCTTGGGGAGGCCTAAGGGAACCCCCCTGCCCCCGACCCCAGCAGCTTGTTGCTGAGAACTGGTTTCAGTGTGGAACTGAAGGTTGTGCCTGAAGGAGAGGCATGGGGACAGAGTCTGTCCTGGGCGCAGGCAGTGAGGAGGATGGTATTGGCTTTATGGGATTTAAAAACAATAATAAAACCAACTACAAGTCCATCTGCATTTTTTTCCCCCAATCACCGTGCACTGGAAATTCTTAACAACCCTGTTGAAGAACAGCCAGGCTTCTCCCACCATCCCTGTCCCCTCCTCCTCATCTTGGAACACCACTGGCCGGGAGCCCAGTAAGATAGGACTGAAGAGCTCTTATAGTCAGCACTATTAATGAGCTAAATGGCCTGAGAAAGAAACAAGGGAACTGTAAATTATATTTATAAATTAAGTCATATAAAGCTGGACTAAGTGATTAAACTGTGTGCCCATAATTAAATACTTGTATAATATTTGGGCCTTGAGAGTTCTTTCTGCAATAGTGATTGGCGATCTGTATGGTGGGCTGATGACTCATACAGAGGTCCTGTGGCACGCAGGGGCCAAGGTCGCTGTGTAAACAGAAGAACCCTTGAGGAATGGCCCTGGATGTGGTTGAAGGACTGGGTGAGGGATGGACAGGGTAGGAACTGAGCAGGAGAGAGCCTCAAAGCCCCCAGGTATATGGCAGTCAGCCATAGCAGCACACATTATCAAAGAAAGGCCCAAAAGTGGTGCTCTCAGGCCCAGCAGACAGGGAGAGCCTCTATGTTTTGGCCCCAGCAAACCCTCCACCTTCATTTCCTATCCTTTCCTACACATGCCCCACCTAGAGTCACAGAAGTCAATATACATTCTTTAAACACAATCTACTCTTTATGTCTCTCTCTCTTTGCCCTTGTCCTTCCTCACATGCCCTTCCCTTCTCCATTCCTAACCTGGCCATTTAATCCTTCAGGCGCTAGCTCCATGTTGTCTCATGGAGCCTCTACCAGACTCCGTAGGCAGGCCATAAGTCTTCCTCTGGTTCCCACAGTTACATTGCAGGATAAACCTCTACAGAATCTCTCTCTCTCCTGGAGAGCCAAGCCCCTACTCTTAGCTCCTAAAAGTAATCTGGCAGGATGGAAAGTATTTAATACATATTTGCAAGTGAGTATACGAATGAAGGATAACCTTGGGGAGAAGAGGAGGCAATATTCTCCTTCTTGGCTGCAGGTGTCTTTGCCAGGTGGATAGGAGATAATCAAAAGGAGATATCATTTGGCACAAGTTTCCCTCCTCTGAGCTCCCCATCCCCAAATAAATAAACAAGGTAAGGATACTGCTAGGATGAGTGCAGTATACACTGGTGTTTACGAAACAATGCTGTCTATCTCAGTAGAAGTAGAGGAGGGCAAGCGATGCACATGAGAACTAAGATCAAAGCGAGGGTTTGTTGGGGGAGTGGTGGAGGAAAGAGATGGGAGAGAGGGATGTGGGAGTCTGGGAGGCCCTGCTGTGGGAGTTCAGGGGAGGGAGGAGCAGATTGTAATGAAAAGCTCTCCCGAGCAGCCTTTCAAGGGAGGTCACAAAAGACAAGGGAGAGTCAAGAGGGCGCATCTTGGGAGAAACATGATCACCCACTAGATAAGCTACAAACAGGGTCAGGGAATGCTTTCAGGATGAGAGATGGGGAGAACGCTGGGAGGTTGGGGGACTGGACCAAGCGGTGCCAGAGGAATCCAAGGGTGAGGCCCAGCTGTTGGCATTACTCAGAAGCCCCGCAGATGGTGCAGAGACACACCAAGTTTTGAAATCTGCTGGTCACTGTTCAAGTTCAAGCACTGGGGCTCTGCATTCACGTAGCGCTGCCTGGGTGTGTGACCTTGACGTAGTTTTAAATCTCAGTTTCCTCCTATGAAAAGTGGGGATGATAAGTGGACAGAAGTTGTGCCTGGCACACAGGAAGCACTCAGTGAGCCTCAGCAGTCGTAATTACCAACAATACGCAGTTTGACATTTTACTGCCTGATTCCACGTTTTTTTGCATCTTTCCCCCACAGGGAGGGAAATGTTAAAAGGACCTCAACATTCCATGCTTTACCAGTGGCAGAAGCAGGAAGTTGGAGGGGAGAGAACTAGACATTTCTTAAGCATTCTTCCTATTGGGGTACTCTGGCCTATGTCCTAACTGTTACAAAGATTTGTTGGTCCCCAAGAGGGTAGTACAGTGGCCAGCTGTGTGAGCTTGGGGAGATGACATTCCCTCTCGAGGCCTCAGTTTGCCCATCTGTATGTTTGGCAGGATTGGGTCTCTGGTTTCTGTAGCCCTTTCCACTGTCATATTCCATGATGGCCCTAATTATAGATCAGTCCAGGGCTTGGATGTGGAGGAAGAAGTGGGCACTGGAGGGTGAGGTGAAGACTGACACGGCGGACTGAGGATATTCTGGATCTGTGTGAGGTGGAGGGGTGGCTGGGGTCATGGTCTTCAGAGTCCCCAAGGATTCCCCATGATGGCTATGTGCCTGGCACTGGGAGAAGGGCAGGGGGATGGTTGGCCCAGAGCAAAGGGGAATTGCTCTGGGTGATGCAGCAGCCACAGAACATCCCTCAGGCCACAGGGCAAGGGAAACGAACTGCAGGAGAACCTCCATGCACCATGGAAACTTTGGCTGCCTGGAGTCCACCTCTTCCCCACAAATCGCATTAGGTGCTGTAACGTTTTATCCGAGCCGGTGCCCTCTGTGTAAATCCTGTCGGGATCAATACGGCCTTGACAAAATTGCCAGAAAAGTGCTGCACTCTCTGCCTGAGCCCTCCTACTCATTTCATCACCCGTAATTTGAGAAAATATTTTTCTATTCTTTTCTATGCTTCAATCTCTGGCTCTCTGGCTCTCTCTTTGTTTGTCTGTCTTTCCTGCTCTCTTTCTATTTCCCTGAAGACATGTTTTTCTGTAAATACTGCAGCTCAGCTCTGAATCACATATCAAAGCATTTCTTCTTCATTCATCTTTTGAGGCCAAATTGCAGTTTATAATGTCTGTGGTTTTCACTAATCTGTCTCTGTGTCATCTTGCTTGAAATCAACAGAGAGTAGCTCAGGAAAACACACTGGAGCTGCCCTGCGGAAGCAGAGAGCGTAATCTGAGCACAGCATTGTTGAGTCTCCGGACCCACAGGTAGAACTATCTGGGGCCTTTATTATACCTGACATTAATCTTGGTAAACAACTTGTTTTGATGAAAGCTGAAAGCCAGATGAAACAAGGAAAAGTCATGGTGATCAGAAAACAAAATGCGATCCCTTCCTCCGCCCACCCCTTCCTGCGCTTTCCAGTGACATCTAAGGCTTAGTCTATTTGGACCAAATAAAGGGAGGGAGGAAGCTGGGCTCCTTTCCTTGGAGAACATGCTGATAGCTCCGAGACTTCCTGGGACTTGGACATTTGCAGAGCTGGGGCCTGGGAGGAGTCACGGAGAGTTACAGTTTTTTGTGTTGTTTTGTTGCTCCTCAGAAGAAAACATTCCTAAAGGCAGTTGTCACACCTTATTATTGAACCTGGCTGCTTGTCTCCTGGGGATGGGGCTGACTCTAATAGCTTTTTGACTCCTTAGCTTTTTGGGGGAAACACTGTAGCTTAACAACTCCAGGGTCCAACGGGGTTGTGACAGACCAATTCACTTGCATCAATGAAAACTAGTGCATGGGTGCATGAAGGGTTAAACACAACATTGAGTTAAAAGAAAGTTTTAAATCCTTGATTAGTTTTCCTCTTTATATTTGCATTACTTTACATTGCTTTTATACTCCATTACATTGCATTGTTTTTCTTTTTATAACAGTTTGCTACAAATGCTGGATAAAAATGATATATAATATGAATAATCCTTACTCTCCCAAATTTCTCTAGGGGACTTTAAGGAGCTTAGTTGTCAGGCCCAAGCAAGGAAAGGCTGATGAACTGGCATCTCCAAGTCCGGGGAGTGCCTCAAGGTTTAATTTCAGGCCCAGCTCCCTCCAGGCTTCTAGAATCTGTCCTACTTTCCCAGTAGAGATCTCCTTGTTTGATCTTCTGGGTGAGGGGGGGATACAGTAACCACAGAATACCAGTGGTGGGTGGGGGGAGTGGGGGGACGGGGGTGCTGTGGGGGGGAGGTGAGGGGGTGCCAGAGATGAGAAAATCTGTAAATGTCCCTGGTTCAGTCTTCCTTGAGAAGGAGATGCCCTACCCCAACAATATGTCCTACATAAGGTAAACAGGGTAGGTGACATTATCTTCATTTTATAGTTGAAAAAATCAAATGCTAAGAGATTAAGGTAATTCCTGGCCTACTCAGCTACTCTGTGGCAAAGGGAGATCTCCAAATCCAGAGTTTTCCTCATTCAGGTTCGCCCATGGAGATGCACAAGGCTAGTTACCGATTAAGCACAGGGCTCGGTATCCACAGGTAGTGCAGGTCACCCCAAGTCCCTGTAACTGAACAAGGTAGGTGTTATCTTCCCCTTTCACACATAGGTAAACTGAGCTGTAGAGAATTTGAACCTCTTTATCAAGGTCACACAAGCTGGTAAGGGGCGAGCCTGTGTCAGAACGCAAGCCTTCTGGTCATAAGTCCAGTGCTTTTTTTAATGCCACCTTTCTGGGTATTGGAAAAATCAATCTGGAAATAAAGAAAAAAATTCCTTTGCTATCCTGAATTATCTGGGTTCATTGTCTATAGTAGGAAAGTGATGTAAAGTGAAGAGTTGACTTTCCTATAGAGATGGAAGATTATAATGAATAAACCCTTGCCCCAATTATGTGCAGTGTAATTGTTTCCCTTCCCATTGAAGACAAAGGTTACTTTGTAGATGTGCTATGGAAATGTGTTTCGGGAGATGATTTTGTAATGAACTGGAAAGGGGTTGCCAAGGTCAGACAATTAATGGACTAGGAGAAGGCAGGGCAAGGTGGGGAGGGGCACGGTAGACTCAAAAGTACAATACAGAAAAAAAGAGTTTTGGGAGAAGACGGTGCTTAAAAGCAACGATTGGAGACACAGTGAATGATAAAAAGCATAGCAATTGAGAGATTCTGGAAGAAATAGGGCCCAGAGTGGAGGGTGGTTTTGAGGCTCTAATGAAAGCAAGAGACTCTCTACCTTCATATGAACACACCATCATTCTCAGAATCTGAAACCTGGTTTCAGCACCCTGGGCCAAGAGGGAAGGCAAACGGGGACTTACAGCATCACTCATTAAGCTTAGCCTAGCAGTGAAGCATTGAGAATTAAGGCTTGTTTGGGAGCAGAGAGAATGGAATCCAGCCAAGCAAGGAATTGTTGGTTTGGGGTCTCTAGTTTGGTTCTGGAAAGGGGATTTTGTTTGAAACCCAGGCAGAAAGAAACAGAAGCCCAAAAAAGCCAAGGCTGAGAGCCAGCCAGCACAGGGGCAAGCAGCCTGGGGCAGGATCTAGCCTGTTGGGCGGCCCCAAGCAGGATGAGGATGGGTGAGTGGCCTGAGGACACTACTGTTGACCCTTGAACAATGCGGGCATTAGGGGAGCCGATCCCTGCACAGTCAGATTCTGCATACACCTTAAAAAAATATGCACACACCTTCTGACTCCCTCAAAACTTAACTACTAATAGCTTACTAGTGATGGGAAGCCTTACTGACAATAGAAACAGTTGACTAGCACATATTTTGTATGTTTTATGTATTATATATTGTATTCCTATTTATTTAAAAATTAAGATTTTTAAAATTTATTCATTTGAGAGAGAGAACACAAGAAGGGGGGAGGGTCAGAGGGAGAGGGAGGAGCAGACTCCTTGCTGAGCAAGGAAGCTGGATGTGGTGGGGGGAGGGTGGAGGGGGGCTTGATCCCAGGATTCCGAGCTCATGACCTGAGCTGAAAGCAGCCACTTAACCAGCTGAGCCACCCAGGTCCCCCTATGTATTGTATTCTTAGAATAAACTAAGCTGGAGAAAAGCGAATGTTATTAAGAAAATCATCAGGAAGAGAAAATGCAATTACAGCACCGGACTGTGAAAAATCCCTGTATAATTGGACCCAGGCAGTTGAAACCCACGTTCCTCCAAGGGTCAACAGTAATTTGCTTATCAGGAAAGATCAGGTTCTCTGAAATGCCCATTTTGTAGTCAAGTAAAATGCCTCTTAATGGCTTCCTGAGAGCATTCTGTTCATTGCTTCCCAGCAGAAGGAGGGACAGGGAACGGGAGTGTACCAGGCTGTCCAGCCAACACCAACATGACAAGTCCGAGGAGAGAAGTAGATTGTCCCTGCCATCAGGAAGGAGGCTGAAGGCATGTTCGGAGATTGGAGCCCCAAAGTGCAAAGGTGCCTTACTGAGGATGGTCCTAATGCACTGTTATCTAGAGGAAATTATTGGGGTGTCTTATTTCAACTTCATATTTTTCAGTGGGACTTTACGGGTTATGACCGGGCACAGTTTAAAAATAAGTAGGCTCTTTTAGAAACACTCTGTTCTTTAACATTTTGGGTGTTTCTCCCAAAGGTATCCTGCCCAGCTGGCCCTACAAAGGTAGGGAGTCCAGGAAGTGGATGTATTCAGGGTGAGGCAGGACTTAGCTCAGAAACAGGAGTGCAACTGGCTGTCCTACATTCTCATCTTCAAAATAAAAAAGGGCCCCTGAGAAATGACTCATTCTTCCCCATGCGATGTCCTGGGGGATATAACTGACAGGTTGATTTAGACAAAGAAAAGAGATAAACAAAGCCCCTCAGGAAGAACTTTCTTTGCAGGAGCTAGAAACAGACCATATGGTCAAGATTTGTCGAATGCCATCTAACATTCAGGAAGCACTCATCGAAGCCCCACTTTGGTCAGGTGTCTCACTGGCCACATGGGCTGAGGGATGGACAGTTGCTTCCTTGTGTAGGGACAAACTTGTGAACCACTCACATGAAGCAGAAGCAAAATGTCAGTGGAAATACTGGCTTTGGGAAGTAAAACTGGAATTTCAGTGAATTTTGACCCATGTCAGGCCAAGACTGTCTTTTCTGGCTGTGATTAAAAAAAAAAAAAAAGTAATAGAGCTTTCCTCTTATATCCTCATGGTCTTACAAAATATTTTAACAGGTACAAATATTGGGAGTTCCTTCTTTTTTTTTTTACCAAGACATAATTGACATATAAGATGATATTAGTTGCTGGAGTACGACATAACCATTCTTTAGCAACTTTCAAGTATGCAACACAGAATTATTAACAGTACATGCCATGCTGTACATTACATCTCCATGATTTATTTATTTTATAAGTGGAAGGTCATACCTCCTGATCCCCTTCCCATTGCACTCCCCACTCCCACTTTGGGCAACCACCAGTCTGTTCTCTGTATCCAGGAGCTTGTTTTTTGTTTGTTTGTATTTTGTTTAGATTTCACACGTAAGTGGCTCGTTTTTCTCTGACTTATTTCACTTAGCATGATGCCTTCAAGGTCCATCCATATTGCAAATAGCAAGATTCCCTTCTTCTTTATGACTGAATTATACCCATCTATCTACCTCACATGTCTGAGTTCCATGTGTCCATTGACGCACAGTTAAGTTGTGCCCAGGCCCTAGCTATTGTGAATAATCCTGCAGTGAACAGGGAGGCACAAGTACATTTTCCCGTTAGTGTTTTCCTTTTCTTTGGATAAATATTCAGAAATTGAATTGCTGGATCTTATGGCAGTTCTATTTTTTAATTTTGCGGGGAACCTCTGTGCCATTTTACATAGTGACGTCTGTCTGGCTGTGATTTGATGTTAGTACATTTGGGACATGTGCTCTGGGCCAGAAGAGAAACTCTGATATCTGGTGAATGGGCCCATGGTTTGGGGAAGGCAAGAGAGCCTGGAGGGCATTGCCAAAGCTGCAATGAAATTAGAGGGGAGGGCCGTAGGGAAGCTTCATGGCATTTGGGTCAATCCTAAAGCACGGGCATGATTTGCATGCTCAGGGTCTTTCCACACTATTGACTTTAGGACCAATTCTTCCTTTGTTGTATGGGCTGTCTTGGGCCTTGCAGGATGTTCAGCAGCATCCCTGTTTCTACCCACTTGGTACCAGAACATGCTCTAGCCCCGCACGACAACCCAAAGTGTCTCCAGACACTGCCAACTCTTCCCTTGGGGGCAAACTTGCTTCCCAGGGAGTATCACCAGCCAATTGTTGAAGGTAAAGGGAAAGGGTGCATCCAGCCAAAGGGTCCCTTTGAAGGAATGTAGAGAAGCATGATTCTATGTATGTTAGAGCCTGGTAGCCCCAGGGTATGGTAAAGAGAGGAATACAGTGAGAGATGAGGTTAGAAAAATACTTCAGGGCCAAGTTGAAAACCTCACTCATCATATTGCTAATAAATGGGACTTGATCTTGTGATGATCAGGAGAGCAGGAAGTTTGGGAGGAGGGAAATGGTTGGAAGGGGAATCGGTTGGAAGTGCAGACATGGGAATGGAAGGGGGGAGTGAGGCAGAAGATGGGGTGGGGGACTGCTCCAGCCCTGTGCCCTGAGGGTGGCTGGCACAGGCTGGTGTGGGAGACACCCCCAGGGAGATCAGAAACTTGGAGCCTACTAGCAAGTGGAAGGGAGGAGAGAGGAATCAAAGGGTTGAGAAAGGGATTGCTGGGCAAAAAGTATAGCGTTGACTGACATAAGGAGATTTGGAAGAAGAGGAGGAGCAGATCTGACATTTAAAAATAAATTTAAAAAAATGTTAATTATTTACTTGACAGAGAGCACAAGCATGGGTTGCAGCAGAGAGAGAGAGAGAAGCAGACTCCACACTGAGCCGGGAGCCCGATGTGGGGCTTGATCCGATCCCAGGACTCTGGGATCATGACCTGAGCCAAAGGCAGATGCTTAACCGACTGAGCCCCCCAGGCGTCCCTAAAAATGAATCCTTAAACACTACTCCTGCCTGTGCCTCCATGTGGGCCTGTGGGAGTGACTCAGACTCTTCCTCTATGGATTTCCAACCACCAGTTATCAGGGCAAGTGGAACAATATGCCTGTCAGTAGAGCAAAGACAAAGGTTTGAATAACAACAACCACCACAGCCACAACAACAAGGACAACAACTACTACCATTTATTAAGCCTTTACTAAGTGCTGGGCACCAAGCCAAGATTTTGCACACTGCCCCATTCAATATTCAAACAATCCTATGAGGTATATACTACTTTCACTTCTACTGTAGAGGTTATTTTATTCATCACATATTTATTAGTGACTATTATGTGCCATCCCCTGTTTTAGGCAGCCAGGGTGTATCAGTGAATAAAACAGAAAAACACCATGCCATCGTGGAACCTTGTGTAAGGAGTAGTGTACCACCCACCCCCCTCTCCCCCAGTAGATATCACCAGAAAACTCCCTTGCAAGGCAGGAGCAGAAGAGGAAAGATTGCCTGGTGCTGGATCATAAGAATTTTTAAGTCCAGAAGCCAGATATGAGGATGGGGTGTATGGCTTCCACAGTGACAGAATTGTTGAATTATCTGGAGTACATGTCCCTTCTGGAGGCTTCCAGGTCTGGAATGTTCCAGAAGCACACATTCCCAGCTCTCTGAAGCTCTGAGCAGCAGGTGTCTCCTTCCTGTTAAGTTGCTGAGACCCTGCTGCTCAGAGTTAAGTCAAGAGCCCATAGCAAGTAAGGGAGTCAGGAGAGAGCCACATCCATCCACCTTAAACTTTACCTTATATTTGCACTGTACACCTTTACACTATTTATTAGCTGCCTTGGGTGCTAACCAAAGTAATGTTAATTGTACACTAAATCCAGACACCTCGTTCTTGCATGTCCTGGAGCCCAGGTCAGATTCTGTGCCCTGGTCTACCTCATTTGCTTATGTTTTTCTGAGCACACCCCTCCTCCAAGTCAGTTGAGAAGGATAGATGTTTGGGTGAAAGCTTTGTCCTCTCAAGCAGAACAGGACAGGTGGGATGACCACTTTGTACCACGCAGTCCTCAGGGACCTGTGGTCTGATGGTTTATCTGTGATATAATATATCCCAGCTGGCTTTTTCTAGCCATGCCCTCAGTTTGCACTGGCTGGTGGTGTTCACCACCCAACACTGGGGAGAAAAGCCAAAATGACTGGACACAGAATGCACAAGACCTGGCCTTGGGGCCCTGTACATTTAACTCAGGAAGATTTTGGCCACAGCACACATATTACACAATGTTGGCTAATTCAATTTAAATAAAAAACTAAAAAGAAGAAAACCACAATGAAATAGCGATAAAATGTGTGCTCATGCTGGGCGCCTGGGTGGCTCAGTGGGTTAAGCCTCTGCCTTCAGCTCAGGTCATGGTCTCAGGGTCCTGGGATCAAGCCCCGCATTGGGCTCTCTGCTCAGCTGGGAGCCTGCTCCCCCCCACCCCTCCTCTGCCTACTTGTGATCTCTGTCAAGTAAATAAATAAAATCTTAAAATAAAAAATGTGTGCTCATGTAGTAAGTCTGGAGTGGGTTGCATTTATACTATGACCCAGCTTGACAACGTCATTAGAAACCTAGGACCCTTCATTCCTTCCATCCTGCCCCCTTGATGCTGCCTTCATCCTCAGATGGGTGAGCAAGATGGCTGCTGTCGTTCTAGCCATCAATTCTCGTAATGACCAGAGAAAGAAGAAAGATTGCTCTTCTTTCTCCTTTCTTTGTTTTAGAAATGAGCAGATTCTCCGAGAAGTTTGTGGCAGATTTCACCCTCACATTTAATTGGCTAGAACTGGGTCACAATCTCCTTCCCAAACAAAACCTCGCCAAGAAGAATGGGCCCATTGTGGTTGGCTTATAGACAAAGGAGAGTCACCATGTGAAGATGGATTTGGCCAACAGCTTCCCCTGAAGCACGTGGCTGTGTGAAAAAGGGTGGGTGCCCAAACCCAAACTCATTTCTCTTTGGAAGGAAGAAGAGAGGTGGGCTGTAGTCTAGGACAAGCAACCGAGAGTGTTCTCAACAGCTCACCATCTAGCTCCCACAAGTGCCATATTCTCTGTGCCCTCAGAGAAGGGGAACAATCAATCTTGTAACTTCCCCTCCTCAGCCTTATCCTGAGGCCTCCACATCTGATGCACTTGGACTGTGCCAGCTAGAGGCCTTTTTTCTTTTTCTTTTTAAGCTGGTTATAACCTTACTCTGTCCTTAGGAACGGCCTTTCTTCCAACACGCTCCAGGCACTTTTACGGACTTGATGACCTCTGCCCAGAGGATTACTAAATTCCATTTATGGATATGGTGTGAGGGTCATGAGGCAGCCCCAAAGGCCCAGTCTGGGCCTTCCTCCTCCTCGTTTCTCCAATGGGAGTGATAGGCCTTAAAAGGCCAAGGCTCTCCGTGGAGGCCTCTGGATGCAGAGGTGTGGTCTATTAACAAAAGCTTCCTTTGTGTGGACTGGAGGTTCTGGAAAAAGTTGGCTCCCCAGCAGTCTTAGAGAGGTACTTAGTGATTGCCTAGAGGTGGAGTAGATTAGAATGGCTAAAATCAGGATTTGTCTATTTTGGCTCCATTCTAGTTTGTTCCTGTACCTTTGGGCAACACCATTGGCCTGGTGGGCTGTTGGAGTCTCTCAGGAAATGTTCAGTCTCTTCTCTAGCTGCTCAACGTGCTGGGTGTTGGACATAGAGCCTTGAGCAAGATACAGTTCCTGCCCTCAAAGAACTCACAGATTGTGGGAGAGAAAACTTGAGGAACAGGCAATTGCAATGTAGCGGGGTAAGTGTGTTGGACAACCCCACCCTGTCCACCATTGCTGGGTGTTGCAGGGTTCCCAGAGAAAGGTGTTGTTTAAGCTGAGTCTGAAGGGACTAGGGGAACAAAATATTGCCTGTCTCTAAGACCATGTCTCTACTGAAGTTTCTTAAAGTTTGAGGAGTACTCAGACCTTAGGATGTTAGTTTGAAACTTACCTGGGGGAAAATAATCTGGT